>NC_134704.1:117100767-117432267 GCF_043290135.1 Rhipicephalus microplus
TATTACATAAAGACGATTGAGTGCATAGATCATTTTGTCTGTTGGGATCTTAAATGCTCTTTCCTACATGTAGGGATACCTGCTGTACCTTTTTTTTTTTTGCGATCATAATGACTTGATTTAAAAAATGCTTTCTCTTGATTGCTGCCCGTGAGCTAACGCAGAAAGCTAAATCTTTTAAGGTTTTATTTCATTTCGGCCATCAGTGAAAGAAAGTACATCATTGTACGTAGGAAACCATTATTTTGAGCTAGAAGATTAAAGAAAAAACATTGTGCTTACTAAACGCTTTCAATGCGATCAAACGTTAAAGTGAAGCTAGTAGGCACCGCTTCAAGATGTATGCAGTGGAAAAAAATATTTATAATACTGAAGTTAATTTTTCCCGCCATTCAGAAATATTCTCTTCTTGACGATGATATTTTTAACACGATAATAAATGTCACAAAGACAACAAAATAATATATTGGCATTATTGTATTGCGTTTTCTGACACTAAGTGATTTATGAGATGGAAAACTTTACCAGCACCTGTTGGAAAATAATCACTCATTTACACAATGTCTAAATGATCGTCGATCATCGTTAGGGCCGATGAATGTGCTATTAAGGCAAGAATTATTGAATGTGTTTCAGATGTCTTCTCGTACGTCAAGCGCATAGCACCTTATTGTCGAAGTATCCTGACCGCTTCAGTACAACTAACTCGCTTCTAAATGAAACACACTTTTTTAACACTAACATAGCGTTAATAAGCGTTCTCTGCGGCAGCTTTGAATGCATAGCGCATCTCAGTTTGGTTGGAAGTTTAATGTGTCAACCTGACTGCTTAGGCAAAGGTCACTTTTCTAATGCCGGTGAGTAGGCCACTAGGTCATGAATTTGTCGCATATGTATTTTACAATTGTCTAATTCGATAAACTTTCTCATTGTTTTTATTATTTGAAATGAACACCCGTCAAAAACTGGCCTTGCGTTTAAATATAATTCACTAAACAACAACTAGTTCAGCTCCGCGTAATTCAAGACAGATATGGTGACACGGCTGTGTTGATGAAAAAGACTGGGGTTCTATACAGGATGAGCCTAGCTTCTCGGGCCGACAAAGCTTGCTCGGTCTGCCCGAGATTACTTTATGGTCCAACATTAGAGCTCTCCGATCACTCTATGGTTGGTCCGCGCTCGCTCTACGGCGGCCATGGACGCCAGGCTCTGTCCAGGTGGCGCTGCGAAAAACGCCGCCACCAGCACCCTCACCGCTGCGCTGATTCTAAATAGGTTCTGTGAAGAGAGCCGTCCGCAACCGAAAGTGCTTAAGCCATCTTTTGTCGATGTTCATGCACGGTTTTTCAACTTTGAGGACCTGGCAAGCTTTTTTCGTCAATCGAAACTCGCTTCAGAAAATTTGCGAGCTCCTCAAGTGAACTGCGGGTACATTGCAAAAGATGTTTCAGTTATTTCGGCGTGCAGCACCTCGCAATTCAAGGGTAATCCAGCTTCGAATAACATTGAATTCAATACAAGCACTACGCTGTGCGTTCTGTAATGGCTAAACAAGTTAAATTTCGGCTTACACATCATGCAAAAAATCATCACGCGGGCAATGTATCTTACGATCAGTGGTACGAACGTCCCTTTATCAGATGACCCCGGTGACTTCAGCCTTTGCAGTTACATTCTTAGTGTACATATCTCGCAACCTCTGCCTTGTGAATATCGTTACACGTAGGCACGACACAATTCCTCGTAAAATATGTCGTAGAAATATACATGCAAACATGGCAAACATGAGCGAAAAGGAAAGCAGGGATCTTAACTGCAATGCTGAGGTAGCATACATAATTTTCGAGCATGGCAGAAGCTGATCATGAAAGAGAAGGAAATATTATATGTTTAAATGACTGTATCAACAACGAAACCAACAATTTTGAGTGCTGCTGCTTTTGAACTCACACATGTAAAGCCGTCCACCCGGGGCCAAGCGCTCATCCAGAACCGGAGAACTAAAACGAAAAATCCAGAATCATGGCTGTGTTCAAATTCTTAGAGAGCACTTAAACCATCTACGCAGACAGCTTAGAAGACGGTATCGAGCCCATGCTGTCCGAGAAATGGACCACGTTTGGATGGATGGATGGAGGAATGTATGGATGGATTAATCGATGGATGGATGGATGGATGGATGGATGGATGGATGGATGGATGGATGGATGGATGGATGGATGGATGGATGGATGGATGGATGGATGGATGGATGGATGGATGGATGGATGGATAGATGGATGGATGGATGGATGGACGGACGGATGGATGGATGGACGGACGGATGGACGGACGGACGGACGAATGGACGGACGAACGGACGGACCGACGAATGGACGGACGGATGGATATGGCTGTACCCTTTAGATCGGGTGGTGCCAAGTGCCACCAAGCCGTAATACTTAATGAACGAAAAACTAGATTTATCTTTTTTCCTTTACATGGTGAGGTTAAGGATTCGTACTTTGCAAGGAAGTGTTTAATTTTCACTCGTGCCTTGACTTTAGCCACCAATCAGATAACCTCCTTCTAGTTATTTCTACCCGCTTAAGATGTATCTTGCCCTCCCTGTCCCTAAACCCCAGTGCTTTGAAAAACTCGGCACCATCATCCTGAACTAAAGGATGAAGCCCTTCACAGAACATTATCAAGTGTTCGACCCTTTCCTCTTCCTCTCCACACGCACTGCATACCGAGTCTACCCCTTCGTATTTGGCCCGATATTTCTTGGTTCGCAATACTCCCGTCCTGGCCTCAAACAATAGATAACTACCCCGAGTATTATCATAGATCCTTTCCAAAGCCATTTCTTGCCTAAATGTTCGATAGATCTCTACTGCTCACTTCCTAATCACGCCGATTCTCCACATATTTGTCTCAGATTCCTTCACCTTCTTCTTTACCGATAATTCTTCATGGTTTGGCCCCCTGCTGTTTTCTAAGTATTTACCAGTCAATTTTCTGGTTCGCTTTCTCCATTTTGTATCGACCTTCTTCATGTACAAGTAGCTGAATACCTTCCTAGCCCAACGCTCCTCTCCCATTTCTCTCAATCGCTTCTCAAATTTTATCTTGTTGTTAGCTTCCATGCCCTCAAATGATGTCCATCCCATATCACCTTGTACTTCCTGATTTGGTGTATTCTCATGAGCTTTTAAGGCAAGCCTACCTATTCCACGTTGTTTAATTTCTAATCTTGCTTGAACTTCTGATCTCATGCTTTCCATATTCCTCCCACAACATCATACCTATTGTAATTCCACAGTGCCCTGTTTTTTATTACCACTGCATTCCTCTTACCTTTAGTCGTCACGTATATTTCGTGTTCCCTTAGGTACTCGGCCTCATTCCTTATCCATACGCACAGATATTTGTATTTACCTGTAATCTCTAGCGTGACCTCCTGTATTCTAAGCTCACTACCTTCATTGTAACTAAATATCATGACAGCTGATTTTTCCTTACTGAATCTGAAATCTAACCTACCTCTCTCATTACCGCAGATGTCAACCAATCTCTGCAAATCTTTCTTGTTGTTGGCCATTAGCACTATATCATCTTCGTACATCAATGCTAGTAGTGCCTGTTCAATGAGTTTTCCTTGTTTGACCAAAGAGAGGTTAAAGCCCAGTCCACTTCTCTCTAATTTGGCTTCTAATCCTTGTAGGTACATCATGAATAACAAGGGTGACGGGGGACACCCCTGCCTAAGCCCCTGTTTTACCTCTGCAGGCTTGAATACCTGTTTTTCCCACTTTATAATTACTTTGTTAGCTTTATAGATATCCTTTATAAGATTAGTGACTACATCTTCCACCCCTAGTGTGTCCAGTATTCCCCACAGTTCTTCTTGAAGCACGATAGAGCACGCTTCCTTGTTATCGAAAAATGCTAGCCACAGGAGCCTGTGTTCCTTTTTTGCTATTTCGATGCACTGCGTCAGTGAGGACAGATTGTCTTCCAACCTTCTGTGTTTCCGCAACCCGATCTGCAGTTCCGCCAGCACCCTTCATCCTCTATCCATGCCTGCAGCCTTTCCTTTATAATCTGCATTGCCAACTTGTAGACCACTGATATCACTGTTATAGGACGGTAGCGGTTTATGTCAGCTTTGTCCCCCTTTTCTTTATAGATCATGCTCATCCTACTAAGTTTCCATGCATCGGGGACTTCACCACTTCACCATTTTTTGCTCACTGCCTCTCTCAATGCCTGCTTAGACTTCGGACCTAATGTCTTTATCAGCATAATTGGAATGCCATCCGGGCCTGTTGATGTACTACTAGGAACCCTCTTCTGAGTCCTTTCCCACTCTCATTGTGAAAATGGAGCCATTGCGCCACTCGATTTATGCTTGTCTGTTGTGGTGCCTAAAGCACTTCTTTGTTTGACATTTTTCTGTCACTCTTGTTCTAATATATTCAATAGCTTCGTCCCTTTCTAGCCTAGCATCTTGAGCTGTATTTATAAACCTCCACTCTAGGCTCGTCTCATTTTTTAGGAAGTTTAGATGGTTCCAAAACTTCGCAGCTGCCTTTCTATCTTTTTTATGTACTTCTGCGAGCCACTGAGCTCCTTTTCTTCTAATCTTTTCATTGATCTTAAGGGATGCGTCCATTCTAAAGCTTCGAAAGATTTACCGTTTTCTTTGAAGATCATATATCGGTTCACCTCACTGCTTAGCATGTCTGTGTTCCCTAGAGGCTCCTGACGTTTTGCTATGGCTATCTTAACTTCCTCATGCCACCAACTTTTGGGTTTGTGTCTTCTTTTCCGGGGTGACTTGTCACGTGTCTTTGCAAGTTCTAGCTCAAACAGTCTAATTATATTCGTGTATGTCCACACTGATTTATTATCGTCAGTGATTACTTTCTCAATTTGTTTATTAGCTATGTCTATTTGCCTTTCTGAATAAAAATTTTCCTGTAGTTGTTCATCTTATCTCCTTCCCACTTTCACTGCTCTTCTAAAACTTAGTTTGATACGTTTGAGATTACTACCCATACTTCTGGAGCACCTTCACCTATGTACATTCCACTGAGCATATCATACATCCTATGTGACATCAGTACGTAATCTATCGTCGACTGCAGCCTTCCTACTTTCCGCGTTATTTGCCCTTCACACTTCCCGGTACTGTTGAAAATGAACAAATCATGTCTTTCACACATAGCCATGATCAATTTGCCTGTTGGGTTAGTATACTCACTTATATCTTCTGTGTGCACATTCATATCAACTATTATTATTATCTCGCACTCTCCTGCTAACTCCTCAATGTCATTTGATATACGCTCTACCATTGCCTGGTTTTCCTCTCTGAGGAAAGCCGGCTTCTACGCTACGAGGCGCCACCTCGCGTCGCAAAAATAAAGCTAAAATAAGGAAATGTAAAGATTGTAATTTGTGGCTTATTTCGTGTTCAAATAAAAAAATAAACGTTACTCACATTGAGTATGTGGCGAAGTGTCTACATGTGTGCGGATGACCATTCCGGCGAGATCCGACATATCTGAGCGAATTGTTGAATCGCCATTTTGTTTAGACAGCAAAGTAGCCCACATCGTATTTCTCTGCGATGCGGTCTTTTCGGAGCTGTCTATTTGCCTTCTACGAGAAAATTGGAACAGGACTTAAGATGGCTGCCTCCATTCAGCTGTCTAATTAATCATCTATGACAAGTATTGAAAAATACCCAATGTTCTAATATTCAAGCATGAATCCCACGGAAACCCACGCGCTGTCCATTATTCTTTATTCAGAAAGCAATTATTCTCAATATGGCTCAGCAACGACTGCCACAGAGTTCACTCAATTAGAAATAATTATGAAATCTGGGTTTCGCTTACAATCGAAGCACTGATAATTGCATTGCATAACGAATCATTTTGGCTGTAGATGTATGAGGAAACTTAGTCAGGTATATGTGTTTAACTCTTCCTTTCTCACCTGTAATTCAACATTTTGGGGGAGGCTGGTGTAAACTTGTCATCAATTTTCCATTTCGTGATTTTATCATACTTATTTTACTTTCATAATTTTAGATTTACAAAAGCTATTTGTCGTTAAGTATCTTCTTTTTTTCAAGAACATTTAGCCAGAAGGTGAAATAGTGCGACTGAGTGCTTTAATGTTTTCACGCCATTTGAACCAACTGCTGTAAGCATCACTGACGAGATTGTAAGAATTCCTAAATAAAAAATATCAAACTGAGGTAATTGCGCAAATGACCACATAAAAACATTAATTTCTAATTCATTACGAAGGAAGGAAAGATTTGATTAAAATATAGTACATTGTTCGATGTTCTTCTTGAGAAACTAAAACATCCGTAAAGTGAATAGTGGAAAGGAACAAGTATTGGTTGTGGGCCCTTGTCTCCATCAAGTTTTGTGCAATATAAAAAAAGACAAGGTCTTCAATCAGGGAAGGCCTCTACACTATCGTTCCTTGGAATTAAGCAATCCAGGGAATATTTATTTATTTATTTATTTATTTATTAGAATACCCTCAGGGCCCGTAGGGCATTGCAGAGGGGGTGGGTACAACATATATAACACACAAGAAAAAAAGACAAAATAAATTTTGTCTTTTTTTCTTGTGTGTTATAATAAAAAATAAATAAAAAAATATTTGGAGAATTCCCCTTATAATTGGCCAATCCCCTCCACTGGGTACAAACCATGTGTTGGGACAAAAACAACAACAACAAGAATAACAACTCCATAATATTTAATAAGACCCCCCCGATTTTTCGCCCATCTCCCACAGTGGGTGTTAGCCACAAAAAACGTGAACATGCAGAAGTAGGCGATCATTGGTACAAGAATAACAACAACTCCATAAGATTTATTGAGACCCCCCAATTTTTGCCCATCTCTCACAGTGGGTATTAGCCACAAAAGAACGTCAACATGCAGAAGGCGATCATTGGTTGGTGTGAATGAAAACTCTTGTTACGTGCAAGCGCTTTTTGAGGTGCAAAGCGGACATTCACTGACGTTCTCAGCCTCATGTCTGAACAATCCAGAGGTCGATTAAGTGAATGCACCAGCTCGTTGAGACAGCCAGTGTCGGTGTGCAGCCTAGAGAAGGAGGAGACGGTCCTGCTTGACGTCAATCCAGCGGTGAGTTCATGTGATGTACACAACCTGCTCATATTGCAAGCTTACGTACAAGGAGTTGCAGACGTTGAAATATTAACATTGGTTAATGAGCAACCCATCATGCTGCTTATTCAGCAGTGCAACTTTTTGCAAAGCAGTGTGTGCGTATTGGGAAGCAACAGAACATCTGCTTTATTGGCAGAGACGGAATCAATGGCATAGAAATTCAGAGAATTCCTTACAAATATTTTCACACACATTCCGCATTGATATTGGGTACCTTCTACAATGACGCCCGTAAAATATTTTCTTTGAGAATTACGAAGAATATGAGGCACTGAACAGTCAGAGTTTGTAGGTTTTATGATTTATTGCTGGTGTCCGTGTTTTCCCACCCTTCAATTCGGAATGAGTCGTAAGTGAGTACCAGAATGATGAATAAGCAGGAATGCCATAGTTTTTGTAAGCACGGGTGCATGGGTTTCTTGACCAGCTGGGGTATGAGCACATGGCTGGGAATATGACGCAGAGAGAAGCCTGCGCTGGTATTTTAGCTTAATATTTCAGGAAGAGACAAACTTACAGCGGCTCTAATCATTTTGAAGTGCGCCAAATGACGTGCATTATAGCGTGCCTTTCACATGTAAAACTAAATATTTCAATAGTGATATGACTTCTAAGATCTTTATGACAGACGCCCAAAGTTTTTTTGAAAATTATTACGAAAAATCGTTTTAAACACAAAGTGCTTTTAGTGAACTGTGGGCACTTTCAGCCTATCTATCTATCTATCTATCTATCTATCTATCTATCTATCTATCTATCTAGCCGCCTACGACTTTTAGCTCTCCTGGCCGTTTCGATAATGGTATCGATACCAAACTTGGTATGGCATGACATGACTGTATGAAGAACATATTTGACTAATTATAACAAGAAAATAATGACATGTATGTCATGAATGTCATGACTTACATTTCATGGTCCTGCTGCTCTTGCGGTGGTTTCGTTCACATGGCATGCTGGAAAACTAGTATGGTAAAGTATGATTGCATGGCGAACACAAGCAACAGATTCTAACATAAAAATCTTGACATGCGTGTCATGTAACAACATCACTACATGCCACACTCATTATGCGCTCGCGGCCGTTTCGTTACCGTCAAATATACCAAATTTGGTAATACAGTACGTGAATGGATGAAGAAGGTAGGGGACTGGTACGAACTTGATAATCATGAGACGCGTGTCATGTACCAACATGACTACTTGCTACACTCATGACGCGCTGGCGGCCGTTTTGCTAGCTTCAGTTATACCAAATCTGGTATTACGGCATGTGAATGAAGGACGAAGGTATGATACTGGTGCAAACATGATAAATATGAGATGCGTGTCATGTAGGAACATGGCTACATTCTACGCTCATGATGTGCTCACGGCCATTAAGTAAGCTTCAGATGTACCAGTTGTGGTATTACGTGGCGCGAACGGACGACATTGGTAAATGACCCATCCAAACATGATAATCACGAGATGCGTGTCATGGAGGGACATAACTACTTGCCACACTGATGATGCGCTCGCGGCTGTTTCGCTAGCTTAACGTATGCCAAATTTGGTATTATGTGACCAAATTGATGACGAAGGCATGCGACTGGTGCAAACATGATAGTCATGAGATGCGTGTCATGTGAGAACATGATGGCATGCTACAGTCAAGGCGCCAATACATTTCGACGTGACGCGGTGCGGGTGCTCGCTGGTGTTCATTTCGTCGCGTCAAGCCGGCGTTGGTGCACGCCAGGCGCTGGTCCTGCCATATACTCGCAGGCGCTCGCCGCGTTCTGTTTCTTTGACGCATGCACATTTCAGTGCATCCAGCATCCCTCGGTAACACAAATAGGGAGACGCAGTGTTTTCAGGCGGACGCATTTGTTTTTTTTTTAAGAAGAAGATATTTTTTATTTGTCGCAAAAAATATACACGCATTGAGGTAGAATATACAGAAGGAGGTCCCATAGCACAAGGCTGAAAGGGGACCTCCTGTTAGAAAATGACATGTTAATAAGTACAACAAAAAGCGCATTGACGCAAAATGCAGCATGTCACATTTCGCGCCAGTTGCCGTCGGGCCGCGCCGACGGACGCTGGTTGTGCCTGGCGTCATACTATAGAGTGCTCGCGTTTTGCTAAGGTAGCGCTGCTGTTGCCAACGTGCTCGTGCTTCAACGCTACATTGGAGTATATTGAGCCCTTCATGATGTGCTCGCAGTCATTTTGATAGCTCCACTCATACCAAATTGAGTGTTATGTGACGTCAGTGAATAACGAAATAGACGACTGGTGCAAACATGATAATCTTGATACGCGTATCATGTAAGAACCGCGGAAATAAGTTAGATTTTGTTGGTTGGTTTAAATTGCTAGTGGACATTTGCTCTGTAATCTAAAAAAACGATCAGTTCTGACTAAATTACTACGGCAAACTGTTCGCAGTGGCTGCTGCAGCTTTCCACTGCCTCAAGTCTACTGCTGTAGACTATAGTGGCAGTGGCAGGATGGCTTACGACATCGCTCAACTTCACATGTCTGCCAGTGCCACCTCAAGAAATCTTTTTGAAGGAATGAAGCCACCATTTGCCTCCTGCAAATTCAGATAATATTGGGGGCATTTCAAGAACCAACTTGTAAGAAGGAGCACGCTAGTCAGTGCAAAGTTGCTCTCGCTGTCGCACTTACAGGTGCGATGCCCGCTGCTGCTTCTCAACCTTCTCATGTGGTTTGTGGGCATATCCCTCATCTGGGCTGCATTTAGGATGTTCATGGATTCGTGGGACAGGGAAGAGGAGCACGTACTGGAACGCCTGGATATCTCGGGATTGCTGCTAACACATATGGAGGTGCTCCTTTTCCTATTCGGGCTTGCGCTGTTCACCATCAGCTCGTGCGGCTGCGTCGGGGCACTGCGGGAGAACACCTTCCTGCTCAGAGTGTACTCCTTTGCACTTACCACCCTTATTGTGGTCAAGTTTGTCCTCGGCGTTCTGGTTTACTTCGTGCCGGGTAAGAAAGGCGACCTTTAGAACTCGCTAGAAATAAGCACCAAGACTCTGACGCTCAAAATGAAGCATAATGAAACAGCGTTCTAGAACGAAAAAAAAAACGCCAGGAACATTTCGCAATCATATATATATATATATATATATATATATATATATATATATATATATATATATACATATATATATATATATATATATATATATATATATATATATATATATATATATACATATACATATATATATATATATATATATATATATATATATATATTCTCAGAGGTCATGAATATGAGCCATAACTGTAGCGTGAAATTGCTTGGAAATAGAGAAAGAAAATGACTTTTGCTTCCTGATCTGGGCGCGAGCAAGACGTCGATTCGTCGCTGTCTGTTATTTCGTTCTTGGCACTGGTGGAGGTGCGGGGTAAATGCGCCTCGGCTGCAGATCTTCAGCCGACACACTAAGCTACTTGGAGACAGCTACAGCTCCCACTGCAACAAGCAGTCGCGGCCTGCGAGGACTATCTCCCGAATGCGGTCCTCTCTCTCAGGACGAGATGGCAACTTCCACTACAAGCTAGGCGAGTCAAACCAATGGCGCCTATTCTTTTCTCCCGCATTTTTTTCATGCGCCGCAAACACCACGCTCATTGCATCGAAACATTCATGATGATGTTGATGACTGGCTTGACCTCTTCGATCAAGTTGCCAACATCAACGAATGGGATGAAGCTCGCAAGCTGCGGAGAGTTTACTTTGCGTTAGAAGACTCTGCCAAAACATGGTATGACAATCACGAGGGTTTCTTTGCGACGTCGCAAGAGTTGAGCCGACAACTTCATGATGTGTACCGCAGCACTGAAAGGAAAGAAAGAACGGAGCAGGCCATCTCGTCTCGGAACCAACGACCTAACGCGAGTGTTTCAATGTTTGTCGAGGACATTCTTCGACTCTTCAAGCGTGCCGACTGTGCAATGTCCGAGGAAAAAAAGGTGCGGCATTTATAGCATGGGGTAAAAGAGCAGCTCTTCGCTGGACCCCTGCGCAATCCACCGACGACTGTGGCTGAGTTCATAAATGAGGCAACCACAATGGAGTGTAGTCTCCAGCATCGGTCGTCACAGTATAAACGCCACGACGTGACCCCTGCTGCATGCTCTATCGGGGCTGACAGCGAGAGGCATGCCCTCGCAGAAATCATAAGAAGCGTCGTGTGGGACGAGCTGCACCAACTCCAAGCAGCGGGACCCCAACCACCCGTAAGTGCTCTCGCAGACTTAATCTGAAATAAGATTCGACAGGTGTTCACCCCACTCGCGCCAACAAGGCCTGGGGCCCCTGTGCTGACTTATGCGGCGGCTCTGCGATCTCCTGCACCACATGCTCTTGATTCCACCATGCGGACAATGGATCAGGCTAGCCATCGATTCCAGGGCACTCCACCTCCCGCCTCAACGTTTCCGAGTACACCAACTTATCATCCATCTGGACCACGACAGAACGCCGCAAAGGCCAGCGTGAGGCGTACGTCAGGTAACCGTCCATTCTGCTACCACTGTGGCGAAGTGGGTCACGTCGACCGCCATTGCCAGTACCGCCAACTTGGTCTCCGTGGCTTTCACCCTGAAGCTCAGTGCCCGCGTTACGGGGAGCGTCCCCGCGACCTTGAAGTGTAACTTACGGGCCAGCAAGCTCCTCGCCTTGGTCAACGCCCCCAATCACAATCCCCATCACCTCGCCGCCCCACGTCACCTAGCGTTCCCTCGTCATCTTATGCTCCTTTCAGAGGCTAGTCACCGAGTCCCCACAAAGGAAACTAGAAACGGCGGCTCTTGGGGGTGGTAGGTAAAAAACATTTATTTCAGAAAAAGTCTACTAGAGAGGTGCCGACGTCTTGCGGGTGAAGCCGCGTCCCAACGAACTGTCAAAGAGCCTGCCTCGACGCAAAGACCCGACGAAGATCGTTCTGACTTTGCAGTCATTTCTGAAAGCCATAAGACTGTTTCCGCCGACATCACAGTACACGTCGATAATCACGTCGTCAGTGCCCTCATCGACACCGGCGCCGATTATTCGATTATGAGCAGCGCCCTTTCATCCCAACTGAGGAAGGTAACTACCCCTTGGCAAGGAAACCCGTTGCGCACGGCAGGGGGCCACCTCGTCACGCCGACTGGAATGTGCACAACCCGTGTTCGACTCCGTACTTCAACGTTCACAGGGTCTTTCCTCGTATTACCTGTGTGCTCCCGTCCACTCATTCTGGGACTGGAATTTCTTCGTGAACATGCCGCAATTATTGACCTACGAGACTTGCAGGTGTCGTTCGAGGACCCATTGTATCCAGAACCTAAAAACACTTTCTTATTGAAGGCTGCCCTACGTGTATCCTCCGAATCTGTTACTATGCCGCCCTGCAGCAGCCTCTTCATCAACGTTGAATGTGACCAAGACGTCCCCGATGCTATAATTGCAGAAGGAAATCTGTCTCTACTTTTTGCACAAGAAATCTGTGTGTCCCGAGGTATTGTTCAGCCCAGGAGAAAGCAGGCTTGCCTATTAGTCACGAATTTCAGCGTGGAGTATCGCCATCTTAACAAACACACTGTGATCGCATACCTTGAGGATATTGCTGACGTCCCTGGTTCCTCAATATTATCTGCTCTTTCGACCTGCGATGATTCCGCAATGACATTCCAAGCACTCTCGACGTAAATCAGGGTCTACCGTTCGCACGACGGGAAAGTCTTTTGAAGCTACTCGACTCATTTCGGGACTGCTTCACTACGACTTCGAAAGTGAACCAAACACCGCTTGCCAAGCTTCGTATCATTACCGAGCCTTCCGAGAGACCCATTCGACAGCACGCCTACAGAGTCTCGCAAAAAGAACAAGACGTTATACGCCAACAGGTTCATAGGTTCAGCAGATGCTCAAGGACGATATCATTCAGCCATCGACCAGTCCCTGGGCGTCCCCTGTTGGGATACTAAAGAAAAAAGATGGTAGCCGGTGAATTGGCGTCGACTACCGAAAGAAATCACGAAGAAAGACGTGTATTCTTTACCACGAATAGATGACTTACTGTACCGCATTCGCAACGCTCCTTAGTATTCTTCCATGGATGTACGCAGCGGCTATGGGCAAATGTCTGTTGATGAGCGCGACCGCAAAAAGACCGCCTTCATTACTCGTGGCGGACTCTACGAGTTCAAAGTCCTTCCCTTCGGCTTATGCTCGGCGCCAGCTACTCTTCAAAGAACGATGGACACGGTTCTTTCTGGGCTAAAATGGCAATCGTGTCTTGTGCACCTTGACGATGTGGTCGTCTTGTCGGACACGTTTGAGAGCACGCCCAGCGCTTACAAGCAGTTTTGCAGGCGATTCAAGCAGCTGGACTTTCTCTCAAACCTGAGAAATGCCACTTTGTTTTCGAGGAACTGAAGTATATTGGCCACGTTGTCAGCCACGCCGTTATACACCCAGACCCTGAGAAAACGAAAGCTGTTGCCACATTTCCCGTCCCAACGAACAAGCGCGATCTCCACCGATTTTTGGGACTGTGCGCATATTACAGACGCTTCGTAAAGAATTTTCTAAAATCGCTGAACCGCTAAATGAACTTACAAAAGATGGCGTACCATTTGTCTGGAGTCATGATCAGCATCACGCCTTTGACACGCTACGAAACCATCTTCAAGCACCACCTGCACTCGGTCACTTTGACGACAACGCTGCCACAGAGCCGGATGCCAGCAACGTCGGACTTGGAGCTGTACTGGTTCAATGGCAAAATGGCATAGAGCGCATGATTGCCTATGCAAGTCGGACACTATCATCCGAAGAGAAAAACTACTCGGCAACAGAAAAACAATGCTTAGCCGTTTCTTGTGCTATAACAAAGTTTCGCCTTATTTGTACGGTCGACCAGTCAGGGTAGTTAGCGACCACAATTCTTTATGCTGGCTCGTCAACTTCAAAAATCCTTCCGGTCGTCTAGCACGGTGGAGCCTTCGAGAATTTGACGTTACAGTCATTCACAAGTCCGGACTCCAACACACTGATGCTGACTGTCTTTCACGTGTGCCAATTGGAAGTATGAACGCGGACGTTGAAGAGGACGATACATTCCTTTTCTCTATCACGAACCTACTTGGCTCAACAACAACGCGACGACTTGGAGCTAAGCCCGCTGATTGACTACATCGAAGGCCGAAAAGGCTGCCTTCCTCGAAACTTTGCACGTTCACTGGCGTCGTTCTACATCATAGATGGAGTCCTCTATAAGAAACATTTCGACCATACCCAGGCTACTTACCTACTGGTTGCACCGACCTCGCTTCGGGACAATATTTTACATGCTTGTCACGACGAACCATCGTCCGGAAACCTTGGCTACACGCGCACAATGGAAAGAATTCGCCGCTCATACTACTGGCCACGCCTCGCGAAGACAGTCAAGCAGTACGTCCACACATGCCACGACTACCAACGCCGTAAGACTCCACCTGTCCAACCAGCAGGACTACTACAGCCTATCGCCACACCGAAAACACCATTCCGTCAAATTGGCATTGACTTGCTCGGATCGGTTCCCACGTCTTCGTCTGGAAACCGGTAGATTGTGGTTGCCACCGATTATTTAACGCGTTACAGCGAAACAAAGGCCCTGCCCAGAGCTACCATAGCAGACATTTCCCAGTTATTCGTCACCAGCATCGTACTTCATCACGGAGCGCCAGCTGCGATAATTACTGATCGTGGTAAAGCTTTCACCGCAGAGATCCTTCAAGAAGTGCTGAGACTAATTGGTACGGAACATCGGAAAACCAAGGGTTATTACCCCCAAACAAACGGACTCACTGAACGGTTAAACAAGACGATTGCAGATATGCTGTCAATGTATGTGGCCATTTATCACAAGAACTGGGATAATATGCTCCCTTACGTAACTTTCGCTTACAATACAGCAGTCCAAGAGAGTACAAGTTTCACCCCATTTCGCTTAATTCATGGTCGAGAGGCCACTACAATGCTTGACGCAATGCTCCTTTCCAACAACCTGGGCATGTTCAACGCGGACACTGCCTTGTTCGCTGAACGCGCCGAGGAGGCCCGTCAACTGGCCCTACGCCATACTCAGGCTCACCAAACTGCCGACGCACACCGCTACAACCTTACACACCGAGAGGTTACCTTCCAACGATGCGATGAAGTTTGAGTGTGGACCCCCATTCGACAGCGTGGTCACTCTGAAAAGTTACTGCGGCGCTACTTCGGCCCGTACAAAGTTCTACGCCGACTCAGTGATGATACTTACGAAGTTCTCCCCGAGGGCACATCAAGACGTTCCCGTCGGTTTCCACAAGGTGATTTGGTGCATGTGTAAAGGCTCAAGCCACATTTCTAGCGTCAGCAATCGAACGTGGACTGACTTACCATGCTATGACTTTTTTGTCACTTTTTTCTTTTTGATTGTCTTTTGTCCTAATTCCTTTCTTAATTAAGTACTTCTATGGCACCAGCCCATTTTTTTGCCTTACGACGCAGTTCTTAGATTCTAAGGTAGCTCCTTTTCTTTCTCATTTTTTCAACACTCATCACCACCATCGACACGATGCTTTTCGAAGAGAGGGAGTAATGTCACATGTATGGTAATGGCCATGAGCAATAACTGTAGCGTGAAATAGCTTGGAGGTAGAGAAAGAAGAGGACGTTTGCTTCCTGTCTGGGGGCGAGCAAGACGTCAATTTGTCGCGGTCTGTTATTTCGTTCGATGTAATATATATATATATATATATATATATATATATATATATATATATATATATATATATATATATATATATATATATACATATATATATATATACATATATATATATTTAAGGGAAAGAAGTGTATACCTAAAGGCTCGTTTTTCCGTGTTTTGACACAATAATACTGAGATCTAGCAGACAATATTGCCAAGGAATGTATATATAGGGGAAGTTATTAGAACCAGTCTAATGTAGATATGAAGAAAAAAAAGTGGGTGAAAAAATAACTGGCCGTGAGCAGGAGTTGAACCTTCTTCACCCACTTTTCCTTCTTTTTTTTTACATTACATTGGTTCTAATAACTTCCCTATACATTCCTTGGCATCATTGTCTGTTAGATCTCATTATTATTGTGTCAAAACATAAAAAAACGAGCCCTTAGGTATACACTTCTTTCTCGTTTTTAGTAACGAGGGTCTAGTACTTGCAGACTTGGCACCGTTAGGTTGTATACGAGGGACTATTGGTCAGCTGCCCACTCGTAATAAGTTCGCGTGCTACTTGACGCCACACAGGCTCATAAAAGGGTGTTCTACACTCGGCGCGGTGGCTACAGATGATGCTCACTGAGACTCCCACGTATTAACTCACATATAAACCCAATAAAGTTGCTGGAGGGATAGCCGCCGTGATAGCTCAGTGGCTAGAGTATCGAACGTGTTATTCGAAGGTCGTAGGTTCGATTCCTGTTCACGGCAATTCATTTTTTCACCCACCTTTCTTTCTTCTTAGTTACAATTTATTGGCTCTAATTACTTCTTCTATACATTCCTTGGCATCATTGTCTGGTAAATCTATTTATATATATATATATATATATATATATATATATATATATATATATATATATATATATATATATATATATATATATATATATATATATATATATATATATACATCTAGTACTTTGGTATCTCCATCATATACATATATGTGGTAAGATACCGCAGTAGAAAACGTCATTGAAATGGGCTATTCAGTCGCATGAACGTCAAATGTCCCGCTGAAACGTCATTGGAGCTAATGCTAAAGCGTTTCAATTGAACAAAATTAGTACTAACCGAATTCAAGTTCGAGCAACATATTTTGTGGCGTAATATACTGCCTCACACTTCACACTAAGAAGAAATGGCCTGAAAGAATTGGCAGAAATGCCGATCGCCTTTAGGTCTTTAGAGCATTCTTCCCCCTCTCACTCTCGCATTGTGGGATGTGCCATTATATTTAAAGAAAGAACCTTAATGAGCGTGGTAGCTGAAGAAAAAGAGGAGGATGATTGAGCAGTATTTTTCTTAAAACTCCAGCAGTTTTGGTGTATGAAGCACTGATGTCCTTTAAAAGTTGTATCCCGCGCTGCCAGGCTAACTCTGTGCAGGCGATGAGTTTTGAGAGCGTGGACACAGTGAGTCAATTAAGACATTTACAACCTAACCCTAAGCGCATAAGTGCAGCAAAAGTTACTACATTTTTTGAAACCTTTGCAGGCATTCACAGTCGAGTAAGCAGAATTATCAATAAAAAAGTGCACGTTTCAAGAAGTGATTGCTTCTTGAGCTTCTGGCAGCATGTTTATCATACGTATGCAGAAATGATGTATGTATACATTAGCAAAACACAATTACAAGCCTTGTCTAAAAATGTGGCATGGGTAGTGGTGCGTGCTCACTATGCTGTGTTTCTGCGCTACGCTGCCGAAAGAAATACGCTAGTGTTGTGAATTCCAGTGGTACTTCTTAGACTGCTGTGTACCTTATTTTAACGTAGCACGAATATCTATCCTAATTGTATATTTCATATTGATTGGAGGCGTCGTGTTTAATGCATAGAGAATAATTGAAAGCGGAATAAAAAAAACAGGACGACACGTCATTTTTTCGTGGTTCATTTTTCGCGCAGTTTTAACATGATGTACACAAGCCGACCAAAGCATATAATGAACTTTAGTACAATATTATTGCTAATGTGCACGATACGTCCACTTCCGTAGGAAGCATGAAGAGGGTCATAAAGACGACAATGTCGGAGAAGCTCGTGGTCCACTACCGTGATTCTCAGGATATTCACGACCTCGTAGACACAATACAACGTTACCTCAAGTGCTGCGGCATGACTTCACAAAACTTTCGTGACTGGAACGACAACATGTAAGTGAGCTTACAACCTCATTCGCAGTTTTTACTTTGGAAAACAAGTGTTGGTGCAGAGAGCGTACAATGCTTCAAATCATGGAGGCATTGAAAAAATATGTTACTTGCGGAAAGTTGTCGGAAGGGGTACTGCAATGTACGGATGTAATGAAGTTCTTTGTAAAAGCTGGTGGTTCATTGCAGCGACTTAGAAAGAACAAAAAAAAGTAAATTGTCGCCTTCGCACATACTGAGGCAGCTATACGCGATCCTATACTTTTTAGAATAATATTGGTAAGATATGCAATGATCATTGAAGGAATATTCTGAAAAAAAATTGCATATTGGCCACGCCATCTTTAGCGGTTAGCGATGGTTTTATTATTTTCAGGCATATATCAAGGCGTTATTTAAAGGCACACTTCAGAGTGAGACTATTTTTTGCGTACTAGTGAAGTAAAGTTTCACAATTCCGAAAACGCCAATTCCGCCGCGACTCTGCGCTGGCTAAGGGAGACAACGCGCGAAACAAAAATGCGTGTGGAGACGCCACTCGAGATTCCTGAACATACACGATGACGTGATGGGATTTGAAAGCGTGTACTGGGTGCTGGGTAGCTTCTAATCAATGCTTCTTGAGTACATCATAACCTGTGGGTACCTATCAAACAAAGTTTTAGGAAATTTTATCGAGAACACGTCTCTAAAATTACAATAGTGCATGGTGAAATGTTTGACGCCAAACGCGTATGCATCGGTGCCAAATTTGAAAACGAAACTTCAAACTCAATCGTCTTCGCTAATAATAATCTTATGATAGTAAAACGAATGCCACCAGAGTTTTCAGAGTGCAGTTTGTCAGTCTAGACCAAATCGTTGTTTTACTTCAGGGCTCCTTTAATATCACCGAACGTCAAAATGCCTTGACCCGCACTTCTTGTGCGTATGTGTTGGACACAGCACTGTTCTTTTAGCTTTTAAAGAGGCAAAAAATCAAAGCTAATAGCCCAATATGGCGTATCCAGAGCCGCCCATAGGTTGGTCTATAGTATCAATGATTATACAGGTCAGCACAATTCGTGGATATTTGATGCTTGGAAAAAAAACTTTAACCTATCCACAAGTATCCAATTTTTTAACTCGTCTTATCTTCATTTGACCTGTCTTTTCAGGTACTTCCACTGTGACGCATCGAACCCGAGCCATGAACGGTGCTCGGTGCCGCCGTCTTGTTGCCGCCCTGAGTCCGCTTTCACTGGCATTTTCTGTGGGCGCAGCGTACTGAACTTGTCCGATCACGAGGCTTGGTTCCGCGTTCACACGGGCAGCTGCCCTGACGCGACAAACCGCTACGTGAAGGAGCACGTCATGATCATTGGGGGTGTCTGCCTCGTCGCCGTCATTGTTCTGGCCTTCATAGACATGGTCACGAACGCCGTAATTGACGAGATCGACATCATTCGCAAGATATATGACCATGTCAACGGTACAGAGGCCGGAGTGTCATGCGCATTCACAACCTAAGCTGCAATATTCGTTGGGGCGTTTCCCGTTTTTAGCTATTTATATTTACACATTCAATCTTTTCTGGTAGTCAATTTTGGTCATTTTTAAGGTCTTTTTAAAATACCTTTAGCACCTTAGGCCACAATAGCGAATATTTGCAACTTGCAAAGTTTATCGAAGGATGTAGAAATTAAGGGGCTTGGTTTCCTTTGCTATATATTAACAATAAATAAACCTAACAGACAATGATGCAAGGATAGTCTATGAATTAAAAAAAAGTAGGCAAAAAGGTTACTTGGTGTTAGCGGTCATCCAGCTGTCCTCTTTAGGGAGGTATATATTTTCATTTAACTGTAGTGTCAGTGAGCGCCACAAGCAACCCTGACTCTGTGTTTAGAACATTTTTCGGCCTGTTGGCATCACGCAGCACGTGAATATATCACGAGCTGGCAGCTGAATAATAATCACTCGCATACAACCTAAATACATCAAGTCTTCCAGAATCAAAGCCTCATTATGAACGAAGGAAAGAAATTGAAAATTTAAGGTTCATTTATCATTAGCTATTCCTCTCTGGGAATATGGATGAGGAATAAAGTGCTACAGTACATGACGTAGAGGTGACGCCATTTTTGCTAGAAAAACCTGAAGTCCACATATATAGAAGCATTTTGATTCACAGAAAAGCATAGAGGCCTGCGTGAGTGACAGTGTTTTCTTGCCGGCTCCTCTACACCAGGGTAGGGAATTGGGAAAGCCACCACACGATAGACAACGATGGTGATTTATGGTAATGAGTATATAACGTTGCTACAAGTTGAGAAAGTGCTATAATCTACATGGAATCAAATCATTTGTAAGAAGGTTATGGGTGCTCTTGCGACCACAGTCACGCTGTTGAGCTCAATTCAAGTGCCGAACACAACTTGATCACGTTGCGGCACATTATGATATCGACAAGTAAAATAAATAAAATTCTGTTGTTCGCGAGTTTATGCAGGATAGGTAAAACACAGTGTTCACGAGTTTCTGGCGCCTGATGGTGATTATAACGGGCGCCACGTTCACTGCAGCCGACAATATGGGCATCACAGGCGCAATCTTTTCATGAAAGGAACATGAAAATGCAAAAAATACAATTGCGTTTTCTTACAATATTACCTAAGATATGCAACTAAAAAAGCAAGCAATTTTTCCCTCCGACGACCGCAGTCTTCCTCTAAACCTTGTCTACTTTGCCGCGTGCGCTTGGCGTTTCGTGTACGGTCTTCACAAGCCATTTCTCTTACATGCGCCTTATCGCTGAATTCTCCTCACTGAGCATTTTACTTCATCATTGGTGAGTAGGAAAGCGGGATACTCCTAACTTTTGAAAACTCCCAGTGCTGAGTAGTGCGGTTTGCTTTACATGCAAGGCACATCAATGACTGCCCACGCACAACTTTCTTTCAGACTTTCACACAACTATACACGACACAGTCCTCCTCATTTTATAAGGTCGGTACGGGCCGTTCATTATGGTGATATTTTCTCTTGAGCAGGTAATTTTTTTGCTCTGTTGACTATTTATTTACAGATGTGCCATAAAGTGTGTAATAGTACTACACAAGGTGGTGCCATTATCGGGACGGCTTGATATTGTAACCATCAGAACATGTGAGAATAGTCTTTCCATCTTTTAACCTTTCTTTAATATACAATATCAGCCGCACTAATTGTGCAGTAGAAAAAGAAGACGACAATCGGTTTTTTTTTTCTTTTCGATTAAAAAAATAAAAATAGGAGGAAAAGAACGGCAGGGAGGTTAAACAGCGTATAGGCAGCCGGTTTGCTACCCTGCGCATGGGAGGTGGATGGGGGAAATGAAAGATTGAGAGCAGAGAAGGATTAGAGATAAACACAGCACATTCGGCAGCACACACACGCACACTCAGCCATAGTCCAGTCTTGTATTTCGCGGTGTGTGACATTGCAGTTACAGCCGCTTGTTCAAGTCCGTGTGGCGTAGGAATTTCAACAAAGCTTTGTCGCCTTCTGTTGCAATGTCTTCTCTCGGGCACTTGACAGAATAGTGTCCACAGACATTTGGCTGTTGTCGATGCGCGCAAGAACGGACGCCAGTGACTGTCTCTGGATTTCATACAACGGAGAGTCGCACAGGATGTGGTGTAGCGTCTCTTCGCAATGACAAGCATCGCTGAGAGCGTTGTGGGCCATTCCTATGACAAAGGAATAAGATTTTGTAAATGCCACTCCTAGCCATAAGCGATGAAGAAGGATGACTTCTCTTCGGTCGAGCCCAGTGGGCATGCGGAGAGCCATCATAGACGTGGTGTTGATGATTTGTCTCGTTGCTTGGTGGGCACCCTAGTGAAAACAGAATTTCACGCGCATGTCGTGGACGAATACTGGCTGCATCGGTCCGCGAAAGTGGTATGGCTTCTTCTCGTGTTCCTTTAAGAGCGGCTCGCATGGCAGTATCCGCATGCATGTTCGTTCCCTATGACGCCGCAGTAACTTCGTAGCCACTGAAACGTCACATGATGCTCTTTCTCGTGTGAAGTGTGGACAACGCATCGAATTTCAAAAAAAGCTGTTAGTACGGCCGGCGACGCAGTGCTGAGAGCACAGATAGTAGGGCAGCCCTGGTGTCGCTGAAAATCGACCATTGTTGAGGTGGTTCCTTATTGACCACACAAAGTGCAGCGGGCAAAGCAGATAGTTCCGCTGCTGTAGATGCCGTGGAGTGTTCAGTCCTAAAGCTGATGGTAACCTTTCGATTGGATCGCCAAACAAGTTGGGTGATTTAATGATAATCGCATCAAGTAAATTATGTGATAGGGCGAGAGTTTCTTTCAGAGTGTCAGGCTCGGGGTGTGAAATAGTAGCAATACATTTGTGTCTCACCGGATACCACGCTTTTTCATTTATTATTGTTATTTCCTCTCTGGTGTTCAAATTACTACTCACGTTGGCAGCATTTTGGCAGCCTGTTGAAGAAAAAAATGTACTCACAGGAGACTTTAATTCACTGGTTTTGTCTTGGAAGCTAAGGACAAATTCTTGTGGTAGGCGGCTCTGGGAACAGACAATTGACCACAACCTCTCGTGTCCGAATAAAGGCCACGTAACATTTGTCTGAAGTCAGACTTGCTCAGGATTGAATTTACCGTTTTCCTTCAATGAAATCAATATTTTGTCACCGGCTGTTGTTGACTCGGCAAATAACAACGACCACCTTTCTATTGTTTTTTATATTACTTGTTGAATGATAATTTTAGATCGGCCAACACACACATATAGAAACCATGGTGAATTTCAAGCCTGCCTGCATTCGGCCATTTTTAAGCTTCAAAATGTGAGTGCTAATGAGATTCCATGTACGAATGACTCAATACTGGAGGGATGTAGAGAAAAATCTGAATTCGCTATTCGATTGAGTAAATGATCTTTATCTCGTTGATGGAAGGATAAATGTACGCGGGAGTATAGGAGCCGAATTTCCGGTAAAGAAACTGCTCATTAATCAGTACTCAACAAACTGGAAATGATATAATTTTCTCACTCTCGTATTGAAGCGTACTAATGAGCGCGCGAACGAAAAATACGACACTTCATATTACAATTATCTTTCCAAATAAAAAAAACTGAGCGTGCATCGTTCCCTTAGCTGATGAGGAGAAAATTGCTGCCAATGCTTTTAACGTTACAATCATATGTCTTTATGCCGGAAGAAATGAACTATTCTCTAGAAGACAAAGTGCAAATTTAGAGCACTGCTTCACTGCTTATCTTTCGGCTATTCACCTTATGCTAGTATATTCACTTGGATTTAAAGAATTTTCGTCAGCTGAAGTGAGTCACATATTACTATGCTTAACGAGGACATCTGCAGGATCAGATGAAAAAAATCTTTTTTAGGATTTTACTCCTGGAATCGCCTGATTTTCTGCTCAAACTTGTGAATTATTTGTTAGGGAACACATGGATCGCACCAGAATAGAAACTTGCTAAAATTGTATTGTTGCTCTAAAATGAAAATGAAGCATACATGTTGGATAACATAAGACCAATCACACTGACATTAAACTTTAGTGGAATTGGTTTAGAGGAGTATCAGTATACAAATAATTAACCTATTGACGAGAGGTCAGTTCATAGCCTCTGTCCAGTTGGTTTAAGGACTGGTTGTTTAATTTGGAATATCCGTGTTGATTTTGAAAGTCGTATGCAACTTCCTCGGCAAGATAACAAATCTGCAGCTTTAATTACTTTACACTTCGCTAAAGCATATCACACTGCAGAGCACTGTATTTTTATGCATTGATTAGAATGTCTTGATTTCTTTCGTACTTAATACCGTAGGCTCGCAGTTTTCTTGCAAACAGAAAAGTTTGTAGTTTTAAAGACGGGTATAGATTATCTCCTCACTCACAAACGAGAGGAGTACCGCAAGGTTCATTGTTTTTCCCGGTACTATTTAATGCACTAATCAGCACTATTACACATCACCAGAAAACACAACTTATGTTTTTGCAGACGATATCGCGTTTTTTGCAATCACAGATAATATTCAGACTTCATCAAAACGGCTACAGATTTACTTTAATACCTTAGATAGCTGGCTAGATGGTAAGTGATTTATGCTTAATTCCAGGTAATGCGCGCTTTTGCCCTCCCGCTGCAATTCTCTGTGCTCATCTCACTGTCTTATTATCATCTGGATATACCACAGGTAGAATATATTAAACAACTAGAAGTAATTATTCATACATTGCCTAACTGGTGACCTCACATTGAAAATATCGCCGTAGAAGGTGCGTGGGCCTTTGGAGTATAACGCAGGCTGAGCAAATACCTCTTAAGTAATAGAACAGGCCCGCTGATAATGATAAATCAAATATACATTCGTCCTATTTTGGAAGCTGGTTGTACACTTTTCTCTGGGGTCCAGCCTGTAAATTAAAACCTCTTCTTTGTTTTCGGAAAGAGAATCTTCGCGCTGATGTCCTAGCCTGCATAAAACAGTTCGTAACAATATGTGCTGTACCTAGAATCGAGAGTTCCTTCTATTTCCAGCAGAATCTGCCTTTGACTGTACAAACGCTCTTGAGAATTTATTATTCACTATTACGACAATCAGAAACGGCTATAATTTTCAACCCGGTATGAATTTTGAAAGCTTCATGGCCACAATTTCACAGCTAACAAATAATAAACGCACATATATGCAATATCATCCCGACTCGTCATAAGTCATACGCTGTGGAAATTAAATTTGAAGATATTTTTTCAAATAAAGCCCTATTACTTCCCCGTAATATCTTAGATGCTTCTTTACAAGATCACCTGCACAGTATTACAACAATTGTTATTGTTCTTGCAGACGCATCACAATAGGACAAAAACTGCGGCGTCGGTATACTTAGCCCAAATTTATGATGGTCTTATACTCTTCAACTATCTGATCTATACCTGTTTTTGTGGCTGAATTTCTGACAGTTGTGGCCGCTTTGCGCCAGTTGGATATGGCAATTACACCAGATGATCACATATTCTCTATCTTTCAGTGCGGCACTTTCTCTTGGTGGTGAATGTTAACTAATAAAGGCGTTCCATGCACCAGTACCTGCTGACCCGCAGGTCGAGGGATCAAATCCCGATGGTGGTGTCGGCATTCTCGATGAAGGCGAAAATGCTGTAGACCCATGTGCTCAGATTTGGGTGCGCGTTAAAGAACCACAAGTGGCCGAAATTTTCGGAGCCCTCCACAACGGCGTCTCTCATAACCAAAGGGTAGTTTTGGGACGTTAAACCTCACTTTTCAACAAATCAATCAATCAACATTTATTATATCCTTGGCCGTATGCCTTTTGCCAAACTTGTAAACTAGAAGTACATGTTTTGACGCTGCGCTGCCGATTCTCAATTTCTACAAACACAGGTCTGCTAAGGCACCTTCGCCACTGTGTGCATTCTGTGGTGAACTGAAAACAATAAATCACTTTTTAATACCTGCGCGCGGTTTAATACAGAGCGAAAAAGTGTTTTCGAAGTACCTTTACGTGGTATTAGGATGAATTTATTTCTACGTGTCATTTTGTCATTTGAAGCTTCTATATCAGGGTTCACTTTTGAGAAGGTATGCGTAGCTGTCAAGAACTTTATTAATAAAACTAAATGGTTGCCTAATTTTTCAGTATTATTAGGCTGACATAATTACGACATTTATAAGTATAAAAATAAGGGTACTACTCTAACTTCAGAAATTTTTAGTTTTTTGTTTTCTTTTAATTTAAATGTATGCATTAGGTCAAGCACCATAGCTTTCAAGGTAATCCGTATTCATTCTACTATATGACTTGTATTATTCTAAAGCTTCATACTATTCCGCAAAACCACTCAAATCTTGGCCAATCCCCCTCAGTGGGTATGCGCCACAGGGCATAGGTGAAAAGAAGATACTGTTTTAAGAAGGTTGCTTTGAGCATTCAGCGCCTCTACTCTGGGCTACAGTTACAGGGATGTTAACTACGAAATAGAGGAATATTCAGTCAGACTAAAAGAATATGGAGCTAAATTCTTCATTCTTTTAAACTTTTAAACATTATTATTCAGTAATTATTTGTTGTGAAACTTATCCCTAGCATATACAAGTAATATTGCGAAGAAAAAAAACAAATTCAACTAACACTCAGCCAATTGTTGTTAAATGAAATAGCTGATTCTCTTGCGAAGGCATCGCTTTCGACACCCGTCATTTCTATTTTCCCTCCTACGGTACACATTACGGTGGCGCGATTTCGCACACTTGAAATCAGGCAAAATTTATCAGACCCTGCACTGACGGCTTCTCCGGAGTACAACCACTTCTCATTTCTCTGGCGCAGTGAACTGACTAATTCAAAATTGATGGAAGTTGTCATCACAAAATTTTGTGTGCGCGTTACTTCCCTCAACTTTTACTTGCATAGATCAGCTTTTGTGAAATTCCTCTATGTGCATGTACTGTGATCAAGAGGAAACGATTAATCATTTTTTGATTACATTGTCGCCGTTCCGATTTATTCTTGCGAAGCATACCAGCAACACCTCTTCAAAAACTGGGCTTGCAAATATCACAACCAGATCTTCTTTCATTTAGAGCCTCTACACAGGGTTTCTGCCAGAAAAATGTTTTATTGGCCGTTCAGGAATACATCACTGCGACTAAACAATTTTTTGCTAAACTATGGTCTCACTATTTTTCCTTTATTTATTTTTCTGCAAATTTGCGATTGCCACTTCAAATCTTAAATAAATAACGAAAGTTTTTAAGAATAAAAAAATGCTGAAAGTATCGGGCAAATTCACCTTATAATCGGCCGATTCCCTCCTTTGGGTACGAGCCATTTGCAGAGGAAAACAGCAATAACAGCAACAACAACGACAACAACAACAACAATTGCCTGCGTTGAGTAAGAGCCATGAGATGAGGAGGAGGAGGAGGAGGAGGAGAAGAAGAAGAAGAAGAAGAAGAAGAAGAAGAAGAAGAAGAAGAAGAAGAAGAAGAAGAAGAAGAAGAAGAAGAAGAAGAAGAAGAAGAAGAAGAAGAAGAAGAAGAAGAAGAAGAAGAAGAAGAAGAAGAAGAAGAAGAAGAAGAAGAAGAAGAAGAAGAAGAAGAAGAAGAAGAAGAAGAAGAAGAAGAAGAAGAAGAAGAAGAAGAAGAAGAAGAAGAAGAAGAAGATACACGAACGTGTATATTGTGAACCACAAAGCAGAGACCGGCTGCACGTGCGGTTCAGCGACGCGAGCCAGCCAGTCGGCTTCGCTGGAACGTCTACCGGGTGTCAGTGAAGTGCCGCGCTCAACCTACTGGGGTGTTCTTGGCTAAGGATTGAGTGGTTTTAACTTTCTGTCTTAGAGTCCGATTCTATAGTTTATCTGTTTCTGAGTCTAACCATATCTCTAGTGCTCATGTCGACTACTTCTCCTGGCCAGGCGCGAACCGTCTGGTCAGCGTCCCTGCCGTCTAATGAATTACCGCTAGACTCCTTTTTCCGCAGTGGTATCGACAGCATTCCCGTAGCACTGGTACCTGCAAATGGAGGCTTCATCAGACTTTCGAACCCTCACGTGGTTCAAAAGGAACTAAAGACAACTTCAAATCATTTCCAGACCACCACAGATGTGCGCCCATTTGGGCGAGGAGGTATCGTGTGTAGGTCGCCGGATCAGACCTGCGTGCAGGATCTTCTCAAATGCACCTCCTTTGCTGCTACACCGGTGAGTGCTTTTATTCCGCCTCACCTTGCATGTACCAAAGGCCTTGTACGGGGAGTCGACTCCAAGCTGAGTCCAGCTGAGACCCTAGACAGGCTCTGGAGCAGGCGTAATTTCAATTTACCGGTGTAATCGCCTAGTCGACAACCAGAGGGTACCAACCGAATCTTTTATCGCGACATTTGTGGGCACAAAATGCCCGTCAGAAATAAAATTATGGCCACTGATCTTCCGAGTAGAACCCCTCGCTTCTCGTCAGATTCAGTGCAAGAACTGTTGGAGATTCGGCCACAGTGCGGGATGATGTAAATCTAACGTTCGTTGTAGCACCTGTGGAGAGAGTCATCCTTCAAGCACTTGTACTGCAACAGTGGAAAAGTGTTGTCTCTGTGGGGGCAGTCACTGCGCCGACAACTCTGACTGTTTCGCTCGTTCCCGGGAGGTTCAAATCCTAGAAGTTATTGACCGCCGCCGCTGTTCTCGAAGGGAAGCCATTGACATAGTTAGAGACAGGGCTTTTGGATACTCTGGTATTACAGCGCGCTGCACTTCCAGTATGGACTCAACCCTATCACAGGCTATTGAAACTGCTGTGGAAAAGGCAGTGAGTAAGGCAATGAATAAACTAATATCTAACCTCTCCGACTGTTTAGTGCAAATTCTTTCTAGCCAGATTGGACAAACAGTACAGACTAGTACAGAACCTGCAGTATTTATTACACATTACCAGTGATGCCACACAGCTACGCAATGTAGTGATGGACGAACTTTCTGCATCTGCAGGCAAGGCTAAGCAGCCAGGAACACAGGAGCACTTGGACCGACATTCGCCTCGGCCGAGTACAAGTACTGATACAGATATGGAACTCGATATACGAACTAATAAACGTACCAGATCCCCTATCTTCACCGATCTCAAGTCCAAATCTAAACGGAATGAATCAGCTATTTCGCGTAAAGATGCTAACAAGGGCGCGACATGCGCCTCTGCGGTGCGCTCAACACCATAGGTCAGTTGAGGGTACTACAGTGGAACTGCCGTTCTATATTCTCAGCCTCAACCGACTTACATTACTTTTGCAATAATTTTAATCTTGATATTATAATTCTCCAAGAAACTTGGCTTACACCAGATAAAAATTTCCATCTTGCAGGTTTTCGTTCTTTTCGATTAGATCGCCCATCACGTGTTGGTGGTTTAATTATCCTTGTATCAAGTAAATTATGCCATAGGGCGAAAATTTCTTTCAGAATGTTAGACTTGGATTGTGAATTATTAGCATTAGACTTGTGTCTCCCCGGATACCACCCTTTTTCAATCGTAAATTGTTACTTCCCCTCCTGTGTGCAAAGCACGCGTTATCTTGACAGCGTTTTGGTAGCATGTAGAAAGGAAATTGTACTCACAGGAGACTTTAATTCACACCACTTGTCTTGGGGTATAAGGACAGATTCTTGTGGTAGGCGACTGTGGGAATGGACTATTGATCACAACCTCTCCTGTCTGAATAAAGGTCATGTAACATTTGTCCGAGGTCAAACTAGCTCAGTATTGGATTTAACGTTTTGCTCCAATGCAATCAAGATTTTGTCATGGGCTGTTCTGGATTCGGCAACTAACAGTGACCATCTTCCTGTAGTTTTTAACATTACTTGTCCAACAATAACTTTAGATCAGCCAAAACGCACATACATCAACCATAGCAAATTTCAAGCCTGCCTCCGTTCTGCCATTTCCAAGCTTGGAAATGCCAGTACTAAGGAGATTGCATCTACGATTGGTTCAATGCTGGAGGGATCTAGAAAAAATTCTGAATTTTCTATTCCATCCAATATACGATCCTCCTCTCGTTGGTGGAACGATGAGAGTACGCGCGATTATAGAAGACGAAAATCCGCTTGGAAAAAACTTCTTCTTAATCAGAGCCCAACAAACTGGAAAGACTATCAATTCCTTGCTGGCGTATTTAAGCGTACAGTGAACCGCGCGAAAGAAGAATACGAGAGTAGACATTTTGATTATCTTTCTAAATCAAAAAATAAGCGTGCTTTGTTCGCTTATCTTCGGACAAGAAAAGTACTACCAGCACCTTTAACGTTGCAGTCATGTGTCTTGACGCCGGTAGAAATGAACACCTCTCTAGAAGACATAGCGCAAGGTTTAGAACGCCGCTTCACTGCAAATTTTTCGGCTATTCAGTCCGTTCTGGTAAACTTGCATGAATTTCCAGAAGTTTCTTTAGCTGAATTGAATCAGACAGTATTATGCTTACCGAGGGCGGCTCTCGGACCAGATGGGATTACGAACTCTATGTTTAAATGTTTACTCCAGGAATCGCCTAATACTTTGCTAGAACTAGTGAATTATTCGTTAGGAAACGCATGGATACCTCCAGAATGGAAACTTTCCAAAATTGTATTGTTGCTAAAAATGAAAATTATGCATACACGTTGGATAACATAAGGCCGGTCGCACTGACATCAAACTTAGTAAAATTGGTTGAGAGAATCATCAATATACGAATTAATGAACTTATTACCATGAGGTCTATTTTAAGTCCCTGTCAAATTGGGTTCAGGGCTGGTTGTTCAATTTAGGATGCCCACGTTGACTTAGAAAGTAGGCTTCAATTAACTCGGCTACATAAAAAATATGCTGCTTTAGTTACCTTAGACATCGCTAAAGCATATGATACCGTGGAGCACTGTATTTTGATAGATCGATTAAAATACCTTGATTTTCCATCATACATAGTAGCGTGGGTTCACAATTTTCTCGCAGACAGAAAATTTTATTGTTTTAAAGATGGGTTTTCATCATCTACTCATACCCAAACGAGGGGAGTACCGCAAGGCTCGGTGCTTTCCCCGGTGCTAATTAATTTACTAATGAGCACCATCCTACGTAAACAGGATATAACAACTTATGTTTATGCAGACGATATTGCATTTTTTGCAATGGCAGATAGCATTCTGACCTTAAATGAACGGCTGCAGACTTACCTTGATATATTGGAGAGCTGGCTTGCTGGCAACCGCTTTTTACTGAATCCGAGTAAATGTGCCCTCCTTGTTTTCCCGCTGCAATACCCTGTGAACATCTCTCTGTCTTATGATCATGAGGATATACCACAGGTAGAATCTGTTAAATACTTTGGAGTAATTTATCACACATCGCTTAACTGGCGATCTCATATGGAATATATCGCCGGAAAAGGTGTGCGGGCCATTGGCATATTACGTAGGCTAAGTAACTACCGCATAGGTATGAGAAGAGACACAATGATATATCGCATGTATGTTCGTCCCATTTTGGAATTTGGTTGTGTGCTTTTCTCTGGAGTTCGAGCTTACAAGTTGCGGCCTCTAATTCTTCTGGAAAGAGAAGCTTTGCGCTTATGCCTTGGTCTTCCCAAAACAGTCGCCAACAATGTGTTATATCTCGAATCGAGGGTCCCTCCGCTTTCTTGTAGAATTCGCCTTTTGACTGGTCAGACATTCTTAAGAATTTATGAATCACCATTACGACATTCAGAAACAGCCTTTATTTTCAACCCGGAATCATTTTTTGCTGCTAGATGGCCGCGATTTCACACGCCACAAATTATATTTGTGCAAAATTTACTGGAGCCTCTAAACGTACGTATATGCGACATCATGCCGAGTCGTTATAATTCAGCCCCGGTGGAAATTCGATTCGACGACATTTTTCCTAATGTTGCCAAATTACTTCCCCATAATATTTTGAATGGTTTACTACAAGATCACCTGCGCCGTATTACAACGAACGTTATTATTGCTACAGACACATCGCAATGCGACGAAAAATCAGGGGTTGGTATTTTCAGCCCGATTTTAAATTGGATTTATTCCCTTCGACTACCCGATTTCATGCCCGTTTTTGTGGCTAAGTTTCTGGCAGTAGTGCTCGCCTTACGCAAGTTAGATACAGCAATTACATCAGCTGTCATAATAACAGATTCCCTATCTCTCTGTGCAGCACTTTCTGTTGGTGCTGATAATCACGTAACAAGGGCGTTCCGTGCACTAGTACCTGTGCATTTGAGAAAAGTGCGATTAGTTTGGGTGCCTGGACATAAAGGTTTGTTTCTGAATGAAATAGCCGATTCCTTAGCTAAGTCGTCAATCAGCGAACCAATTCTACCGCTCTGTCCATCATCCGCTTATGTGACTGCTGCTCGATTTCGCAGACGTACGCTTATGCAAGTCTTTAAAGGTTCAGCACTAACAAACTCTACAGAATATCGCCATTTATTATATCCCTGGCGAAGAGACTTTTGCCGCACTCGAAAACAAGAAGTAGCTATCACAAGGCTGCGTTGCCGGGTACCAAATCTAAATTTCTATAAACACAGGTCTGCTCAGGCACCTTCGCCACTGTGCGCCATCTGTGATGAACTGGAAACAATCGACCATTTCTTTTTGACCTGCAGGCGGTTTAACACATTACGAAAAACCCTGTCAGAAATACCTTTGCGTGGCATTGGTATGGACTTATCTCTGCCTGTCATTTTGTCTTTTGGAGCTTCCATTTCTGGTTTCTGTAATGGCACATTATGCGTGGCCGTCCGGGACTATATTGATGAAACTAATAGGTTGACTAATTAACCAGTTTCATTATCTTAGCATGTCTACATAATTATATACGTATAAAATCAGATTATTGCTCTATTCTAAGAATAAATTTGTTTATGTAAATATTTGTATGCATTACATTAAGCACGACACTTGCCTATAGGCTATCGGTAATCTTTCTGTTATACCTCCATCATTCTAAATCTAAACAGTAAATTTTAAAGCCACTCGATTCTTGGCCAATCCCCCACAGTGAGTATGCGCCACTAACAATAGGAGAACAACAACAACAACAACAACAACAACAGAGTCCTTTTCAACCTCATCAGCTGCATGTCCCAGCCACATGAGGATGAAGGTGGTGCAAGCTCACGTTCAAGCGGACTTTCGGCTCCAGTCAGCAGCCCGCAGCCTGAGACAACGATCCTTCTTGACGTCAATCCAATGCTGAGCTTACCACAGTATCGATAGTGCATTAGTAATATGATAGGTTAACGTGGGGGTCAATATTGTAATTTTTAACGTTTCGGGATTACCATCATGAGTTTCCTGCTTGTTTAAATAAATGAAAAGCTGCTCCAAAAATCAATCAATGTAACAGAGCTTTCCGCGAATCTCTTCATCAGGTATATAAGCAATATTTTTGTTTATCCTTATAACTTGCACAAAATCCAGCGTACCTTCTTATAATCTACTTATCACGAAACTTCCAAGCCCATCACTTCTTTGCTCTGCGCAAAGAGAAGCATGACATTATGTTTTTCAAGAGTACACTATAGGACACAATATCTAATGAACCAATGGTCGCAATTCAGGTCAGTATTTGCTAGGCTATAAGCTGAGAGAGAGTGAACAGATTATCAATTATGGAAAATATCTAAGGCGAGAAACCATGTTTAGAAAAAGTACACAACGATTTAAAGTACTCGGTACTGTACCTTACATGAGAGAACCAAAAGCCGTCCCTTGGGTCTCACACTTGATGACGCCATATCGACGAAAAATTCAGGGATTACCTAATTCATTTATCCCCCCTCCCCTGTGTGTTTAGAAAAAAAAATGGCAGCATATCTACGGAGTGAGTGATGGAGAGTGGGGCGAAGCATTCGTCCGTACATTCGTTCTTGCTTCCGTCCGTCCATGCGTCCGTCTGCTTGACCGTCCAAGAGTCCATCCGCACGTCCGCACGTGCGTCCGTCTCTGCGTGCTTCCAGCCCTGCGTTCGTCCATGCATCCACCCCTACGTGCGTTTATGGATCTGTCTGTGTGTCCGTTCGTCCATCTATTCAACACTCCAAGTACCACCATCTCGCATCTTTTCATCATATATTCCCCATATAGAAGCACCGCCATCCAGCGAACATTCCAAGGATTAAACGAGAGGTGGCACACGCACACTTTCTTACGGCTTGAGCTTCGGGTCTACTTCCCACCTTAAACCACCTCGAGTTCACGGTAAATACTAGTTCATTGTATTCATGGCACTGCGGCTCAACGCTAGCTAAATCTTTCTAAAACGAAGGACGTTACGCCCAGCGAGCATAACGTAGCAACCTTTTCCTGTCAGATACTGCTCAATGTATATGCCAATGGCTGCTAATGGGAAATGAGAGACAGGAGAATTCGGCTTTTACTTTCTTACGGCTTGCGCTTCGTATCTACTTCCCACCTTTAACCACCTCGAGTTCAGTCATGGTATATACTAGTTCATTGTATTCATGGCACTGTGGCTCAACGCTCGCTAAACCTTTCCTAAACTAAGAAGGTTACACCCAGCGAGTATGATGTAGCAGCCCTTCCTTGTCAGATAGTACTCGATGTACATGCCAATGGCTGCTATTGAGAATCGCAACGTGCGCGTTAACTAAAAGCCAAATGCTCCTGTCTCTCACTCCCCCCTAGCAGTCATTGGCATGTTTATTGAGCACTATTTTTTATTGTTTAAAAATGCACAGAAAGATTCTCTCACCGCCACCACCTTGGAGATCAAAATTGATTGATATGTGGTGTTTAACGTCCCAAAACCACTATATGATTATGAGAGACGCCGTAGTGGAGGGCTCCGGAAATTTAGACCACCTGGGGTTCTTTAACGTGCACCCAAATCTGATTGGAGATCAAAATGTTATACTTGTTACACACTACAACGGCTACGAGTGACGAACGGGTGCCGCTATAAAAAGCTTCGTCCCGAAAAAAAAAAATGCTGCTCGCGCTGCACACCCGTTGACTGGATCACGTGTAAAGAATTCAGTCAAAGCCGTATAACCTGCGGGGGTGCCGCTTTCGGCCGCTGGCGTTCCAAAATGCCAAGCAAGTGCTGAACTAGCGGAAGTGAAAGGAGAAAACTATACACAAGGACCAGGCGTAAGACACTGTGTGGGTGCCGCTCTTATAGTCCGGCCGTACCACCTTTCGTTCAGTCCTTGGAAGGTCCTCTAGATGACAGTACTTTAGTATGATGAATATATGACGGGACGGACAGAAGGATAGACGGACACATGGACGAATGCATGGATGGACGCATGGACGAACGCAGGGACGGACTCGCGAATGAATGCGCGGATGGACGTATGAATGAACGCACGGATAGATGCATGAATAGACACCTGGATGGACAGACGCACGGATGTACGCACTGAAGGAAGGATGCATGGATGGACGGATTCACGGACAGACGAACGGACGCGTGGACCGACGGACGCACAGACGGACGGACGCATGAACGATGCGGACGGTCGCACAGACGGACACACGGGTGGAAGGAAGCAAGCAAGAATGGACGAACGGAAGCATGTAAGGACTGACGGACTGACGGATGCTTCATCGCCCCACTGATTGTCTTGCACTCCATGGATATTCATAATGGAATAATTGGAAGCGCAAAACAACGGTACACAAGAAAAGAGACATACAAAGCGCATATGTCTCCGCTTATACGTCTCTTGTGTCCCGTTGGTTTGCGCTTTCAATTATTCCATTATGAATTTGTACCAACTAGCCCGCCTGTCAACCCTCCTGCGCTCCATGGATATGCTGTGTCTTTTTTTTTTCAACAGCTCTTAACCACTAGTATACCTCATATCCCTTAATTGTATTCCAAGAAATTAATGTATTGTATTGTAACGTACTGCATCAACCGGAAGTAGTTCGAAAAGAAAACATCGCTTAAAATTCCTATGATCGGCTAATATAAATGACTGCCTATAGAACGCTGACGCTAGCGACTGTGTGAAATCCGGTTTCTTCTCTTTGAAGGTGCGATGCCCGCTGCTGCTTCTCAATCTTCTCCTGTGGTTCGTGGGGGCGTTCTTCATGTTGGCTGGGGCACTTTTTCTGGTGGAATCGTGGGAGTTTGAGGAGGACGAGCGCATCTCGGAAAATCTGGACTTTCCCGGCACGCTACTGTCGCACCTGGAGGTGCTGCTCTTTTCGCTCGGGCTCGCCCTGTTCACGGTCAGCTCATGTGGATGCGTTGGGGCCCTGCGCGAGAACACCTTCATGCTCAATATGTACTCCCACACACTCACTCTCCTGATACTCATCAACTTCGTGCTGGGTGTTCTGGTATTTTTTGTTCCTGGTAAGAAAATGTAGCTGTCAGAGTCATATCAGTGACATAGTGACAACGGGAAAATTGGGGAATCATTTCGTGTGTTTTTCTCCACAAATATATCTTGCAATTGAGAACTTGTCACATAGTTACCCCTTTCGGCTTTTTGCATGAATTATATAGGCTAAGTTTCATCTATTCAAAAACGGAAATGCGTTAACCACTCAATAATTTACTTCAATTGCATCGATATTGCGTGAAAGACATCATAATATGAGATGACTTTTTTAATTCCAACTAATACCATCCACGTGCTAGCATTATTAAAAAATAGGCTACATGCAAATGCACTTTTCTACAAAACATAAGGCGGATCGTCCCTGTGCAGGGTAACAAAGCTTGTACAAGGTGTAGCACACGAACTACGGAATCGGTGTGCCCGCCTTCAAGCACTAACCTGGCTTTGAAATTCCGTCGCAAATGGTTATGTGTCAACGATCACCTGTTCCTGAGTTAATAGTTTAAGACCTTTGTCCAAAGCTACGAGGACCACTCCTAATAATCGTATCCATATAGGGTAACAATTTTTATAATAATTAACAATTTCGTATATCACACATTCCATCCAAAAAGCGGCCTGTGACAATAGGGGCTGCTGCAGTGATACGATGATCCGGAAACTTTGACCATCTGGTGTTTTTTAACGTGCACGGACATCGCAGAGTGCAGGGACCCTTAGCATTTCGCCTCTATGGAAATGCGAACGCTGCAGTCGGAATCGAACGCTTCGGCCTCCAGGCTAGCAGTAAAGCACCGTAACCGCTACGCCAATGCGTTCGACTGAACCATTTATTGTAAATGATACGTCTTGAATGAAGAAAGACCAAATCATTGTATTCAAGTTTCTCTTTAGTTTTATAACAAACCTATATTTATACCGTACCAATCAATGAGCTAGCACTGAGAGGGAAAGTACAGGAAATCAGAGTCTCGCTTCAGATTAGGTACTCGGCTCTTAGTGAGGAAACTAACCATAGCATAGATACAATGAATGTTAATCTGACGAAATCATTACGGAGTGTGCTGTTGAAGTTGGAGGCAGGGTAGTTAGACAGGACACTGGCAAGCTTTCCCAGGAAACGAAGATTCTTATTAAGAAGCGTCAAATCATGAAAGTCTCAAGTACAACAGACAAGATAGAACTGGCAGAGCTTTCGAAGTTGATTAATAGGCGTAAGGTATCCGATGTAAGAAGGTATAATATGGAGAGAATAGAACACGCTCTGAAAAACGAAGGAAGCGTCCAAGCAGTGAAGAGGAAACTTGGGATAGGCAAAAATAGGATGTATGCAATAAGAGTGGCGATGTGGGCTTGTTGGTGAAACATTTGAAAGAAATTTGTGTAGCGCGAGGCGAAAAAACGAACACAGTCGTTGGTCGGCGTAAGGATGAGATGACTCGGTTGATCATAGAAGCCGAACTTATTGATGCTCTTGGAGATGTATGCATTGCAAGCCTTGAATTGCCTAGTCACCCAAGGAAATGGCGTTCCTGCGTACGCAGTGATACGTTATTTTATCAGTGAGGTTTTTTGTTGTCTTTTTTATCGTTTTTTCTTGTAGGTAGAGGGCATTGTCGTGCATGTATCTGAATTACACGTGCTTATCTGCTTGGTCGCCTGACGATTATGGCTTAAAAACAGCTTGGAGGTCGAAAATAAACATGTTGATATTAGCGCTCTGTCTTCTCAGTCTATTCTTTCCTGTGTTCGTTTTTTCGCCTCACGCTACACGAATTACTTTCAAAAGTATGCACTAAGAGACGAAGAAGGCAAAAGAACTACTAATATGGATAGGATAGCTAAATAGTGGAGGAGTTTTACAGAGATCTGTACAGTATCCAGAACAACTACGACTTTAATACTATAAGAACTAGCAGTAACCCAGATGCAACCCCACCAGTAATGATAGAAGAAGTCAGAAAAGCTTTTGAGAGCATGCAAAGAGGCATAGCTGCTGGTGAGGATCAGGTAACATCAGATCTGTTGAACGATGGAGAACAAATTGTGTTAGAAAAACTAGACACCCTGTTCACGAGGTGTCTCCTGATGGGAAGAGTACCAGAGACTTGGAAGAACGCTAATATCGTCCTAATACATAAAAAAGAAGATGACAAGGACTTGAAGAATTACAGGCCGATTAGCTTGCTGTCTCTTGTATACAAGCTATATACAAAAGTAATTGCTGACAGAGTAAAGAAAACATTAGAATTCAATCAACCAAAGGAACAAGCAGGATTTCGAACAGGCTACTCAACAATCGACCACATTCATACCATCAACCAGGTAATATAGATATGTTCAGAAGATAACAAACCACTATACATAGCCTTCATAGATTACGAGAAGGCGTTTGATTCAGTAGAAATATCAGCCGTCATGCAGACACTGCGGAATCAGGGCGTCGATGAAGTATATATTAACATCCTGGAAGAAATCTACAGGGGATCAACTGCTACCATAGTGCTTCATAAAGAAAGCAACGGAATACCAATCAAGAAGGGTGTAAGGCAGGGGGACACAATCTCCCCAGTGCTACTTACCGCGTGCTTACAGGAGGTTTTCAGAAGCCTAGAAGGGGAACAGTTAGGGATAAGAGTTAATGGAGAGTGCCTTAGTAACCTGCGCTTCGCCGATGACATTGCATTGCTGAGTAACTCAGGGGACGAATTGCAACTCATGATTACGGAGTTACACAAGGAGAGCAGAAAGGTGGGTCTTAAAATTAATCTGCAGAAAACGAAAGTAATGTACAACAACCTCAAAAAGGAGCAGCGCATCGAGATAGGTAATAGTGCACTTGAAGTTATAAAAGACTATGTCTACTTAGGGCAGGTAATAACCGTGGAGCCGAACCACGAGATTGAAGTAACTAGAAGAATAAGAATGGGGTGTAGCACACTTGGCAAGCACTCTCAAATTATGACAGGTAGATTGCCACTATCCCTAAAAAGAAAGCTATATAACAGCTGTATCTCGCCGGTACTTAGCTGCGGAGCAGAAACCTGGAGACTTACAAAGACGGTTCAGCTTAAATTGAGGACGACGCAGCAAGCAATGGGAAGAAAAATGGTAGGTGTAACCTTAAGAGACAAGGAGAGAGCAGAGTGGATTAGGGAACAAACCAGGGTTAAGGATATCACAGCTGAGATTAAGAAGAAGAAATGGACATAAGCCGGGCATGTTGCGCGTAGACAGGATAACCGCTGGTTGTTAAGGATAACTAACTGGATTTCCAGAAAAGGAAAGCGGGTTAGGGGGAGACAGAAGGTTAGGTGGGCAGATGAGATTAAGATGCTGCGTGTATAAATTGGCAGCAGCAAGCACAGGACCGGGTTAACTGGCGGAACATGGAAGAGGCCTTTGTCCTGCAGTTGACGTAGTCAGGCAGATGATGATGATATTTATACATCCTGCCAGTATGCTAAGCAATTACTGGTTTTATGTGCGAAGCATTTTTTAGCAAATTTCGGCGACTTCAAGCGTATCTATCTATCAATCTATCTATCTATCAATCTAGCCGCCTACGACGTTTAGCTCTCCTGGTCATTTTGATAATGGTATCGATACGAAATCTGGTATGGCATAACATGACTGTATGAAGAAGACATTTGACTAGCTATAACATGAAAATCTAGACGTATTTGGTATGAATTACAAGATTTACCTTTCATGGTCCTGAAGCTCTTGCGATGGTTTCGTTCACATGCCATGTAGCAAAACTGGCATGGTATGGGATGATTGCATGGCGAACACAAGCAGCAGACCTAAACAAGAAAATTATGATATGCGTGTCATGTAACAACATCACTACATGCCACGCTCATGATGCGTACTCGGCCGTTTTGTTAGCGTCACATATACCAAGTTTTGTATTATGGGACGTTAATGGATGATGAAGGTATTATACCAGTGCAAACATGATAAACATGAAAAGCGTGTCATGTAACAACATGACTACATGCCACGCTCATGATTCGCTGGTGGCCGTTCCGCTTGCTCCACTTATACCAAATTTGGCACTGCGGCACTTGAATGGATGATGAAGGTATTATACTGGTGCAAACATGATAAACATGAAATACCTGTCATATAATAACATGACTACGTGCTACGCTCATGATGCGCTCGCGGCCGTTTCGCTAGCTTCACTTGTACCAAACACCGCATTACGCGACGCAAGTGGACGACATAGGTAAATGACTCATCCAAACATGATAATTAAGAGATGCCGGTCTTTTGAATACATGACTACATGCCAAAGTCAAGGCGCCAGTACATTTCAAGGCGAAGTGGTCCGCGTGGTCGTCGGCGTTCATTTTATCGCGCCACGCCGGTGTTGCCACGCCAGGCGCCGGTCCTGCCATATATTCGCAGGCGCGCGCCGCACTGCGTTGCTTTGACGCATGCACGTTTGAACGCGTCCGGCGTCCCTCTGTCAAAAAAAGAAGGAGACGCAGTGTTGTCTGGGTAACGCATTCAAGCGAAATGCAGCGTGTCACATTTCTCGCTGGTTGCCGTCAAGCCGCGCCCATGGACGCTAGTCGCGCCGGTCGCGCCTAGCGTCGCACTAAAGAGTGCTCGTGTTTTGCTAACGTAGCGTCACCGTGCCCAGCGAGCGCGCGCTTTAACGCTACATTGGATTATATTGGGCCCTTCAGGACGCACTCGCGGCTGTTTTACTAACCCCACATATACAAAATTTGGTGTTACGTGTCGTCATTGGATGGCAAAATACATGGCTGGTGCAAACATGATAATCCTGACACACGTGTCATCTAAGAACATTGCAACATTCCACGCTCATAGCATTCTCACGGCTTTTTCCCTAGCTCTACACATAATAATTTTGGTATCACGTGACTTAAATATAAAACGAAGGTAAACGACACATCCAAACATTATAACATAATACGGAAGTCATGTACGGCCTCATTCACCTCCACCTCGTAACTTTGTGCTGATTTTAAAATGACATATCAACGTTTCTCATTCGTGTTTGAAATATTATCGATTTCCACTGTACGAGGGGTCTGTCAATTTTTCGGCACAAAAATATCCCAAAGAACACCCTAACCACCCGTATGCCAACATTGATTTGGGGTGTTACAGCTGCGCGCGAATCTTCGCCGCACACGTACCCGACGGAATTTTTCGAAACGGGGTCGTATCAGTGACGTTACACGCTATGATCTTCAAAAAAGGGACTTTGCTTGTTTCGCTATTTTCTATTGCTATGCTCCTTTCATAGGCTTGTCTGTTCCCGGCCGAGCAGTTCTCTGCAGGCGAGGAGGAAGAGTTGCGAGCTCATGTTCCTTGAAACAGACAAAATAAGTTCTATTTTAGGGACGAATCTCCATTGGGTGTGGGTTAGTATCACTTCCGTCGTAGTAGCCACCCCTGCTTCTCCCAATCGCGAAGCAGAGCGGTGGGTGCGTTGAAAAAGCTTGCGCTCGGATTCTTTAGCTGGCGTCTCGTCGGCGTTACCCGCGTGCCGTGTGCATTCTCGAACGCGATCCGATGCATGGACGCATGCGCGCATGGATAGGCACAAGGATGGGTGAAAGCACGCGCGGACAGACAGACAGACAGACAGACAGACCGGTGAACAGACAGACATTCATCTATCCGTCCAAGTGTCCATTCGTGTGTGCGTCCGTTCAATCGTGCATCACTCCTTTCATGCGTCCGTCCGTTCGTTTGTCCATGCGTCCGTTCATGCGTCTGTCTGTTCATGCGTGCTTGCATTCGTCCGTTTGTGTGTCTACCAGTCAGTCCGTGCGTGCCTCCTTCCATCCGTGTGTTCGTCCGGTCATTCGTGAGTCCCACTCATCATCAGTCACCTTGTGGATATGCTGGCATTTTTTTCATTTTTGGGAGTGGCATCAGCAGATGGAAACGTTGACCGCAAGCCGAAATTAATGAGTTTCTGAAACATTCCGAGAGGATAACCTATTCATATATATATACATATATATATATTTTAATTTTGAGTGCACCACACCTACGGCTCGTACAGCTTCCGCGGCTGGAATGGTTAATCACGACGACATTTAGAACTCGAAGCGTGCAGATATGTCAAATGTGAAAATTATCGTAGCAGACTTCTCTTTCAGAGTAACAAACAATTCGTGCAAGAACGTATCTTGGGGCCAATGAATCTTAGGGCCAGGCCATACCTGAGGGCCAGGCGGTTGCAATTTATATTGCATCGTATGTTTATTTATTGGTGTACATGCTGTATCATATGTTTTGTTTTCTTAATTATGGCTGCCTCATTATCCATCACACACTCAGTGTTCCTGCAGCTTTTACACGAACCATTTTTTGATGGGCTGAGCACTCAAATGCTAACTTAGAGTCCGAACGTCATGATTGCTTCCTCACAAATTTTCCAATTGTCATGTCAGACTACATGTGGATCTTCACTTGCTTTTATTCTACCAATTTTTTCAGGCAGCATCACGGTCGTGATAAGGACCACACTATCCGAAAGGCTGGTGGTTCAGTATCGCGATGCGCCAGACATTGAGAACTTGGTCGACGCAGTACAGCGCTACCTGAAGTGCTGCGGAATGACACACCGAAACTTTCGCGACTGAGAAAATAACATGTAAGTGTGACATTTTCCAGTCCCTAATTGATTGCCGTACCTGCTTTTTCCAAACCGTAAAAAGTGCAAAGCTTATAACACAACGATGTTCTTGTTGCTTTATATTGGCGATAAGGGGTCGTGCCCTCCACGAAAATCTCTGAGAAAGGCTGGAAAATGCCAGTACACGAAGAACATAAAGTGGTGGTTATTGTTCCTAAAAACAAAATACGGTATGCTGGGTGCACCTTTTTTTATTATTTCTGGTGGACAATAGTGTGAACGCATTTGGTAAAACCTCTTTCTTATCGCAACCCCAAGCAACCGAGTTGTTTCTCATTTTACGGGGAACGTGTTAGAGCCAGGAACCTGTATAAGCTCCGAAACTTTACACAGATGAAAATGCGATGGGTAGAGTGACAGTGGGGGTGGTCTATCGGGAGAAGATGTACTAGTTATATATTTCTGTAAAACCTGACGAATAGCAAGACCAGACATTATTTCCGACGATGTCGTAATTTTTCACACAGTTCCTAAATGGAAGCTCCTAAATCTACGAAAAAAAATTTAGTTTTCTTTCACCCGCATGAACGCGGAAAATGTAGACGGGGAAACAAACTACAACAACTTCAGTTTGTTTGGCGGAGCAACACTGCGCAGCAGCGGAAAATTACCGCCATAACTGATCCCAACTTCGACAGCACTATGTATTTACGTGCCCGGGGCTCAAAATTTCTAGACCATTAGAACGTAAGTAAGTGGGACCATCTTTTGGCCGCAAGAAGGCAATCCTGCCATAAATAAATAAAAAATAAGCAAGAGAAAATTATATCTAAAAACATAAGTAAATGAAACGGTTCCGGTTATAAACAGAAGAAACTAATTACAAAATTAGAAACTAATTATAAATTAGAAAGTATAGCAATAGAAAGTTTAAGGCTTTCAAGGACAATTGTTCTTCGCTTTTTATAAACACATGGGCTTCATCGTAGATTATTACACACTCTGCGCAGCCACGCAGTTAATGGAATGACACTGTTATTTTACCATGATAGTCCACAGGATCTCTGCACCATATGACAATTAGTATTTTTTGGAACTAGCAGTTTTCGTCTAATGTGATTGTTTTCGTCTATTTTCTGTTCAGTTACGGCAAGGCATTGCTGTTGCCGATGACGCTTCATTCGCATGTTCTCATATTATGGTCATGAGTAGGCATGGAGCCTGTAAAAATTCTGCAGCTGTATAGCAAAATCATACGAGTTGTAAAACTACCCATAGGCTCTGTGTATCAAAATCTGAGCACGCCATTGGCGAAGATGGCTGTACTGCACACATTGTCTTACCACTTGCTCATCAGCAAGCCAACTATTAACCGCTATATTTTGTGTTTTACGTTGCCGCTACGCCATGACGCGACAGTCTGCTAGTTTACGTAGAATTGGCCAATTGAGTGTGCAGCTTTTGGAACGCTGTTTCGAAACTGGTGTGATTGAGTAACTCTGGCTGAATAGTACAATGTCTAATTTTGCACACAGATGCAGCCACTTGCCAGTTTCAAGGACGCAACATTTGCGAAGGCGCAAAATTTCGTACTGTGCTCTCTCATGACTGGCTGAGGGCACACGTACCTTCCATAGCACGGTGAAAAGCTATTGAAACAGGATGTAACCGCCACCTCCCCAACACACGTGCCCATCATTTCCCCCTTCATACACACGTACCTTTGCGGTAGCTCTGTCGTTGATTTTTTTTTTTTGTCGCCTGTGGAGCTGACGGGGAGAAGTGACATCATTCGAAGGCAGGGTGCTATGACGACATTCAAAGCCCACCTCTGGAGGGCAAAGCAGCCACGACAACGAGAACGTATGGGAGGGGGTGTGTGTTCCCATTGTTTACAGGCACCTTGTTATCCAGTATGTGATTCTGATGATTTTCACATAGTTTTCTTCGTAAAAATGAACAGTGAACAGTGCTGTATTTATTTTGCATAAATTGGTTCCAACTCTGCGTGTTACACCGCAAATGTAGTCGAAAGACGATAGTCTTCCGTCTGGAGAGTGAACAACACGTTTATTTGATGTTCTGCGCAAAACAAAAATTGTGGAGGGTATTCTGGAGGCGCTGCGTTAGAGTGCCTCGAGCGTGTAGCGGAGGCGAACCAGTGCATCGAGGCACGTTAAGGTCCCTAGATGAAACAAGTTTCCAAGGTAGCGACACCTTTCCCTTTCCTCTTCGCCTATGTTCCTGAAGCGCCCCCTAGAAGGTTTAAAACTTTCTTCTAAAAGCGAATGTTTGGGTTCCGTTGCTACGGGGAATAGATGTTAATGAAACGAAATGGAACGAAATAAGACGTAGAATGAACAGTTACCTTTATGAACATAAACGGCACAACACAAGAGCAAGCGGGATGTGCGTTACTCAACCGGCAACGTTGTGCAGTTCTATACTTTACACCACTAGCCATGGCGTCTCGCGTAGTACGTTTTAGTTCCACGGCCGCGGTATTTCGTCCAGTTCTAACTAGTCCACTTCTCCGATTGCGTTTTGTTCATGCTGTGACACAGTGAACGTGCTTCTTGCTGGATCCTGTAAGTGGCCACGGGGCGTGACGTTGTGACGATTGATTAAAACCGGCTTGTGCACACGCAAGAAAAAAAACTACGACCAAACTGGTACGAACACTCGTCCAGCAGCACTGCGATGACGTTTTTTTTTTAAATGTGCCCATTTGGACAATCGTGATGCCAAGTGATTCTGATGCGGTGCTGGGAACTTCCTGAAAAGTGAGAGTTCTACTGGTGAGGTGTCTCAAAGCAGCGCGTTTCGGCTTAAGCGGGAACTGGTCAAGAGTGAAATGTTTCTGAAGGTGCGTTGATTACAACCTACAGCTGCTCTGTATACGTGCATACCCACATGTATTTGTACCAACTGGCATGCACTAGACACGTATTAGACGTGCGCCTGGCGTTTCAATAAAAACCGACAAGTGAACTCGCTTCGCAGATCCGCGTCGACATACGTTGACGGAGTTGCACGAAAGCATTCGCGTGAAATGGTTCATAGTTGCACTTCATGGTGCGCTTCATCTCGGAAAGCACGAGGTAAGTTGAAGAGAGCGAAGTCATTTTCTGTTGTTTACGGCAAAGCAGCATTGCTGAAAAACGCAGATGTTGCATTGAACGAGCATGGCGAAACAATCTTGGTCGACTTAGCGCACACCGAAACGCTCCTCCTCTTCAGTTTATGTTCTGGCTACGATTTTGTCTTTGGTCACGGCGAGAATTTGGCTGGAGCTATATGCGCATGCGTACTCGTTTCGAACCTTTTGCATAATAATAAATAAACACCAGCCATTTGCAAGATTACGTGCAAGTAATGCACCAATTACAGACGCGGATGGCAGAGAAAAAGAGGAGTAATCGAGAGAGTGAGGAGGACGGCTCGAGATTAATGAGTGACGCTACCTTGTTTCATCTAGGGACCTTAAGGCATGTTAGACACGAGCGCCATCTGGCACAAGCGTCATCTTCGAAAACGAAGGCGTGCAGCCCGCGGAGAAAGGTGCGCGCCAGTCTCGGAGGTGATAAAGTGTTGAACGCAAAGCGACGGGCAGGTGCCACCAGTGTGACGTCATAGCAAAGCATTGGAAACACCTTTTTGAGCATAGTGTGGCACTATTAGTGCGGCGCGATAAACGCTAACTTCCTTAGTGTTTCTTGTGTGTGCCTCTTGTAGTATAAAGGCAGACATACAAAACTTCGAAGTGTTGTTATGGCACCTCAGATGTGCACAATAATTGCTATTTAATTGACAATCGCACAGCTATGAACGATAAACATTGAGCAATATTGGTGGGCGCTGCGAACGAGGTTGGCCGTTTGGTGCCGTTTGAGGTATTGTTAGGGCAGACAAACAGACAATTGTACAGACAGAAAGACCAAAATTTTTCTGTCGAAGGTCTTCAAGAAAGACTATCGTCTTCAAAAAAGCAAGATGCACCGTTTGTATTTAATGTTATTTATGCTGTCTGGCCACTAAACCACCCACAGGATAAAATTTATTCATAACGCTGCAGTTGTACACGACTCTAAAGCGAACGATTTCATCGACTCATCTATCCAGTTGTACGAATTATTTTGTTCAGTGTTCGAAGTGAAAATGCCACGAGCACGTGCATCTACTGACAGAAATTGACGCTAGCATGATCATTGGTGGTGATTTAGGGGCCCATCATTTATTTTGTGTGTTTTTTGTTGTCTATAAAGACAAACTCATTGTAGGGTCATAAGTACAGAGCTTAGCTGCAGAAATTGTTTGACGTGGTTGTGTTGTACTCAGTATACTAGTTCGTCAAACACCTTGTTTCAGCAGCTACTTCCACTGTAACCTGTCCAACCCGAGCCACGAGCGCTGCTCGGTGCCGCCATCGTGCTGTCGCGTGGACTCCAGTTACACGGGCATCTTCTGCGGACGCGATGTGCTGAACAAGTCCGACCACGAGGCTTGGTTCCGCGTGCATACGGGAAGTTGCCCGGACGCGGCTAATCGCTTTCTAAAGGAGCACGTCATGATCATTGGTGGCGTCTGCCTCATCGCCGTCATCGTGTTGGCCTTCATCGATATGGTCACGAATGCCGTGATCGATGAGATCGACATCATCCGCAAGTTATACGACCACGTGAGGTCTGCTTACAGTGGGACGCCGTATAGCCAACAATCTGAATTGCAAAATTGGGAATTTCTTTAAGATCCAATTTTCTTCCCGGAGCCTTCTAATACACTAACGTGGCGTTCTTCTGTGACCTCAAGGTTTAATTTGCTCATATATTTTTTATGTGATCACACTGGAACTTATATAAAGAAGGAAATCATATACTGTATAATGGCGCAAAGAACATATATACATCGTGATGCGTGCAGTATTTTTGTGTGTATGCTGTGTCTTTAAAAAAATTGGCAGATACCACGTACCTCGCTAAATGGTGTAATGCGAAGTAAGCCGGCGTAAGGTGAATATGTTTTATTTTTTTGATGACCGAGATTTTATCAAGTGGCGGTAAATATATGTACAAATACAAGCACACACATATGTTAAACAGCTGCAGAAGTTTCATATTATCAGTTGAGTGCAGTAGTGTAACGATGCCAACAGTAACATGGATATTAGCAATACCAAAAGATGGTAAGCTGATATGAAGCGCTGGTGTTTGTGCTGGTGCGCGCGAGGATGATAGCTCTCAATACTGCTACACAAATCAAGTTCAGCTGATGGCGCCTAACTACAATTTACGTAAACGTGACATGACGGCTGCATTATAGGAGTAAATATGTATAAAAAAGAATAGCCAGTACTGCACCCACAATTGACGGTACACGAACCTTAGGGCCTATTTGAAAAGTATACTCGAGACCTGATGTGGCTCTGTGCAGGATACTTCGCTGCCACGCAGAATTCTAGAGTCCGATTGCAGCTGGGACACTGACATTTACTGTTCAAATTGATTCGGTGAACGCTGTCTATGGCAGGTTTTCGTAAAGCTTAAGCGTTAATGTTACCTATGTGTGTTCTCATAGTTCCTGAGTAGATATAAAACGTCTATCATCATTCGCGCATACCCGCATCCCAGTGCACATACCCGCCTCCCGGTATGTGCGACTGTTTATCGGAAAGTGACGACGTACGTGACGAGATTGTGACGAGATTCTGTGTTGCGTGTGAAGCGCTAGCCCGTAGCAGTCTTCGTACTCATGTGCCTGATCTTCGACGACCACAGTCTGTGCTAGACGTTGTAGTTGTACTGTGAGTGCTGCTTGTAGTAAAGTGCAAGTGTTTGTACAATAAGATGCCACTTTCCTAAATTGACCTTTAGTTATTTTGTTCTTGGACACCGCAATTCGAGAATATTCTGGGTCTGCATTGATATTTGCAGGAAAAAGCGCACAAGAAACGAAGAAGAAGTTGGAGGGAAGGCAAATAGCACTGTTTATACTTTTCTTTTTTTGTCATCTTTTTTCGTCTGTTCCAGAAATAAATACGCACCAACTTACCATTTAACACAGTTAGGTGAGTGGCAGCAGTGTTGCCGTGGCACATGAGCCCCTTTACACCCCCGCATCGCAATCAATTTATATTTGCCATGGCATCCCGAAATCACACGCGACCAAAAAAAAAAGTTCATGCCCCACTTCAAGTGGCGCTTGAACTTGTCCGCCTCCCCCCTTAAAAAAATATTCTGCCAACGCCCCCGGTAAGCGGTGCCATCGTTTCGGTAGGCTGGACAAGTGACAATTTGTAAGCCTATAAAAATCAATGGAACGATGTACAGTTAAAAATGAGTGCGTGTGATATTACCGATACCATTTTGCTGTTGAACCGAAGACAGCTTCTCTGCTATTTCGGCCACTACACGCACAAAATAATGTTCATCAGCAAGGTCCCTGGAAACGTGAACACGTATGGCGGAAGATAAGTTTAGTGATAAGCAACTTTCAGCGGCGCGACCACTGCGAAATGGGATTAAAGCTTCTGTGTGGTGCCTGATTGCTGTCGATCTATCAAGCACCACTCAAGAATATCGCAAGGGCGAAAATCGCCACGTAGCGTATAGAGAGATAGAGGGGGAAATGACCCCACCTCTCCGAAGGGAATCTTCTATATGGCCTATACGGCCGTTTCTATACGACGCTTTGACACCTTGCTGCCCTTTCTCACTCAATATGACGGTGAAGCCATCGCGCGAGCCGTCGACGCACGCCAGTTCGCCTGCGACTGTCTAAAGGCCTCACAGGAGCACCAAAGGCAGCTCTACGATTCTCATCGTCAAAACGTGCACTTTTCGCCGTGTTCCCTTGTCCTTCTGTGGTCACCCACTCGGCGCGTTGGTCTTTTTCAAAAACTGCTCGGTAAACTCGACCAAACTGCGTCATTTGCCACGTGACTGACACTACATAAGACATCGTTCCAGCCGATCGAACGTTGTTATCGTCCGCTTCGAGCAACACCATGCACATAGCTCGACTCAAGCCTTATCAACATCCTTCGACCGCATGCATGTAGACCAAGCACTGAAACGGAGCTTATACCGCGGGGGGGGGGGGGGGGGGGGGTTGATACAGAACAGCTGTCGCAGCTTTGGTGCATGAAAGTGAAGGACAATGACGGTTGCTGGTTGTTGTTGGGCTGGTGTCATCTCATTCACCAATAACTCCGAATAATTAAATGACCTACCGGTAACATTATTATACAAATACTCTAAACTTCATGTGGCTTCGAAGAAAACCGCATACTTTGTACGCTCTAAAAATATGGCTTTTATTTCTTCCACTGTCCTCTCAGAGCGTTGTTAGTAAAGTGCAGTACTCTATGAAGTAGTTCCCTTGATAAGTTCCTTCTAAGGTTCGTTTCTAAACGTCCGTCCCGTTCATCATGTTGCCAGTCAGAGAAGAGCAACTTTGTTGACGTCTTAACACTTCACCTGTAGGCGGGCTTACCACGAGCATTGACATCGTTCATAGCATCCATTCATACCAAACAAAGCTGTGCAACCTCTGGAACGCTCTTCTTCCGCCAGGATATGGCTACACGTTACCCACTTTCGTTCGTCCCACGAATAATCGCGGCGGGCTAACGGGAGCACACTACGCGTGTTGTGTTTCCTTCTGGTCAGGCAGTAGGGTTTGATAACTGTAATATGCCACAACAGGGCGGCCTTATGCCAAGTTCGGCTTCCGATGAGTCACGCTCTTCTGGCTGCCGCATCGCTTTCTCTGGTAGCACTCACTGTTAGTATGCGCCTTACAGTCCTGCGAATGTCCGCTGGATGCCGATCGGTGGTTTCCAGACGAACAGTGGACGACCGAGAAATCCGGAAGCGGTTGTCCAGTGGACGTCCATCGGTGTTTAAATGCCCATTATGTAACTACCACAGCTGCCACATGCATCTGTGACCACAGAGGTTTTATTATTTCCTAATGATTGACGTTAGCCTGCGAGAGGTAGAAGAATGACTAAGCGTCATTGTGAATGCATACACGTCAAGAAATAATCTAACTGCCTAACAATAATGGACATTGCGCAAGCTCTTTTATATCATGGTATACTGAACTACTTCTGCAAATGAGGGTGGCGATTTGGGCTTGTTGGTATGGTTGCATGATGATGGATGGTAGCGCAGACAACGAACACGGACAAGAGAAGGCACATAGACACAACACAGCGCTGTGTTGTGTCTATGTGCCTTCTCTTGTCCGTGTTCGTTGTCTGCGCTACCATCCATCATCATACTTCTGCAAAGACACGTTTTACTTTTGTGTTTTCTCTATTCCTTTAAGGGAGGGATAAATCATGTTTTTTTTTCTCAGGTTAGTACCATGTACCACCTAACCCCTTCGCTGCGCCACTGATGAATAGCGGATGTATATTGTCTCGCTGACGAAGTGCGGCGTCCATGGTCAGTCAAGTTCCCCAGCATGGTTATATCGATGAACACGTCTTTCAATGTAAACCTGAAAGTTCACTGTGTCAACGAAGAACGTACAATTTCATCATCATAAGCGTGAGCACTGTTCTCTTTTAAAACGGGATGAGAGGAGAGGGGGGCGAAAGCAAGGTGCAACTACCCCTAATGCTGATTTATTAGGCCAACTTTGCGCCCCCTGCCGTCTCAAGTGACTTGGCAGACGTCCGTCCCTGTCCTGCTACCCCCCCCCCCCCCCACCATGCAGACACCTATGCGTATGTTCGTAAACTACATCGACTGCATGGCGCCATTGTAAAGCGCTTGCTTCATATGCCACCCACGACAATCGAAAAGTGTGCTGAAATGCAGCACGTTTGATGTGGTGCATCAGCCGGAGAGCCAAGCAAAGTTTGAATGTCGACGAATTCGAAAGTTTCCTACGCTTTCGCTCGTAGTATATACTTGCTTATTGTAAAAAGTAATTTATTTTCTTCCGAAGGTGAAAAGCGCCGCACCAGCTGTTTCGCCGAGAGCAGTCAATCGAGCTTAAGGCCTGCCGCTACAGGAACTGCCTCAAGATCGAAGATAAATTTTAAAAAATATTGTTTCAGCCGCAGCAAGTTAAAGTGAACCCCTCTTCTCTGCTCCCATTACAATGTCTCACAAATTCCAAATCAGGAGCTTACGTGACAATCGTAAATTTTTAAGGGTGAAGCTGCTTAGGCCATGGATAGTTGCCTCGTCCGTATGTAGTATGCAGCCACCTCTAGATTATGCCTTCCTAAATAGTCGGCGTTGCGTGTATGTGTCCCCTGGAATATAACTAGATTTCATTATAGTTTTCACAGCATATCCACAGAGTGAATGATGATGAGTGGGGCGAAGCGTCCTTTTCAATCCGTCTTTCCGACCGTCCGTTCGCCCGTCCGCCCGTGTTTTCTGTCCACCCGTCCATGCTTACGCCTATCCGTCTGTCCGTGCATGATTACGTGCATACGTCAGTCCATGTGTCCGTGCTTCTGGCCGTCCATCCGTTGGTTCGTTCTTGCTTCAGTCCGTCCGTGCATGAATTTATTCATGCGTCCATCCATCCGTTCATGCGTCCGTTCATTCGGATGCACGGACAAACGAATAGAAGCACGAGTGGACGAACAGATGAATGAATGCCTCGCCCCACTCGTCATTATTCTCTCTGTGAATATGCTGGGATTTTTTATTCACTAATCACGCCTCTCTCAAGAGAGCCAAGCATCCTAAGCTGGCTGTGTTGGAGTTTCTGGATGCCTAGAACATACACTTTGCTTAATTTGCCAGCTGCGTTGTCAAAAAACATAGTTTTGAAAGAATTTCTAACCAGGAGTATATGGCTGTCATGATTATTACAAGAATAAATGTATAGCCTCCGTGAAATGAGTGCCATGCTGGGCGGCACACCACACCGTACCGCTCGCAACACAAGTGCAGTGCCTGTAAATGTTTGTCAGACTCAGTATGTGCCCATAGATCTGTTACGTCCATTTCCTAAAGGCAATGGCATTGTTTTTTGATGATTCGTAGTTGTCGAAGGTTACATCTGGTAAAGCCGGCTAATCCAATAGAAGGCAGTACAACCCGTTGCAATCTCTAAGGCCGTTGCTAGCTGCCCTGTGCCACGCTGCTGTACTTTGTTGCTTGCGCTTCGAAACGTGGTCAGTCTAACGAAAACATGCATTAGTTAGCACCCGTCAACGAAACAAGAAAATGCCACCCGCACCTTCCCACGAGGGTAACTGGAGTAAATGCGTCGCGGAGTGGTGGGGGTATTGCATGAATGTTGCGTAATTGGTATGGTTTCGGAATGCCTTACTGTTATTTCGTCGTTATTATCCTTCTTTATTGAATGAAGAAAAAGCGTTGCCTTCAACGTTAAGCTAAATCTAAGTTGATTGATCTGTGTGGTTTAACGTCCCAAAACCACCATATGATTATGAGAGACGCCGTAATGGAGGGCTCCGGAAATTTCGACCACCTGGGGTTCATTAACGTGCACCCGAATCTGAGCACACGGGCCTACAACATTTCCGCCTCCATCGGAAATGCAGCTGCCGCAACCAGGATTCGAACCCGCGACCTGCGGGTCAGCAGCGGAGTACCTTAGCCACTAGACCACCGCGGCGGGGCAGCTAAATCTAAGTAATGACGCCTTGACTGAAGTTCGAACGCACGATCCATTGGTCAGTGCACAGTTGTGCACCACGAGCAGTCTTTTTTTAACTAGCATACGCTGCCTCCATTGGCCTTGCGAGGAGAGAGAGTGAGAGGGGAGCGGCAGCTTTGCGGGTGTCGTGCTGGGCCGGCGCGAGACTAGAGCATGCGCAGTTTGGGTGTAGATGGCGCCCTGGCGTCGCCGCCGACGCCGAAGCGTGGCATCATGCGATTAAGAAATACTCCGCATTGAAAACAATTTGAACCGAGCTTAACCCATCGCAAGCAAAGAGTAGTAACGTCGGATGGCTGAATATATCGACTCTCGGCAACTGTTTATTCAAACTTTGTTTTGTGCTGCGCGTGTGACACCACCGAACGTCAGCGCTGCGTTGAAGTTCGTGCCGTGTTCGTGTTCTGCTGAGCGCTTGACTACGTCCAGAAACCTTCATTTGACTGTACTCGGCTCTGAATGGGCGCTCGTTAGACAACAATAAGTCAAGTCCACTACATGTCACTATTTGTCGTACGCGTAGCGCAGTGTGTGATTTTTTTTGTCTTAGCGAGCTTGGCAAACCATAATATTTTCCCCCTACCTATGTGATAGTAATGACAGGAAAAATGGCGTGAGGGACCAAGATATTGTCACGGGGTCGTGACGTGGCCGAAGACAGGAAACTTCGTGTTGGGATTTAACTGTTTATTTGGGCGAACCTGTGCCCAGTAAACGGAAAGTCCGATTACAGCAGCAGTCTTGCACAGATAGCAGTCTCGGACTGATAGTGGCGAACGGAGCGTCGGCCTTCGTTCAACAACTGACAAGCGGCGAAGCGCGTCGGCATTTATACTCTTGCCGTCGAATGTTCTAGCGTTATCGCTGGTGGTGGCGTAGGTTCCAGAACAATCTGCACCGTTCGCACAGTGGGCCTGATCTTATCGAAATGATCTACTACAGTCCGGAACCTTCTTGAAAACTGCAGGCGCGGTTTGCGCTGAGAATCGTGTGGTGTTTTGGGACGATAATGAAAACTTGGGAAATGGAACGTGGCGTTGCCCCCCTCTGAAAAAAGGCATCGTCCCGATGCTTTAACTAAATATGAAGGTACAATAATAATGCAAGAAAGTACAAGGAATAAATTACGATGAAACAATAATACATAAAACACTGTTTCAGTGTGTTAACGCGCATGAAACGGCTTGAGGCGCGCGACATGCACGACTTCAGGTCACGATCGACGTCGTTGAGAGTTCGTGATGCCGTCGGGGAAAATCTCGTAATCAAGTGGGCCGAGACGTCGAACCACCCTGTACGGTCCGAAGTAGCATCGCAGAAGCTTTTCACTTAGTCCACGTCGGCGTATCGGCGTCCACACCCAAACACGTTCACCGGGCTTGTATTCCACGAAGCGTCATCGAAGGTTGTAATGGTGGCTGTCTGTCGTCTGTTGATTCTTGATACGGAGACGCGCAAGTTGTCGGGCTTCTTCGGCACGTTGAAGCTACTCGCTCACATCAAGGCTTTCTTCGTCTGTGACGTTGGGTAACATGGCATCGAGCGTCGTTGCTGGGCTCCTTCCGTAGACCAATTTGTATGGAGATATCTGCGTCGTCTCCTGCACCGCCATGTTGTATGCGAAGGTCACATACGGAAGAATGGCGTCCCACGTCTTGTGTTCGATATCGACGTACATTGAAAGCATGTCGGCGATCGTCTTGTTAAGCCGCTCAGTGAGGCCGTTGGTCTGTGGGTGGTACGCTGTCGTCCGGCGGTGGTTTGTTTGGCTGTATGCCAAGATCGCTTAAGTCGGCAGTGAATGCCGTTCCTCTGTCGGTGATAAGGACCTCCGGGGCGCCGTGAAGTAGGACGATATTTTCGACGAAGAACTTAACTACCTCGGATCCACTGCCTTTTGGCAGGACTTTTGTCTCGGCGTAGCGAGTGAGGTAGTCGGTAGCTACCACGATCCACTTGTTTCCGAAAGTCGACGTCGGGAATGGCCCTAGTAGGTCCGTACCAATCTGCTGGAAAGGTCGGCAAGGTGGATCAATTGGCTGCAGAATTCCCGCTAGCCTTGTCGGCGGTGTCTTGCGTCGCTGACAGTCCCGGCATGTCCTCACATAACGAGTGACGTCGGCGGTAAGACGTGGCCAGTAGTACATTTCTTGTATCCTCGCCAGCGTGTGAGAAACACCGAGGTGCCCTGCCGTCGGATCGTCGTGCAGGGCCTGCAGTAGTTCTGGTCGCAGAGCTGAAGGCACCACAAGGAGGTACTTAGCTCGAAGCGGTGAAAAGTTTTTCTTTTGTAGAAGACCGTTTCGTAGGAAGAACGACGCAAGTGCGCACTTGAATACCTTCGGGACTTCGGCGGTCCTGCCTTCGAGGTATTCTATTAGGGCCTTAAGTTCCGGGTCGGCCTGCTGTCGTTCAACGAAGTCGTCTGTAGTTATCGTTCCCAAGAAATAGTCGTCATCCGGGTCGTCTGGTAGCGGTTGGTCGACAGGCGCACGAGAGAGACAGTCGGAGTCGGAGTGTTTTTTGCCGGACTTGTAAATGACAGTAATGTCATATTCTTGAAGTCTGAGGCTCCATCGTGCGAGGCGACCTGAAGGGTCCTTCAAGGTGGCTAGCCAACACAAGGCGTGGTGGTCGCTCACAACTTTGAAGGGCCTGCCGTAGAGGTAGGGGCGAAATTTCGACGTAGCCCAGATGATGGCGAAGCACTCCTTTTCTGTTGTGGAATAATTTGCTTCTGCTTTGGATAGCGATCGGCTGGCGTAACTAATAACCCTTTCAAGTCTGTCAGCCCTCTGCACAAGAACGGCGCCAAGACCTACGCTGCTTGTATCAGTATGTATTTCTGTCTCGGCGAATTCGTCGAAATGGGCAAGTAACGGAGGCGTCTGGAGGCGATGTTTAAGCTCCTGGAAAGCGTGTTCCTGTGGCGTTTCCCACTTGAATTCTACGTCGGCCTTGGTAAGGTTAGTGAGAGGATCGGCGATGCGGGCAAAGTTTTTCACGAACCGCCTATAATAGACGCACAGGCACAGAAATCGGCGCACGGCCTTCTTGTCAGTGGGTGGCGGGAAGTCAGCGATGGCGCCTGTTTTCCGTGAATCGGGACGAACTCCAGACTTGCTGATAACGTGCCCCAGAAACAGGAGCTCCTCATACGCAAATCTGCACTTTTCTGGCTTCAGTGTGAGTCCGGACGTCTTGATGGCTTGAAGTACAGCTTCAAGGCACCGAAGATGCTCATCGAAACTCGAGGAAAACACGAACGACGACGTCGTCCAAGTACACAAGGCAAGTCTGCCACTTCAATCCTGCCAGTACTGTATCCATAACGCGTTGAAAAGTTGCAGGCGCTGAGCAAAGGCCGAAGGGCATCACCTTAAACTCGAAGAGGCCGTCCGGTGTTATAAACGCGGTCTTCTCTCGGTTTCTTTCGTCGACTTCGATTTGCCAATAGCCAGTCTTGAGGTCCATTGACGAAAAGTACTTGGCGTTATGTAGCCGATCAAGTGCGTCGTCTATTCGTGGGAGAGGATACACGTCCTTTCTTGTGATTTTGTTCAGGCGGCGATAATCGACGCAGAAACATAGGGTCCCGTCCTTTTTCTTCACTAACACCACGGGGGATGCCCATGGGCTCTTGGACGGCTGGATAATGTCATCCCGCAGCATTTCTTCAACTTGTCTCTTCATTGCCTCACGTTCTCGCGTCGAAACCTTGTACGGACTCTGACGGAGTGGTCTGGCATTTTCTTCGGTTATGATGCGATGTTTGGAGATTGGGGTCTGCCGAATTTTCGATGACGACAAAAAGCAATCTTCGTATTGCAGGAGCAGGGCCTTGAGCTGTTCTTGCTTATCGTTCGGAAGTCTGGGATTGACGTCGAAAGCTATGGGAGAAGCTTGGTTCCTCTGAGCGGGCTCCGCAGAATCGGCGAGGGTGAAAGCACTGGTGGCTTCGACAATTTCTTCGATGTATGCGACCGTTGTTCCTTTGTTCACATGTTTGTACTCATTGCTGAAATTCGAGAGCATAACCGTTGCTTTGCCTCCCTGCAGCTCTGCAATTCCTCTTGCGACGCAAATATTTCGGGTGACCAACAGATGCGGACTGCCTTCAACGACGCCTTCCAAGTCAGGTGATTTAGGAGCGCCGACTGAAATAATGACGCTTGAGCGAGGCGGAATGGTGACTTGTTCTTCCAGCACATTCAAGGCATGGTGTCCTGACGGCGTGCGCGGTGGTAGTGCTTCTTCTGTGGATAACGTTATCGACTTTGTTTCTAGGTTGATGACAGCACCATGGAGGCATACGAAGTCCATGCCAAGGATGACATCTCTCGAGCAACGCTGTAGGACTACGAAGTCTGTAGGATAAATACGGCCGTTAATGGTGACTCTCGCTGTGCAGATTCCTGCAGGCATTACGAGATGACCTCCAGCTGTGCGGATCTCAGGGCCTTTCCAAGCTGTCCTAACTTTCTTTAACTTCGCGGCGAACGACCCACTGAGGGCAGAATAGTCAGCTCCAGTATCGACGAGAGCGGTCACACTGTGGCCGTCTATAAGAACGTCGAGGTCGCTAGTTTGCCGTCTCGCATTACAGTTAGAGAGTGGCGTCGGGTCACGGCTGCGTCGGCTTGTTCTGCTGCTTCCATGTTGCGTCATCAGGCCACCTTCGGTAAGTGAGCTTTCGCCGTCAGGGCTTTGCCTGGTTCGCGTTGTGTTCGGAAAGCTCCGTCGCGGCGTCGTCGTCGTCGGAGGATCTTCGCTAGTTCGTCGCACAGCAACCGCACCTCCACCGGTTGCTGCCCTTAGTTTCCCGAATACGGGCTAGGAGACCGGCCCCACGTTGGGCCGGAGTACTGCCGGGGGTGCGGTCACATGCGGCGGCTGGGTGACGGTGAACGGGAAGGACTTCGTGGTGTCCATTAAGTTCCTGTCAGGTAGTCAGCGATGTCACGTGGCCGTTCCCCTGGCTGCGGACGTGGTGCATCGACGGTGAAGCCACGCAGTCCCATCTGTCGGTACTGGCAACGGCGGTAAGTGTGCCCGGCCTCGCCGCAGTGGTAGCACAGTGGGCGGTAGTCAGGGGTGCGCCAAACGTCGGTTTTCCTCGGCGCACTGCGCTGGCCCGCTGGTGAATGGTAGGTCGTCGGTGGGAGTGGTGGCGGCGGTGGTGTCTGGCGACGGAAGTGCGACGGGGCGGCGCTTCGGCGCAGGAAGGAGCGTTGTGGCGCACTGCAGTGGCGTAGCTCATAGTCTCTGGCTCGGGCAGCGGTGTTTGGGGAATTCGAAGCGATTGCCGAACTTCTTCTCGCACAATGTCGGTGATCGAATCCCTTTGAGGTTGCGCCGAAGGTAACAGTTTGCGCAGCTCTTCCCGCACAATCGCTCGGATCGTTTCACGCAGGTTGTCGGAGTCACTGGCTTGAGCAGCAGCGCATTCTGGAGTCAGGCGACGATTGTAATGTCTGGTGCGCATGTCCAGGGTTTTTTCGATGGTGGTCGCCTCGGATACAAATTCTTGGACGGTGTTCGGTGGGTTCCTCATTAGTCCCGCGAAGAGCTCCTGTTTGACCCCTCGCATGAGGAAACGAACTTTCTTCTCCTCAGGCATGTCTGGGTCAGCGTGACAAAATAGGCGAGTCATCTCCTCTGTGAAAATTCCAACCTTTTCATTTGGTAGCTGAACCCGGGTCTCGAGTAGAGCAGCGGCCCTTTCTTTGCGAGCGACGCTCGTGAACGTTTGCAGAAATGAGCCGCAGAAGACATCCCACGTTCGGAGAGTGGACTCCCGATTCTCTAGCCAGGTTTTCGCGGTGTCTTCCAGGTAGAATTACACACGACGGAGCTTTTCTTCGTTGTCCCAGTGGTTGAGGGCGGCCACACGGTCGTATGTTTCTAGCCAGGTTTCCGGGTCTTCAAACGATGACCCATGAAACGTTGGTAGTTCCCTGGGTTGATGAATGACGATCGTGGGCTGGGACACTCCGGTTGTCATAGTCGCTGCAGTAGAGGTCATGGCCTTGGCTTTCCGCGGCTTGTCTTGTAGAGGCCCGTACTCCGGTGGGAGACCTTGCTGTCGGCGGCTTGTTCGCTGCTCTTGGTTGGCGTCGGTGGGTTCACGGCTTCACGGGGGCGTCCGGTACATGAACGAAGCAGTACCTCCACCAGATGTCACGGGGTCGTGACGTGGCCGAAGACAGGAAACTTCGTGTTGGGATTTAACTGTTTATTTGGGCGAACCTGGGCCCAGTAAACGGAAAGTCCGATTACAGCAGCAGCCTTGCACAGATAGCAGTCTCGGACTGATAGTGGCGAACGGAGCGTCGGCCTTCGTTCAACAACTGACAAGCGGCGAAGCGCGTCGGCATTATACTCTTGCCGTCGAATGTTCTAGCGTTATCGCTGGCGGTGGCGTAGGTTCCAGAACAATCTGTACCGTTCGCACAGTGGGCGTGATCTTATCGAAATGATCTACTACAGTCCGGAACCTTCTCGAAACCTGCAGGCGCACTTTGCGCTGAGAATCGTGTGGTGTTTTGGGACGATAATGAAAACTTGGGAAATGGAACGTGGCAATATGCTGTTATCACTTAGTGTGTTTGCGACGCCGTCGTGGCGTAGTGGTTGTGTCTAAGCCGGACGACAACAGGCTTCGACACAACCTGGTGGCATCACTGGGCTGTTTTTTTTAGGAGTGGTGGGGTATGGCGGGACTCTCTAAGTTCTATATCGGTTTCCGCAATCAGCGTGGTTGAACGGTCTATACAATTTAGGTTAATGTAGGTGGGCTTGATTGTGCCATGATCCATTCGACATGCTTAGTGGAATCGTTGTACGGAAATCAACGACCAACCTTAACTCTCGACTACAATTTTGCTGCATCAACTTGCCACAGTGCTGTAGTGGTTACAGCGCTCGAATGCAGCTCCGCAGATCGTGGGATTTAATCCCGGACGTGCCGGGCCCATTTAGATTAGGGCGAAATCCTAGAGGCTTGTGCACTCCCATTCAGCTACACTTCGGTATTTGGGCGCAGGCCGTCCATATTTACGGAGCCCTCTATATGGCGTTCCTCATAATATTGGTACGAGAAAGAGACCGACTCGGAGGGCTAGTCTTACATGTATTTTCTGCCGGTTAAAGGAGCTGCGCCAGCCACAGAGATTAGTGTGCGACAGTCTATATGCTTTGTCTTTTTCATCTTCATGCACTGGCACGTAGCATCAACCCCGGTGGCGAAGGCACCGTCCCGGTGCTTCAAAGGTCAATATCTGACGCATTCTTGTAGGGCTTGATCCACGAGACATGTACAATATCACTGGAGCACACAGCAGATGATGATGGATAGATGGGGTCGATCTCGTAGGTGACAGGTGTTACTTGACGCAATATACGGTAGGGTCCTATGTTTCCAATAGGGCCTGCCGACAATGAGGAGACCGGAGTAAAACGAGAGTACCGGAAGTGAAATGTGCGTCTCTATGTTCCGCATCGTACCGATGGCATTGGTTGGTTTGCGACGTGATCAGCCGAGCGCGAATGAGCTGACGGGCATGATCGGCTAGCGCAATTGCGTCACGGGCATACTCGCTGGTGGACGAAGTTTGAGCTGAGGTTACTAAGTCTAGGGGCAAAGTCGGCTCTCTTCCGTATACAGAGTACAACGGCGAAAAGCCCGCTGCGTCGTGACGGGATTAAGTATATGCAAAAGTTGCGTAGCGTAAGGCAAGGTCCCAGTCTCCGCAATCGGGCGATACGCACATTGCGAACATATTTGTAAGAGTATGGTAATCGTTCCGTGAGGCCGTTTCTTTCGGGGTGATAAGCGGTTGTCAGTGCGTGTTGCGTGGAACAATAACGCAGAATGTCGGCGATGACTTGGGATAGATATGTGCGGCCACGGTATGTGAGGAGTTGTCTCGAAGCACCGTGAATCAACATAATGTCCTGTAACAAGAAGTCAGCGACGTCGGTTGCACAGCTGGTCGGTAGAGCACGCGTAATAGCGTAGTGTGTAGCGTAGTCTGTAATCACGGCTATCTGTTTCCCTATTTGTTTCCCAAAGGACCGCAGGTCTAACCCAACATGGCAAAATGGTTCCGCGGGTAAGTCGATTGGTTGAAGAGGGCCAGCGAGTAGCAGCGACGGTGTTTCACGACGTTAGCATAGGTCACACGTGGCGACGTATCGGCGTACTGAGCGAGCAAGGCCTGGCCAGAAGAAATGGTGCCGGACGCGCTCGTACGTGTGGGATACTCCAAGGTGTCCAGTCGTGGCAGCGTCGTGAAGTTCGATGAGAATGCAGCGGCGCAAATGCTTAGGCACAACCATCAGAAGGTCAGACCCGTCTGGTCGGAAAGCGCGGCGGTAGAGCACACCCTTTTAAATGACAAAATAGCAGACGGAAGCATCATTTGGGGAGAATTTCGTACGGCTGATGATGTCAAGCAGCACTGGATCGCACTTCTGTTTTTCCCCGATGTTAAGGAAGCCGGACACTGACAAGATAGAGTTCTCCGTGGGCTCGTCAGTGTCCTCAGGATCGTCGGCAGGGTACCGGGAGAGGCAATCGGCATCATGGTGTACGCGGCCAGATTATAGACCGCCGAATAGGAAAACTCTTGCAGGTGCAAATCTCAGCGACCAAGGTGGCCTGATGGATCTTTCAGAGAGTTGAGCCAGCAGAGTGCGTGGTGGTTGGTAACTACTAAAAATAGGCGTCCGTATAGGTAAGGTCGGCATTTCGTCACAGCCCATACAAGGGCCAAGCACTCACGCTCTGTCATCGAATAGTTATGTTCATGGGCGGATAGGAGGCAGCTGGCATATGCAGTAACGCAATTATGGCCATGATGTTTCTGAGCCAGCACTGCACCAATGCAATGTCCACTTGCATCTGTACGAATTTCCGTAGGGGCAACAGGGTTGATGTGTGCCAGAATTAGAGAAATAGTGAGAAGAGCGGTAAGAGTCGAGAACGCAGTAGCCTCTTTAGAGCTCCATGAAAACGGGACATTATTCTTGAAGAGCTGCGTAAGCGACCTCACTATGTGTGCAAAATGTTTCACGAAGCGTTGGAAGTAGGAACATAGTCCGATAAAGCTGCGTACATTCTTCGGAGGTCATGGTACAGGAAAGTTTTTGGCGGCGCTGATTTTTGCCGGGTCTGGTTGTACACCCTTGGCGTTCTACTAAACGGCCAAGTACTGTGATTTGATGGCATTCAAACTGATATTTGGACGAGTTGAGCTGCAGGCTAGCGTGACGGAAGATGCCTAAAATGGCTGAGAGGCGCTCTATAGGAGTTTCAAATGTTGCTGAAACGACGATGGCGTCGTCCGAGTAGCACAAACAGGTGGACCATTTGAATCCTTTGTGCAGGGAGTCGATGATTCGATCAAAGGTGGCTGGAGCGTTACAAAGGCCAAAGGGCATGACCTTGAACTGATATAGGCCATCGGAGGTGATGAATGCCATCTTTTTGCAGTTCATTTTATCTACCTATATCTGCCAGGAGCCGGAACGAAGGTCTATGGAGGAAAAATAGTGGTACCCATAAGGCAATCAAGTGCATGATCTATTCGTGGCAGAAGGTACACGTCTTTTTTGGTAATATTGTTTAGGTGTCAATAATCAACGCAGAAATGCCATGCACCGTCTTTTTTGCGAACTAGCACTACAGGCCAAGGGCTGCAGGATGGCTCACTGATGTCCTTGGCGAGCATATTGTCTACCTCACTTTGGATAATGGGACGCTCGGCTGCCGACACCCGATATGGACGCCTATGAATAGGCTGCTCATTATCAGTGTTTATGCGGTGGTTTATACCAGTAGCTTTCCCCAACGGACGGCCGTTGAGGTCAAAAACGTCGATGTAGGGCAGCAGAGCCCGGTGGAGCTTGTCAGTCTGCTGCGGCGTTAAGTTGGAAGCAGTCATCGACGTAATAGCGCTGTCGGAGCAAGTGTCAGATTGATGTTGAGCGTGGGGGACAGAAGGAGCAGCCATCGTGAAAACATCTACCACATTGTCTTCTAAGGTGCAAAGCAACACCAAAGGGATCCATTGTGGCAGCACTTGAGGTGTCAAGCTAAAGTTCACAACAAGGAGCCAAGTAGAATTTCCTGCGACGCACAGAATGGTGTGCGGTAATGTGATGCCGTGGTTTATGGGGACATCGGTGATAGGAGTCAGAACATAGTCACCTTCGGGAACTGGTGGTATTGAGACGAGCTCTACGTAGGTCAGTGTCTGTGGAGAGAGGTGAGCATATCACCTTTACACATAACACCTTTACACATTCGTACTTGAAATGTGGCGCAACATTAAAGATGAGGTCAGAAAAAAAGTCATCGTTATGGTAGGAAGACAATCAGTTGAGGCAGTTGATTTGCGTTCGTTGTCAAAAATTTTTATGTAAGTGCACCAGTGTGTGGGACGGAAGTTTCCGGAAACTAAGGCTATTATTATGGTTTCAACAATGTAAAGCTAGGACGAAGTGCGCATAAACTACTTACCGTCAATTTTTATCCTATACTTGATAGCTATATCGTACTTATCAACGTTAAATTGGTCCATATAGGATCAAATGATACCAGAACTTGCGCAGCGAATAAATTTCGCCGCGGGGACTGGAAGGTAAGATTTTTCTGCTATAACTTAATACAGGCCGTTCTTTGTGGTTCCTCTGTAGAGACAAAAACTTAATACTTCATAAGGTGAAATTACAAAGTCATGCACCTCACAACAGAGAAAATGCAGCTCGTAGTTATGCAGACCTAGTGCGCCAGGGGAGAAGCGATACAACACCACGTTACTAAACGTATTCTTGGCCTCGTTGGCACTTGCATTGTGACATACCTTTGCTGCAAATATCACAAACACAGAGTTAAAGAACACACAATTCGTGCTTGTCGTTGTGTGTTCTTTCTATCTGTGTTTGTGATATTTGCGGACAAAGTATGTCATTAACCACGTTACTATTTGAAACCTGGCTATCATCAAGATAGCAAGCACGAAATCTTAGGGGCTAAGCTCCTCTAGCTGGCGCTAGAGAATAGTGGTTCACCAATTTCTTTCCGATAGTTTTGATTGTCATACACAAGAACGACTCACAACCACCTCTCGTGTTAGGAGCCGTAGACACTCCCGTTCTCGTCTAGCAATCCTACGCTTTCTTCGTTGAGGCAGGCAACAACACAGTTACAAAATAATACAACAAGGCTGTGGCGCCAACCTTTTTCGGATAGGTGGTCGTGAGCCATTTTAACAACCACTTTCGACCTCAAGCGATAATATCTATACGCGCAACCGCGAAGACCAAGGATCACTGTACGTTTCTTACACATTGAAGCAACTTTGAAGTGTAATGGCTGCATTACATTTCACATTCAGAACTCCAGCCGCTATCAACAGCGTGGTCATACGCATGGTGCTGCAGAGGACATGAGACGGCGGCGTGCCCAACTAATCCCGCAGCCCCCTGGAAAAACACGTGACGGCCGCCACACATCAAGCTGTGTAGCTCGCATTGCGAGGGCCTCTCATTCGCTTTCCTTTTTCTATGTGGCACGGCGCAAACTTACACTCCCCGGCTCCACACACTCCACTGCACACTCGGCGTACTTGTTAGCTATTCGTCACCCCAGAGTCGAATGAGCGCCACGGGTTTGCAAGGCAGCAGCAATGCCTACTCGCCGCCAAGGCGCTGTGGAGAGATCCCGGAAGGCCGAAGCGAAGAGGACTCATCCGCAAGTGAACCTGGCTCTGAGAGCCAGTGAAGAAAAGGCGCCACGTAAGCGCCGGCATGCGAACGTGAGCTGAGGGTTCGCGAGGCAGATGGCAGAGGAAAGCGGCGCCAAGTGAATATGGAAGCGGGACGGGCGCAGGATGCAGCACCTCAGCGCCTGAAGAGATAGTTAGCAGTCTGGAGGAGCCGACGCATGCTTCGGGTGCGACTTCCTAGACCACTCACTCTGCCACATTTGAAAGGTATGCGACCGCTTGTGATTCCTTAATAACCACACCACCATCTCCTTTTATGAACTCGTCTTCTGTATATAAATGCATTGATGTTTAAAATAAAGATTGTATACATACCGTCACCCTTCTACAACTTGTCACGTCTTTATATGATGTGAGGGGCGAATGTTTCACGATTTTAGCGATAAGCGTTAGAGCTTCACCCCACTCATCACCATTCACTTCGTGGAGATGACATGAATTTTTTTGCGCATATATTTCATGCAAAATAACAGATGGATATGTTTCTGACGACAGCGATGTTTTCGGTATACGCCGGTGAATGTGGCACATCTAAAAAGATAACTATGTTTTTCGCCACCACCATTCTGTGTAGAAAGCAGACTATAATCTCGCCGGAATGGTGCGTCGACAAAGGAAGCCGGAAAATGGAGCACGCCTTCCAGTGCCTAACGAAAGCCTTGCACAGAGCAAGAATTCTCTCTGTCCCACGTGAGAGGCCACACGTCACCACGATTTTTTCGGCGACTCCACTCGGTGCGCCAGCCCGCATATGTCACGCTCCCTGTCATTGCATCGCCTTTTCGTGCTTTGCGCTTTTCACGTTGTCGTCGACTTTCAACTTTCAAACAACGATCGAATGAAAAAATCCCGGTATATGTTGCCTCCACGCTGCAAGACAAAAAAAACAGTATTCGTTATTTTTACTTCTGTACACTTTCCCTGCGTACCACCGTCCTTTACGTGGCCCGAGTGAGCACGTACATCTTTATTTATGATTTTTGAAATCCGTTTGTGCGTTCAACGCGGTGTAATTCTCAGAACCTTCTAACTTTCTCTGAAACTGGGCTATTCACTTATTGAAATAAGCGAGCGTTGTTCAGTACAGTGCAACTGCATCATTATTTTTCAGTTGTTCATGCAGACATTGTTCGTTTTTTAAATGAGCTGAATAGATAAAAAACATACAACTTTAATAAAAACTGCTAATAATGCCGTCAAGAAATATTTCACGCTTCAGCGAAATGCAAATGGCTACTAAAAATTGCGCACGTTTGAGCACAGATTTCAGCATGCAGTTCGTTTAAGCAATATAGTTTTAAAGAATATTGCAACCTATTCTAATCGCTGCAAAGGGTACAACCACGAAAAGCTATTTTGTTCATTTACCGCTTTCGAGTGCAGGCTATGCAGCATATACACACTCAGTACGTGTTTGTTCGTGATTGTGTGTGTGCATGTGTGTGTGTGCGTGCATGTGTGCGTGTGTGCGTGCGTGTGTGTGGTTTTGTGCGTGTGTGTGTGCGTGTATCTGTGAGTGTATATGTGTGCATATGTGTGTGTTTGTCTGCGTGCGTGTACGTGCTGGTGTTTGTGTGTGTGTTTGTGAGCGTGTGTGCGTAAGTGTGTGTGTGCGTCTGTGTGGAAGGTGTGTACGAACGTGTGTGTGTGTGTAAGTGTGTGTGCGTGTGTGCGTGTGCGTGTGTGTGTGTGGGAGTGTGTGTACGAGCGTGTGTGTGTGGTCGTGCGTGGGAGTGTTTGTGTGGGAGTGTATTTTTTAGCGTGCGTGTGTGTGCTTGCATGCGCGTGTGTGTGTGTGCGCGCGCGCGTGTATGTGTTGGTGCATGTGTGTGTGTGTGTGCGTGCGTGCATGTGTGTGTGTGTGTGCGTGCGTGTGTGTACGTGTGTGTGTATGTGTGTGCTTGTGTGTGTGCTTGTGTGTGTGTGCGTGTGTGTGTGCGTGTCTGTGTAGGTGTGTGTGTGTGGGCGGGGTGCGTGTGTGTGTGCGTGTGTGTGCGTGTGTGTGTGTGTGTGCGTGTGTGTGCGTGCGTGTGTGTATGGGGTGTGTGTGCGTGTGTGTTCGGTTGTGTGCATGTATGCGCGTGTGGATGCCTGTGCGTGTGTGTGTTTGTGTGCGTGTGTTTGTGTGGGTGCGTCTGCGTGTGTGTGCGTGTGTGTGTGCGGTTGTGTGTGTGTGTGCGTGTGTGTGTATGTGTGCGTGCGTGTGTGTACGTGTGTATTTGTGTGCGTGTGTGTGGGGTGTGTGTGTGTGGGTGTGTGTGCGGTTGTGTGTGTGTGTGTGTGCGTCTGTGTGCGTGTATGGGTGTGTTTGTGTGCGTGTGTGTGTATGTGGGTGCGTGTGCGTGTGTGTGGTTGTGTGTGTGTGTGTGTGAGTGCGTGTGTATCTGCGTGTGTGTGCGTTTGTGTGTGTGTGCGTGTGCGTAGATGGGTGTGTGTGCATGTGTGTGTGTGGGGGGCTGCGTGTGCGTGTGTGTGCGTGTGTGTGTGCGGTTGTGTGTTTGTTTGGGTGGGTGCGTGTGCTTGTGTGTGCGTCTGTGTGTGCGTGTGTGTGTGTGTTTGTGTGCGCGCGTGTGTGTGGGTGCGTGTGTGTGTGTGTCCGTGTGTGTATGCGCGTGTGTGTGTGGGTGCATGTGTGTGGGTGCGTGTGTGTGCGTGCGTGCATGTGTGTGCGTGCGTGTGTGCGTATGTGTGTGTTTGTGTTCGTGCGTTGTGTGTGGGTGCGTGTGTGTGTGTGGGTGTGTGTGTGTAAGCGTGTTTTTGTGTGTGTGTGTGTGTGTGTGTGTGTGTGTGTGCGTGTGTGTGTGTCCCTGTGTGTGGGCGTGTGCGCGTTAACTCTAGCTGCAAAAGTGTCTCTATGCTGAGATGGTATAAGGCACGCATATAATTTGAGACCAGTTAGGCAACTGCCACAGGCCAAATTTTGCGCAGAGAAACAAAACGGAGAACGACGAAAACGGAGGACACAGCACGTGCGCTAACATTCCACAAAATTGTTTATTTTGCCAAAAGCACAAATATATGCTCACAGGCTGCCTGTACGAAGCAGGACAGCGGTAGTGCCGTAGATACACAAAATCTCTGATAACATAAAACGAGTCATGTCACGTGCTAATGTGTCGGTAATCTTTCCACCCTATTAAATCCAACTTAATTTGGAGACTCAGCAGTCAAGCCCTTCAGAAGAGGTCTGCTTGCAAGGTAAGGCATGGAACTTACTTCCTGGACTTTAGAGAGATGTATCAGGTTCCAATTTCTAGAGAAAAACAATAAGTCGCACAGATGGTGCGCTGTTCACAGGTAGTGAGAGCTCTGAAACATTGCAGACAAGGGTAACGATTGGGGGCTCGTGGTGCTCTGCAGACTTTGTTGGTGCGCCCGGTTTTTTCGAGATTTGACCAGCCGTAAAAAAGCGCAGAGCCTTGATTCATTTGTGGGGTTTAACGTACCAAACCCACCATATGATTATGAAAGACGCTGCAGTGTAGGGCTCCGGAAATTTGGTCACCTGGGGTTCTTTAACGTGCACCCAAATTTGAGCACACGGGCCTACAACATTTCCACCTCCTTAGGAAATGCAGCTGCTGCAGCCGAGATTCAATCTCGCGACCTACGGGTCCGCAGCCGAGTTTCTTAGCCACTAGAGCCCCACGGCGGGGCAAAAACGACAGTCCTGCACGGAAGGCACAGCACACTCGCACCGAAAGCTAAAAGAGAGGCTTTTTGGAGCCTTTTCAAAACACTCATTGGGTAACTCCTACGAGCACACTTGCTTTGTACCCACTCGGGCATTATTAACAAACTTCTGGGTAGTTGGCTGGTATTCGCTTCGCTATTTTTTGTCATTCTTCTGAGAGGTGGGGTATACGCTAAACATTTGAAACAAATTCTGTGCCAATCGTTCATGCAGTGGCTGATGACGATGATGAAACAGTGGTTATCTGCCACAGATGAACGAGAACAAGCTTTTGTAAAAGGTTTGAGCATCGGACGGTCAACTCGTTACGCTGTTCGCGTTGTGCGACGACCGGTTGTTCCCTCGCTGTTATAAAACGCTTTTTAAGCCGTATTACCGAGATTGCTTCCCGACATCAAGTCTGCCTAAGGCAAGTTTGCCAACAAGTCACAAACACCAGCGAAGCTCAGTAAATAAAAAAATACAGAAAAAAACCAGCGTATCTCAGTGGAAGAATACTGGGCTGGCACCCTGATGACCTCGGTTTGAGCCCCACAGTGTCCTTGGTACTAGATTTTTTTTTTTGGTACGGACACCGGTGCCACGTGGTGGTGGCAACGGCGGTGGCGGACAACTGCGCATGACCCAAGTTGTGCTCTCATAACAGCTTTCGTTGTAAAGCTAACCAGACTAATACTAGAAGCAGCAAACTATCTAAGTTTCGTAGTGATTAGGCAAGCCCGCAATCATTGTTCCTGTTGGATGAATAATTATATTTTGTGCGCGTGAACCTGTTGTCTGCCTCACTGTAACCGTGGGATGCACTGCTCTGGTGCTAACCCAAAGGTCGCAGGACTGATATAGGGTTTTTCTTGATTGAAGAACAGAGAACAAGCAAGCAGTACTGTACCGGCCAATCTCTGCACTTCGTTGGACTAGTAATCTTCGTTGTGCACCGTAAACGTAAAGGCCAATGAATACATGACAAAACGCTTGTCTTCAGCAGAACTGTTCTCGAAAAACATCACTCACGATCTGTCATTTACGCAGTGCACTTGACATCTTCTACGAGAAGAAAATTCTGACGTCATAGTTTGTGAACACTCAAACAAAGCATCACAACGCATGAAAAACCGTAAGCGTGCCTTAAATTTTACTCTACAAGGCAGCTAATTAAATTTCAGTAAAATTGAAGCGACTCCAAGACTTTTCCGCTGCACATTTTTTGGCTCGATACCGCACCCCTATACCCAGTGCTTTACTTACGACGCTTTGCAATGTTTCAAGATGCTATAGAAAAGTTGAATAGATCTTGTATATTTTTTTAGTGTTTCTTTTTCTTCAATCCAAGTATCCTGTATAGAATGTCACTTTCAGTCCTCCTTAAGGACGCAAAAGGTGGCAAACACATACTGAATTTCGCTGTTCTCGTTTCTCTTGAATGCGATGTTTTCTAAACACTGTTACGAAACGTTCACTAAGGCCATACGGTGGGTACACCGTCACCTTGAAATGGATTTATTTCTAAGTGCAAGTTGCAGCCGTAAAACACCTGAATTATTTCTAAAGTTCAGCAAGCTCCTTATTTTCGCGGGTGTCTCAGGCTCTTAGTATTCCAGGTTTTGCGCGCCTTCGCCTTGGTTCAGCCTCCCCAAGTCTTGATTTTCCAGCGCAGCAACGCCATCAAACAAACAAACGAAGGAAATCTGGTTTCTTCGGCTTACAGCCAGCCTGTATTTTTAGTTCATAATAGAGTACCGCAGCAGCTGTTGTAGACATCGCGAAAACGCGGAAGCGTTTCATCGACCGTGTAAGACCCAGGATCGTGTCGGCGTAACAACACTGGTTCAGAACAAGATATCACCCGAACAATGCACCGCAGCACCTTTTTCACACTCCGGAATAAACTTTCTATTTTGTAAGCTCTTCATGCACTTTTGTTATACTTGTTGACACGTACACAACTGTATACGTGTTGTGTAGGTGTCATGATTAAAACCCCATTGCAGGAACGCATATTGATTGAAATTAGAGGGGATCATGTCGACATGTGCACATTAAAATATTGCCATAGAACGTTAGTAGCAATACTATTTGAGCTATTTGATGCATAATTACAGTAGAAACTATTTATGATTTTATGGCTGAAACGGTAGGTGTACACGGAAACGTATGTAACAGCGTTTTGCGCTTGTCTTTGTTATTGCATGCCAAAAGCCTCGAAACAGTGAACCATTGTTCGAATTAAGAAAGCATATGCTTTCAAACTTAAACCAGTAGAATATCACGCACGCGCATACTTTTTTTGCGCGTACGCTGTAGCATACCAGGCTATGAATTTGGCAGTACTTACTGACGTATCTATTAAGTTGCACAGTGAGCAGGTGTGATTTTTCTTTCGATATTTACTATGATTATGATGTATGCTTCTGAAGACGAACTACTGCTACACGTGCAATCTAGTTTGCCTTGGGCCTTTATCATGATCGCTCTTTTCATCAAAGCCCCTTTGTTTTCAAGTTGAAGTATATGTGGTATTGTTCAAGGGTAATTGATTTTGAAATGGGGATAATTTTCACTTATATAACACACGGCACACAGAGACCGTAACAACGCTACTGGAAAACAATTTTCAAAGAAACAAGCTCCCTCGGCGTGATATGAGTTGTTTCTGTACAAACACTTGCACACTTTCACATCCTCTAATGTATGCTGTAAAGAACGCATCCCCTAATGTGTCAGGTTGCATGCGCCAGTTCCGTAAGCATCTTTAATCGGTAGTGGAAACACAACAGCATGATATACCTTTCCTGAAACTTGATTTAATTTCTAAACTGTTTTTATCTAGTACTGCTGCTGATATTCAGGCACGTTTTCACATTACGGAAATAAGACTCTCGACGTGCAGCTCCTCCCATTTTCGTGGCAGTGACGTTCTTGGTGAAGATTGATTACCCGGAAATTTCAAAGGAAGTGAACTTCATGTTCGCATAAAAGCTGCATATGGTCAATACTTACTCGTATATACTTACGTTGAGCTAAGTCTCAGACCAAGCAACAATTCGAATAATATTAGGAGAAGACGGTGAGCACTTTAAACAGATATTTTTACGTATGTGATGCAGCTCAGAAGTTTTTTTTTTTCTTTTCTTTGCTTTTCTGCAGCAGTTGTAAGCTTAGTACGCGCTGGATAAAAATGATTGTTTAAATGCCTGCCACGCACCAACCACTTTTTTCTTGATAGAAGCAAGGCAAAACTTAGGTATCGTCCACTTGCTCTCTTTTCCTTGAATAGGCTTATGAGTCATGACAAATGCTGCTGACAGCTGCCCATTTATCCTAATTTGTGAGGTTACTCAGCATTTAAAGCAAGGTGCACTGCGCTGCCTCCACAGCAGTCATTCCTTGAATAACAACATGAACCGACTCGGTCGGCGTGCAGTATCAGAGTGTTCGGGCAATGCGCCACAGATCTGAATTTCGTGCTTGTAGGATATTGTCTGCAGATAACACTAGCGATGCGTGGCATATGCAAGAAAACTACTAGCTAGACAGAAAGCAATGGCATGTTTTCTATACCAAACTTAACCACAGCAAACCACTGCAAAGAGCACAGAGTATTTGTCCTAGCTCAAAGGCCTCACCGACCCAACTTCATCCTGTAAGCTCAGTTGCTCTAACCTGTGAAAGCAGTGACTTCGTCATGGCGGTGGCGCTCCGCTCTCAGATAAGTACAGCAGTGCCACGGCCAATTTCGCTTCGTGCAGCACAAGAGGCTTCAGCGACGATGAAATTATTGAAGCGAAAAAACCATTTTTGATCGAGGAGCAACTTGAAGCTGTGTATTTGGTAGACAAGGCATCATTTCTTAGTCCTAGAATAGATTTCTTAGTCCTAGAATAGACTAGTCCTAGAACAGATTTCTTTAAAGTATACCGGCAAGTACGCTCGATGGAATACACGAAAAACTTCACGGTGTTTGTTACACCATTTGACGTGTTCGAACACAACCGACTTCCGTTCGTTTGGAAGAACTGCGGTGTATTGTTTTGGGAAATGAAGAGCAGTGTACTCAGAGACTTTAATGAAAAGTTTTGTAATCTGTACGTTCACAATATCCTAGTGTATTTAAGGACAAGAGACGACCATATATCTCACTTTTCAGCAGTCTTGCAAGCAATCAGTAATGCAAGACTAAAAATCAATGTGAAGAAAAGTGAGTTCTTTAGTCACACGGTGGTATTTCCTGGCAGGTGCCAAACAGAGAGTAGATGACAAAACGAAGAGTACAAAAGAAGAGAGCGTGCAGCGAATCAGGTCTGTTGCGAAGCCCCACGACGTCCGTTCACTTTGTGTGTTTATATGACTCGCAGGGCACTTCCGAGCATATGTAAAAGACTAGGCCAAGAAGACCAATTGCCTCGTAACCTTGACACAAAAAGGTGTTCTACTCTTCCGGACGGATGAATGTGAAGTTATCTTTGTAGAGCTAATTATCACCATTTCGTGTTACCCTTTATTGACATTTGCAGATTTTACCTTACCATTCAAACTCTAAATCGATGCTTCCCACCAAGAAACTGGGGAAGGTTTTTACCACAGAAATGACAAGGAGGTTGTGGCTCGACAACTACAAGTGACCAGATATATTTAATATAGGTTTACCGAAACCCAAAATAATTATTACAGCACAGCAAAAAAGCAATAGCAGTTATTAAGGCCTTCACCTATTTTATAGCACACTTAAAAACGAGATGTTTTATTTAAACTTTTCACCGATAGCCCGGCCTTTCCCTATCGTAGGCTTCTCGCGCAGCCAATGAAGAGAATTGCGCGCTAGATAAGCGAAATTCAACAGTACACGTTTGATGTAGCTCATCATCCGGGACAAAATCACCAAGATGCGGATGCAATGTCCGGATTACACATTTTTTAAGACACTGCAGTGGAGCACGTAAACTTAGCAAGGTTGTGGAAAGGAACTATAAAATTGATATGTAAAGATGGAAAAGTACATGTAGCTCCGACCGAAGTGGGAACCATTCTGAGGCTCTACTATAATAATCCAAAATCTGGAGTGCACGATGAATTTCGAAGAACGTACAGGAAGCTAACTGCAAGGTTCACGTGGACGAACATTAAGATAGGTGTTACAATAAAACATGCCACGAATACCAAGTCTTGAAAGCAAAGTTTTTGCCACGACGAAATAAATGATAATGCCGAAGTACTCTGAGGTACCTTTTGAGGTATGCCGAAATGAAAAAAGTAAGGGCATGCAGAAAGCGCAAGCATTTTTGGTTGTCGTCAATGAGTGCACGCGCCATGTTGCTGCTAAGGCAGGCAGGTAAGATAAGAATGCAGTAACTTCATTCCTCGATCGGGAAATCTTCAAAGACATTAGATGGGAGCCGACAGATGGAAACAACAAAGAGAGAAGTCCCCCTATTGAAACGTCGTCCAGCTAGTCTGAGGCAGTTCCCCTGTTAACCCTGATTATCTCAAAGACGTTAAAACAATTCTTGCCGAGAACAGACCAGCTTTCCAAAGTCCTAAGCGTCAACAATGGGAAGATAATAAATATGCATAAAATTACGCTTTGCAGCCCAAAGTCAGCCTGAAGCCAATTTTATGAAGCCAATTTTATGACTTTAGGAAAATTAAGTTGGCTGCTCGCGGATATAGAGCAGGGTTTAGTTGACAAAATTATCCTCAAGAAACAACATACGGTGGCAGAGTGGAACCAACAATATAGTCATACAATGAATAGAAATTTTAATAAGCGTCTTCGATCAGAGATCCCCGATGCGCAGCCAAGAAGCATGGTACTTGTACGAAAAGGATTCGACTCTAAGTCTCACGTTACTGGTTCCTACTTCCGCATGGCGGCCACGAAGCGACAAGGTGTACTGATCGCGGTATATTACCAGGGACCTCTGGGCAAGGTCGAAAAGGCATCTTTATCAAACATGTTGTTACAAGACAGACAGCGAGCAAGACGACGTAATACTAGGATGTGGGGCACGCTCTCGATTGCCATTTCGGCTTACGCTTGGCGTCGTGCAAATATATTTCAACTATAACCTCGTTTCTCTGCTGGGTAGCAGAGGTGCTGGGTAGCAAAGCACGACGGAGCTTCGCAGCGGACGCCAAGTGGCCGTTTCCAACATGTTTATCGACAGGGATGATGCGCCAACAGCCATGCCCAACGCATCAACGGCGCCCACATCACCTGTGGTCATTGTGACCACTCCACCCCGCGATTATGGCAACTTTTTGGACACTTACAACAAAGATGTCGATTAGTGGCTTCAACTCTACGAGCTCATAAGGGAAAATTATTGTTGGAACCAAACCATGATGCTGGCAAACCTCACCTTTTACTTGAGACGTACGGCCAAGGCGTGGTTCAACAACAACGTGGAAGAGCTCACCAGCTGGGACGTCTGTAAGACGAAGTTGCGCGAGATGTTCGGCCAATATGCCGGGTGCAAGTAGGCCGCCAAGAAAGAACTTTGTAGCCATGTCCAGACATCCACGGAGTCTTACCTGACCTATATTCAAGATGTCTGGACCCACTTCCGTAAGGTTAATACCACTATGACTGAAGCCGACAAGGTAGCGCACGTACTCAAGGGCATCGCTGATGATGCCTTTAGCCTCCTTGTATTTCAAGGCTGTTCGGCAGTCCAAGACGTCGTTAAGAAGTTCTGACGCTTTTAAGAGGCCAAAGTCGTCACATCGCTCACCACTTCACCCGTCTTCCCAACACCACTGCAGTGTCAACTTGTGAAGACTTCCGTTTTGACACTAAGCCAAATCCAGCCTCTGCTGACATTACGAGGGTCGGTCGACGTGAAATCAAAGCGATCTCACCAGAACTTGAGAGTCTTGATGCTGCACGAAGTGACGCTGCTGCTACGACTTGACCTACAATTTGTGTGTTGACCCTCCCGACCACCCAGAACTTGAGTGATGTAAAAGTGGATGGTTTGTTTGTTAAAACTTTAGTCGACTCTGAGGCCAAAATTTATGTTATGAGCTCGCACATTCGTGACCGCTCGAAGAAAGTTTTGACTCCAGCCCCTTCACGCTGTATTAGTGTTGCTGCGGCGGTGCATCTGTCGTCGTTGGTGTCTGCAGAGCACGCGTAACTATAGCTGGCCATCAAACCTCCTTCTTCCCCCGTGTTTTCACCAACTGCACTCATGATGTCGTCTTCGGTCTGGAATTTGTCCACCCATTCGGCCCTCATTGACTGTTCAACTGGTACGGTGTAACTTGACCTGTCCTGATACGCCCAGTCAGCTACAAGTTCGTCTCTGCTCCACTGAACATGCCCGTTTATCACCGCAAACTTTTACCTGCAATGCCGCAATAGCGTCGCCCCCTGAACCTGATGGAGACTACGCGCTCATGCCCATTACATCCGTCCTTCTGACTCGGAGTGTTACTTTTCTGCACACTATTATTCCGTTACGAGAAAACCACGCTTGCATTCCTTTGCTGAACTTTGCTTTGTGTTTGCAAGTGCTTCCGTGTAGAATAGCCCTGGCCATGCTGACACTATCCGAGAATTGCGTCTGATTGCACCTGAGGATAGAATACCACAAACCAGTTTTTTTGGAACTTTATAAGAATGTCAAAATTTGAGCGTTAAAGGGGGAAATCGAGTAGACATGGCAGGTAATGTGGATATGTGGAGAAATAGGATAACATTGCCGGCACAACCTTGAATTAGGTAGCGCGGGACTATATTAATTAGAAGTCATGGGACACAGGACTTTCTTGCTGTAGTGCACACGGAAACTGCCTGATGATACTGATGAAAGATTTGGTTTCATCTGATAATTACCTATAGGCTTCTGATGTCCCTATGGCTGTTTTTGCTTCGAAAGCCATTAATTTCTGCCCGGCATCCTTTAAATTGAGGGAGATGGCCATTAAAGAAAAGAACAGTACCTTCAATTACGAGCCACTCCCGCTCTCACATTCTAATAAACTCGTACATGCTGGTTACAACGCAAGAGCTAGAAGATGATTTCGGTTCTTCCTTTGCACAACGTACAAACGTTCACGCGATAAAGTGTGAACGTTTGATTAGACCTTTGCATAACTATGCATAACCCGGATTAGACCAATGCATAACCTTGGGCGTCTATTCCACGACGCCCTGCCTATTCTCTCTTCTGAGACTTTCTCGATTAACGACCGTGCTTGCCTTCGGCACAGCCCATTCGGTATGCTCTGTTAGCTTCTACTAATGACACTGCCAAGATCGTTGTTCGAGGCTCCCCAGCAGAGACTGAAAACACCGAGGCTGTGTCTTTTCCCGGCGTCTTTATTAAGAGAGCAATTCTTTTTCCTCTACACTATGGCTCATTTCCTGCGCGAGCCTTTGTATGTTTCACAGACGGCAATAGTTGAAATACACGACTATATCAATAAATATACAGTGCAACACAATATAGTATAAATGGTTCTGTATAAGAAGCAAAATAAAAATGCACAAGTCTTGAAACCGTGAGACTGGGCTGTTCGAAAAAGTAATTTGGTTCCTTCTAGCCAGGCTCATAGCCAGAAATTTTTAGGCTGGTTGCATTTTTAAAGGTTGTGAAAACTCTGCATTTCAATAGTGTAATATTCATAAAACAAACGCTTCCAGCCTCCCCCACCCACTTGGCCGAAGGCCAGTTCCTAGGTTGTTTAGAGGTCTTAACTGCGTGCTGAAGGTTTTTTTTTTGGGGGGGGGGGGGGGGGGGCTTGCATCTAGCACTTTGGAAAACTTTAGCAAGACGATGCTGGCTGGCTGTTTCTCTATTGATTTTCGAGCAGAGAGGTCCGAGGTAAGCCGCACACAGTAACGGACACATGCCGGACGTCTAAACTCGATGTACAGGGACTCACTTCGAAACCAAGTACTCGCGCTTCTCATAGAACTACGGGCAGGTTGTCGTTGAGATGATGCCTTCCGTCACTTCGGATTCTCTCACAGCCGCCGTTGCCTTTCCCGTTCCCTAGCTTAGGAATAACTGCTGCCTGCTTCATTTTAGTGGAGCAGTCGTGAGTATTGGGAATGGGCTATTTTCTGTAGCACATATTAGTTGTTGGTGATGGTACCTTTCTGGTAGGCTGAACGAATTTCATTGCCGCACAACCGTCTGTTGGGCCGACTGTGATCTTATCTTATCTCAACGCGATAGCATTAAAGACCTCGTTTCGTGGAAACATCGGCTTCCGTGTCAGCGTTGGCATTAGGCGTCATTGATTCGGAGTAAAAAATCATAATCCTGTCCATGATGGAAGAATCTGGAGAGGTGCCAATATGTTGAAAATAAAAAGACATTTCGCGGTCTGAGTGAGCATCAAATAATGCGTTCGGTACTCTAACCACTGAGCTACCACAGCGGCCTTGCCGAGTGAGCATCAAACGCAGGCCATTGCTAACTCCTAATTGCTAATTTGCTCGAATTAATTTGCTGCCCACTTTCATGAATGGGGGAAGACAGTGGGGGTGCTGACATTGAGTGCATCATTTTCACCTGTACATACAAACAGTTGTAATCATCATCGTTGCTTGTCAGGCGGCCTGTCTCAGTTGGGCCTCGTGCGGCTGCATTAATGCATGACCTTGCTACTGTCTTGTAGGACGTCATCCTTTAATATTATAACCCTCATTTTAAACCTGTTTGAGTCTACTGCAGAATATAAATACCTACACAATGGCTTCGATTTTGCCCTATCCAGGGCGAGCCGTTTTTATTTTATACCTAAAACGTCTTGATTTTCTCACACTGTCAAATTCTCTCTCTTTCTCGGCTGTACTTACCGTCCAGTGGTAACCACACTTGGTGTTACCGTCCACTTGTTACCGTGATTCGTACTGTCCACCGGCTACGTATTTTGCGACCGCCGCAGATGCATTTTTTTATTCTGATGTTACTAGGCTGCCTCTGTTGCCTAATTTTTTATTGACCCATTCAGCCACCTCCACTCGCTTGATGTACTGCTATTGATGATGATGATGATGAACCTTCAGCTTTGCTGGCACTCACCCACTAAGGGGGGGGGGGGGGATAGGCTAAGAACCAGGCGGAAGGATCATCAAGTGTGCTAAGTCAGGCATTCAGGTAGTCTCGTAGCCGTAAATATTAACAATAGCCTAACAGGGTAATCTCTTTGTTGCCCTTATGTACTCGCATACAGCGCACAAAACCTTCCTGTGGCTATAACCTAATGTAATCCCTCCGAAGGATAAAATTAGTTCCACGTTTATTTTTAAACCTAGCTTCTCAATTGGTTCAACCAGGTATCTTTTTCTCTGATAAGCATAACGTTGAAAGGATAAAAAGAAATGATCTATTGATTCCAATTCTTTGCAAAAGAGACACAATGTAGATGCTGTTAGTCCAGCTTTATGTAGGTAGTAATTCAGAGGCGGAATTCTGCATCGTAATCTGGTGATTGTAATTTCTAACTGCCGAGATGCACACCACTGTTTGTTCCAGCAATATCTTAGATGTACGAAATCTCTGACTTTATGCAATGATAATTTTTCTATTTCTTTGTGCAAAGAAGCCTTTCTATATCGGAGTTCTGTTACGTAGGCGAAATCAAGTAAAATAGGTAAGAGTGGTCCGCTTGAAGATGCTTTGGCTAACGAGTCTGCCATCCCATTTGGAAAAATCCTGCAGTGGCCAGGTATCTATAGCAAGTGAAATTTTTTCAGGTTTTCTGGTAATAAACTGCTAATCATACTCAATTATGTCAAATTTTTTGCTGTAGATAGTGCAGTGAACACTGAGAGAGAATCGGTAAGTATGACCACTTCTGATTCGCTTGCGGGAAGGTTACGAAGCGCTAGAATTATAGCAAATAATTCAGCGATGAATATAGGCGTGTAATCTGGTAATCGAACTGAGAAAGACCAGTCGAGAGAAGTACAGAAGATGCCTATTCCAGCCTTTTCGTTCAATACGGATGCATCTGTCGCAAAGATGTTGTTTATGGTCAGATGAGTCAAGTAATCTTTTAACCGAATATTTAAATATTGAAGGGGCAGTTGTTTTGCATTAGAAAGGAAAATATCATCAAATTTAATTTCAAGTTTTGAATTAGGCGTCTCCGTTATGTCAATCTGATAAATATTTACATTGAGAGACTCTAGCAACGCTTGGATAAACCTAATCGGAGGGGAGCGTAGTCTAGACTATTGTGTTCCAAAGAATGAGGTTGGTTCTTGAATAATAACGTATGAAGCTTGTCGCAGAGGCAAATTGTATATTTTTAAGAAGGTTTGAACTGTAAGTATTCTAAACCGGGTTAGCAAAGGCGGAAGGCGCGCTTCCACATACAAAACATTGTTTGCCACAAATTTCGGGAGTCCAAGACACAAGCGCAAAGCTTCTCTTTCTAATAATAATAATTGTCTCATCCTGTAAGCCACGCTGCCTGAAAATAATACACACCCGATTTCCATAATAGGCCGCACATACATCTTGTAAATCATTATCAATGTACTCCTATGCAATCCTCTTTTTCTGTTCCCCAATTTTCGTAACCACCCCAAGGCACGTGACGCTTTACAGCCAACCTCCTCTATATGGCTTTTCCAATTTAGCGTCCTATTATATACGATGCCTAGGTATTTCAGGAAATCGACCTGGGGAATGAGCTCGGTACGATACATCAGGGAAATGTTGAGACGATCCTTAAAATAGAATGACAGAAGCGCAGTTTTGTTGACGTTCAATGACATATGGATATTGTCAAGCCATCCTTCTAGCATGCTCATGTAAATCTGCAATGCCTGATACAATGACTGCAGATCACTGTTTGTTGCGAAGAAAGAAATATCATCTGCATATACGTAAATTTGGATATCCTGATGAGTTGAAATGCAACTTAGTATTATGTTGAATAACACCGGGGATAATACGGAGCCCTGAGGTAGACCTCGCGTTTGCTTATATTTTTTAGAAGAGCATCCATCCAAGAAGCAATCAAATTCTCTGTCTTTCACAAACTCTGTAATCCATGCTGTTATAGATTTCGGAAAGTGATAGTCTGGCATGTGCTGGAGTAGGATAGGATATTCCACATCGTCGTACGCTTTGGCTAAGTCTAGAGTGACTAGTGCACAGTATTCGCGGCGATGCCGAGCCAGCTGTGTGCAACTTTCCAAATCCACATGTGCACACCAAATGGAGTATCCCGATCTAAAGCCAATTTGTCTGGGGTTTAGTATTGTGTGTTCATTGATGTAGTTTATTATACGGGCATTTAAGACTCTCTCTACAAGCTTGACCAGGTAAGATGTCAATGAAATAGGTCTTATGTTATCCAGAAAAAACTCCACTCCCTGTTTCTTAAGTATCGGAATTATTTTGGAAAGCTTCCAATCTGCCGGAATCCAAAAATTTTTCAGTGAATAATTAACTATACTACGAATTTCATGTGGGGATATTTTGTATAGCACTTTAATCATTGTAGAGGTCACCCCATCAGGTCCGGGAGCAGCGGGCGGTAAGCTCTTTATGACATCCGCCAGTTCAGCTAAAGATACCTCCTGGAAATTACAATCCAACCTTAATTTCACCATGGACTTTGGCATAATTGTCGTGAACCTGGTTTGCAAGCCTTTAGCAAAATTTTCCAAAAAATCAGAGAGTTCGCGAGAAGACATAATGGTCGAATGACTTCTTTCTGTCTGTGGAAGCACTTTTCTTGGACGTAAAAACCTGAAAAGCATTTTCTTATTTTTAGATTTAGACAGATTAATAAATTTATTCATATCATAGTCTTCTTTTGCTTTGTGCACTATACGTTTAAAATCGGCGGTCTTGAACTTATAATCACTCCAATTTTTGGGGCATTGGTTAATAACAGCTTTTTCCAAGCCGCTTTTTGCTTTCTATACCCCCTGACACATTTTAGATTCCACCATGGGCTAAAAGATCCCGCTGTGTTTGAGTTTACTCTAAACGTTGAATTTTTTATTGATCGTTTCGACCCCGCACATAGACTGATAGCCCTAAGGTCTTCCTGCATTTCCTCGCGAAAAGTTAACGTAGATTTTAAGTCTTTTTGTAATTTAGCATAATTTACGAATGAGCCAACTTTCCCTGCCAAACTAAACCTCGGAAACTTAATTTCAGACGTAATGGAAAGGTGGTCGCTGTTTGTAGCACAATCTAATATATTCCACGAGGATATGTTTAAAGTGGAGCTGGAAAATGTTAAATCAATAGTCGATTGAGAGTTACCTCTTACAACTGTAGCAACGTGTGAGTTCAAGCAGGAAAAGTTATTATCAAGCGTCCATTCCCACAAACGTCTTCCGCATACATCAGAATTGAAGCCCCAAGACAGATGGTGTGAATTAAAATCATCACACAGTACTATTTCTTTTCTGCATTAAGCTACCATAATATCGAGGCATCTCGTCTCTTGAACTCCTGCAGGAAAGTATACATTTGCAAGAGAGAAAGACGAGAAGTCTGGTAGTGTTATGTCTAACACCAGAATTCCGTAATTCGTATCCATACACTGATACGATATCTTGGCTCTGTGACTAAAATTAGTTGATATTAAGAAAGCCAGACCACCACCTCTACTCGGCCGATCCAGCCGGAATAATCGATAATTTTTTGTGTAAATTTTTTTTACTGTTAGCAAGCCAGGTTTCCTGAATGGCACTTATGTCGGGAGAAATTTGCGAAGAAATATATTGTAAATCGGTATTTGCCGACCAAATAGACCAGCAGTTCCACTGCAGAATTTTCAGGGAACCTATTTTGATGCTATACCAGCAAAAGAAACTGCCTGATCCAGAATATCTTTTTTCAAGAAATCATTTTTTGAAAGGTTCTCAAAAAACTCTTTTTTGACAAGTATTTCTTGGATTTTGGTTTCTGAGAAGACTTTTCAGAAGGGGGAGATCTGTTACGTTTCAAAGTTCTTAGAGATTCTGTGTCCATATCTGTAAAGTCTCCTGAATCTTCTGTCACAGGTTCTGACTCAGCCTGAACTCTATTTTTTGAAGGTCCTGCTTTCGGAGAGATAGATCTATGATTGACTGTCTAATTTTCCTCCTTTGTACCCCTTGAAATCAACAGAGCGTGCGAATCCCGATTTTGCACAGAAACTGTACCAGTGATTTGTGTCAGCTGTTCTGTTAATATATCAGCCAAGGCTTCAAAAAGAGTAGCTGCCAGACGCTGCATTGCCTTTTCAGTAGACTTTTCAATAGCCTTAGTTATCGACTTTGCAAGCGATGCATCCATTGCCGCTGTGTGCTGGGATGATATGCCTGCGTAACCTTTCGATCTTTCATGCATTTCTGCTACCGCCTCCCTCCTAGAGCAACGCCTGCGTTCTAGGATTTCTAGAACATCCATTTCTCTTTCTTTTGCGCCACACTCAGCAGAGTCTGCAGGGTGCGCTCCATTACACAAGCAGCAGTACCGGTCATCAGATTTGGAATCGCAGCTGTCATGACTCTCTCCGCACAGACGACATCTAGCCTGTGATCTGCATCCTTTCATGCTGTGGCCGAATCGCCAACATTTTGAGCACTGCAAAGGTTTCGGGGAAAGTGGTTCTATTTTGTAGATTAGCGGCCATGCCTTAATTTCTGTTGGTCTAACTCTTCCTGCAAAAGTTACTATAACTGATTCAGTAGGCGATTTTGTTTTAACAGTTGTTCTGGTGCATCGATAGACTGAAACTGCCCCAGCTACAGCAAATAAGTCCAGAATTAATTGAGGTGCCAGACTCGTATCCGTCCCACGTACTATGCTCTTCGTACATGCAATATTAGCTAAAATAAACGGGCTCACCGGCTGTGCAGCAAATTCAGAGCAACTCAGAAGCTCTCGGACGCAATCCTGGTCTGCAGAGCAGCACAGGATACCCCCTCGGCCGAACTGGCGGACCTCAGTAATCTTCTGGAAAAGCGACGAGGCTTTCTGAAGCTTCACTTGTATCACCTTCGGATTCTTCATTGGAATGGAACCCCCACCCCCCCCCCCCCATTTGTAGGAACCAGAGCCACAGGAACATAGCTATCTCCACTGCGTAGCAAGGTATCGAGCGGCCAATCCTTGACCGGTAGTGAGGCCAGCCACGGGGAGTGCCCTTGGCCGTGTGATGAGAAAGACATCAGAATATTCTGACTTGCCTGACCTCCAAAGGGCTGCAACAACGTTTCAGTTGAGAAAAACTAACAAGAAATACGAGGAATGAAAAGCAAACCAAATCTTAGCTCAAAAAATCCTGCCGCTCGTCGTTGAGCCGACTTCCGATGAGCCACGTAGTGATCCACTGGCAGCTCTATCACGCAAAATGCGTGACCATACGCGATCGAGAATCTCCTTTATCTGCTAATATTTTTATGTTCCATCGCTTGCTGCCTCGTACTGAACTTCTCGTCTTTGTGTTTTTTTAGAGATGACAGCACACAGTGATTGCATGCATTTTACCTTAATCACATTGGCTGACTTCTTCACATTCCTTGGAAGTAGCTCCCGAATGCACTAGCCTATTCTTATTTCTTAATTATTATTTTTTCTTCATTAGGCTCTCCTGTTGTATGCTTGTCCTAGATATGCATGTACATGTTTAGACACCAATAAATTGTTTCTAATTGTGTACACTTATGTTTTGACTATGATATTCAGCCCTATTTGTGCCTTGATCATATTCAATTGTAGGATTACTTTATTACTCTCTCGGCTTAATTCCTGAGTCGTGGTGAGTGTGAAAGATTTTTTTCACACTTATTAGTTTGGCTGGGTGCCGCCTGCTGAAAGTGCTCCAGTAATTACAGGTTTTACAGTACATAATACAATCAACCCCTGCGGACGTCAAGGGAGGAAATACGGCCTTGTTGGCAAGACGTTAGGCAACATTCAACGCAGAAAAACAGAGGGAGAAGAAGTGATGGAGACAAATGTCAACCAGAGCCCCATACCTAACCAAAGCCCCATTAAGAAGGGTGTAAGGCAGGAGGACACTATCTCCCCAATGCTATTTACCGCGTGCTTACGGGAGGTTTTCAGAAGCCTAGAATGGGAACGGTTAGTAAATAATGGATAGTACCTTAGTAACCTGCGCTTCGACGATGACATTGCATTGCTGATTAACTCAGTGGACGAATTGCAACTCAAGATTACGGAGTTACTCAAGGAGAGCAGAAAGGTGGGTCTTAAAATTAGTCTGCAGAAAACGAAAGTAATGTACAACAACCTCGGAAAGGAGCAGCACTTCGAGATAGGTAATAGTGCACTTGAAGTTGTAAAAGACTATGTCTACTTAGGGCAGGCAATAACCGCAGAGCCGAACCATGAGATTAAAGTAACTAGAAGAATAAGAATGGGGTGGAGCACATTCGGCAAGCACTCTCAAATTATGACAGGTAGATTGCCACTATCCCTCAAGAGGAAGGTATATAACAGCTGTATCTTGCCAGTACTTAGCTACGGAGCAGAAACCTGGAGACTTACAAAGAGGGTTCAGCTTAAATTGAGGACGACGCAGCGAGCAATGGAAAAAAAATGGTAGGTGTAACCTTAAGAGACAAGAAGAGAGCAGAGTGGATTAGGGGACAAACGGGGGTTAAGGATATCATAGTTGAAATAAAGAACAGGAAATGGACGTAGGCCGGGCATGTAGCGCGTAGACAGGATAACCGCTGATCATTAAGGGTAACTAACTGGATTCCCAGAGAAGGGAAGCGAGTTAGGGGAGACAGAAGGTTAGGTGGGCAGATGAGATTAAGAAGTTTGCGGGTATAAATTGGCAGCAGCAAGCACAGGACCCGGTTAACTGGCGGGACATGGGAGAGGCCTTTGTTCTGCAGTGAACGTAGTCAGGCTGATGATGATGATGATGATGATGATGATGATGATGATGATGATGATGATGATCTGGTGCGCAAGATATGCGACGTAGATCTCCGAACTGTTGCTCGTTCAATAATACTAATCTGTGGTTTCATGCATGGCTGAGTGACTCAGGAGACGAATTACAACTCATGATTACGGAGTTAGACAAGGAGATCACAAAAGTAGGTCTTAAAACTATTCTGCAGAAGACGAAAGTAATGAACAATAACCTTGAAAGGAAACAGCGCTTCGAGATAGGTAATAATGCTCTTGAAGTTGTAAAACACTATGTCTATTTAGGACAGGTAATAACCTCGGAGCTGAACCACGCGACTAAAGTAACTAGAAGAATAAGAATGGGGTGAAGCACTCTCACATCATGACAGCCAGATTGCCACTATCCCTCAAGAGGAAGGTATATAACAGCTGCATCTTGCCGGTACAGAGCTACAGAGCAAAAACTTCGAGACTTACAAAGAGAGTTCAGCTTAAATTGAGGACGACGCAGCAGGCAATGGAAAGGAAAATGGTAAATGTAACCTTAAGAGACAAGAAGAGAGCACAGCGGATTAGGGAACGAACCAGGGTTAAAAATATCGTAGTTCGAATCAAGAAGAGGAAATCAACATGGGCCGGGCATGTAGCACGTAGACAAGATAACCGCTGGTCATTAAGGGTAACTAACTCGATTCCTCGACAAGGCAAGCTGGTTAGGAGGAGCCAGAAGGTTAGGTGGGCAGATGAGATTAAGGAGTTTGCGGGTATGAAATGGCAGCAACAAGCACAGGACCGAGTTGGCTGGCCGAACATAGGAGAGGCCTTTGTCTTGCAGTGGACGTAGTCAAACTGATATTGTAAAGAAGAGGAAGTACTCCGGCGCAGAGGCAGCAGCATCGAGTGTGCAGCGGCGGCTCGAGCTCGGAAATTGCGGCTGGTGCATCGCCATCCAAGCCTTCCAAGCACCAACCTTTCTGCTTAATAAATCTCCTTTATAATTGGCGGAGACGTGCCGGGTACCGTCCGTTACACCTTCCCGCTACCATCCTGGAACTCCGTTCTCGACGGCTACCTTCTGCTATGCCGGACGCCGATCAGCAGACGCTTCCATCTCTTCCGGCCACCTGTCCAGGCAGTGTTTCTCAGCGGGAGCCTCCAATCTTCAGTGGAACAGATGACAACGACGTTGAAGAGTGGCTCTGGACTTTCGAACGGATGAGCGCTTTAAACAGATGGACGGACGCGGACAAGTTGACACGCGTTTCGTTCTATCTCACGGGTGTAGCCAGCATTTGGCTTAGAAACCACCAGGCAGACGTCCGAACGTGGCCGCAATTGAAAACGTCGATTGTAGCAGTCTTCGATCGACCTGCCGTCTGAAAACTTCGTGCCGAGCAACGTTTACGCACACGCGCACAAGAAACGGGTGAAACCTTTACAAGTTACATAGAGGACGTTGTCGATTTGTGCAGACGCGTGAACGCCGAAATGACGGAAGCTGAAAAATGTAAGCACATCCTCAAAGCGATTGACGACGACGCTTTTCAATTGCTCTTGGCGAAAAGCCCGACCACTGTTAACGACGTAATTAGCCTCTGCCAGAGCTACGATGAATTGCGGAAGCAGCGAGCTCTGACAAGGCGTCCTCCAGCGCACGATTTGGCATCGCTGTCTAGTTTGATCAGTGCTCATGGCCACGCGTCACTAATAGCCGAAATAAAAGCATTTGTCCGCGAAGAAGTTGCACGACAGCTTTCCTTGGTGCCTTTCACACCAGAAGCTACCACAACTTTACCATCGTCTCTACGTGACGTCATTCAAGGAGAGGTCGCCGAGGCCTTACCAGCTGCTCGCGAGCCTAATCTTGTGGCTGCTCCTCTCACCTACGCCGCGGCTGCAGCCATGTCAACTCGCAAGGCGCCTGCGCCTCCGTTCCAGCCTCGCGCGAGCTATCCCCAGCTCCAGTTCACTGGACCAGCACTAACACCGCCAACCCGTGGCGCACCCTCGATAATCGCCCGATATGTTACGCTTGTCGATACCCCGGACACGTCGCAAGGTATTGTCGCCGCCGGACGCATATCACCAATGAAAACCGCCGTGAGCCTTTCTTCCCGCTTGACTCCAACGCGCGATACGGTTCCTCCACGCCAATGCCAGCCCGCTACCAGGACGACCACCGCCCTCGGCCGGGACGTCTTCGCTCGCCCTCTCCACGCCGCCGCTCGCCTTCTCCTATGCGTCGACGGCCCGCACCTAACGAGGAGGAAAACTAGACGACGCAGTTCCTGAGGCAAGAACTGCGCAAGTTTCGGTTTGCCCAAGTCCTCATTTGTCACCTACCAATGTTATTGATGTGTTCGTCGAAAATATCCCTACTGTCGCTCTTGTAGATACCGGTTCAGCTGTTTCGGTAATAGATGCTGGATTTTGCCGCTCAATTCGTAAGGTTACGACGCCTTTCTCCGGATTATCGCTTCGCACAGCCAGTGCTCAACCTGTTCAACCGACCGCAGTATGTACAGCCCGCGTGACAATTCAGGACGTTCTGTATACGATAGAGTTTGTTGTTCTTTCATCATGCTCCCATAATATTATTTTGGGATGGGACTTTTTGCCGCGTCATAACGCCGTAATCGACTGTGCTAGGGCTGAGGTCGAATTTTGCTCACTGGATGACCAAGCGTCTGTCGACACCCAGTTTGCCGCTAAAATTGTCGTTAGCGATGACACCTACATCCCTTCATGCTCTTTTGCGTTCGTGCCAGTTTCATGCAGCGCCATATCCGACGGCACGGTCTTCTTCACACCATCTCCAATATTCATCGCCCGAAGAGCTCTCCCCCTGCCTTTTGCTGCTCTCGATCTTGTAGAAGAGTCAACCACAATGCCAATTTATAATCATCAGTCGTCGTCTTTATCTCTACTTTGTCGCGAGTGCCTTGGCCACGTCGAGACAATCAGTTCTTCCAGAATTATATCCGTCCCCGATGAGGTGCCTTCTACCTCCGTCTGTGAACTGGCTGTCGTCTCAGCGCCTGACTCAACGTCGGCAAACATATTTCAACCATTCATCGCTGCAGATTTGACATCTTCACAGCGTTCACAACTCCTCACCATTCTTGAGAGCTACCGCCAATCTTTCGACGCTGAACAAACATCTCTCGGCCGTGCCTTAGCAGTAGAACACCACATCGACACTGGGTCCCACTCACCGCTGCGACAACGACCATATCGCGTGTCCGCTACAGAACGCCGCGTCATTGCTGACCAAGTAGACGACATGCTTCGCAGAGGCGTCATTCGACCTTCACAGAGCCCATGGGCGTCTCCGGTGGTTCTCGTCAAAAAGAAAGACGGTTCTATTCGTTTCTGTGTCGATTTCCGGCGATTGAACAAGATCACGCTGAAGGATGTCTATCCACTACCGCGCATTGACGATGCTTTGGACAGTTTGCAGGGTGCCGAGTTCTTTTCCTCGTTAGACTTGCGGTCAGGCTACTGGCAGGTGCCTATGGCGGAGGCCGATCGCCCCAAAACCGCTTTTGTCATGCCAGACGGCTTATATGAATTCACCGTCATGCCCTTCGGACTTTGCAAAGCACCTGCAACGTTCCAACGAATGATGGACAACATCCTGCGTGGACTAAAATGGAAGATATGCTTGTGTTACCTCGATGATATCGTGGTCTTCGCCCCTAACTTTGACACACACTTACGTCGCCTTCAGCACGTCCTTACTTGCTTAACTAACGCCGGTTTGCAATTAAACCTCAAAAAATGTCGATTTGCCATGCGTCAGCTGAACATTTTGGGCCACGTTGTTTCCAAGGAAGGCATCCTCCCGGATCCCGAGAAATTGCGAGCTGTTACGGCGTTTTCTAAACCTGCCACCATCAAAGAACTTCGAAGTTTCATCGGCTTGTGTTCGTATTTTCGGCGATTCGTCCGAAACTTCGCGTCTATTATATCACCTCTCACGCAACTTCTCAGCAGCTGTAAAGACCTCTTATCGTGGTCCCCTGCCTGTGACGAGGCTTTCAACACCCTGCGACGGCTTCTTACGACGCCACCAATTCTACGCCATTTCGATCCTGAAGCTCTAACTGAAATCCACACCGACGCCAGTGGTGTAGGCCTGGGTGCTGTGCTCGCACAGCGTAAACCGGAACATCAGGAATACGTCGTGGCATACGCTAGTCGCACACTTACCAAGGCTGAGAGCAACTACAGCGTCACAGAAAAGGAGTGCTTGGCCATTGTGTGGGCCCTTGGAACGTTTGGCCCATATCTATATGGTCGTTCTTTTGACGTCGTGACCAACCACCACGCGCTGTGCTGGCTTTCGACGTTAAAAGACCCATCTGGCCGCCTCGCTCGCTGGGCGTTGAAAATTCAAGATTACGACATACGCGTGGTTTATCGGTCAGGACGGAAGCATGCTGACGCTGACGCCCTTTCTCGTTCCCCCCTGTCCCAGAATGCCACAGCTGACTCCGCTTGCGATTCCACATTGTCATCGCTTGACTTTGACACCATTGCTATCGAACAACGCAATGACCCGTGGACTGCGTCTCTCCTCAATCATCTCTCCGACACTTCTGAACTCCCAAACACGCAAACGCTTCGGCGCCAAGTTCCACACTTCTCGATACGTGACACGCTTCTCTATCGACGTAACTACGCACCAGAGGGACGCAAGTGGCTGCTCGTCGTTCCACGAACCCTGAGGTCGCAGATTTGTTCCTCTTTTCACGCTGACCCACAATGTGGCCACGCAGGAGTCTTCAAGACCTACGAAAGGCTTCGACATCGCTACTACTGGCGTGGCATGTATACCTTCGTCCGCAACTTCGTCCACTCTTGTGCCGAATGTCAGCGCCGAAAATCTCCACCACACGCCTCCGCCGGTGAACTGCAGCCTTTACCATGCCCTTCCCGACCCTTCGAACGGGTTGGAATAGATATTTATGGGCCACTTCCATTGACTCCGACTGGCAACAGGTGGATAATAGTTGCTATCGACCACCTAACGCGCTATGCTGAGACGGCTGTTCTTAAAACGGCTACAGCACAGGAGGTTGCCACTTTCCTACTGCGTCATTTTGTGTTGCGTCATGGAGGCCCTGAAAAACTCCTCAGTGACCGCGGCCGCGCCTTTTTGTCCGAGGTCATTGAAAAATTGCTCGCTGAGTGTGCTATTGTACATCGCACATGTACCGCTTACCACCCACAAACCAATGGGGCTACCGAGCGCTTTAATCGTACTCTCGGTGACATGCTATCGATGTATGTGACGCCTGACCACTCTAACTGGGACTTAGTTCTCCCATTCATTACATACGCCTACAATACGGCAACGCAAGCGACAACAGACTTCTCCCCTTTTTACCTCCTCTACGGCCGTCACCCCTCCCACACCATTGACACCATTTTGCCCTATCGACCAGACGCGTCCGAGTGCCTACCGATCTTGGACGCCGCCAGACACGCAGAAGAATGCCGCCAGTTAGCTCGTCGCTTTACCTGCGATGACCAAAACAGGCAAAAAGCAATTCGTGATGCCCAGACCTCAACTCCCGTTTTTCTTCCGGGTTCTCTTGTATGGCTGTCAGTGCCGCATCGCACACCTGGGCTCTCTTCCAAACTTCTGCCAAAGTACGATGGGCCATATCGTATTGTCGAACAAACTTCGCCAGTAAACTACCTCATTGAGCCTCTTACGCCACCATCAGACTTGCGACGTCGCAACCGCGAGGTTGTACACGTACAGAGGCTCAAGCAATACCACGGTTCAACGCCGCCTGCACAGGACTAAGTCACCAGGATGGCTCCTTTTTTCTCCGTGGGGCCATTGTAAAGAAGAGGAAGTACTCCGGCGCAGAGGCAGCAGCATCGAGTGTGCAGCAGCGGCTCGAGCTCGGAAATTGCGGCTGGTGCATCGCCTTCCAAGCCTTCCAAGCACCAACCTTTCTGCTTAATAAATCTCCTTTATAATATGATATATATATATAGTCTGAAGAAAGGCACGAAGGTTAACTGGAAAGCAGGTATCTGGTTTGCTGTCTTGCCCTGGGAAAGGGGAGACAGAAAATTAGGGAAAACGAACCGAGCGAAAGAGGAAAGGAAGCGGAAACCACGATTTGAATATAAAAGATGCTATACTGGAGGGCTCCCGATATTTTGACTATGTCGTGTTCTTTAACGTGAACTGACACTACAAAGCCGTAGAAAAACCCGACGTCAGTGCTTGCGAGAGGCGTTGTCTTGCATATCGTCTAATTCAGTCTGCAGTACACACAAAATATGGTAAGTTCAGAGTGCAGTTCATTGAGTTTACGACTGACATTTCAATAAATTAAAAAAGCAGATATATCAAGCAACATTAACACAATCACCTAATACATCCCACAATAGATTGTTGCTGAATACCACCAAGTAACAAACGAAAGCCTCTTCACTGGGACTTCCACAGACTATTCAAGATTTTGTAATGGAACACTAGGACAGCAATGAAACATGACCCTTGAAATGCGTACAAGTTTGAGTTGTTTTCAGTGTGTCCGTGGGCATAAGAGTCCACTGCTCAGTGACTAAGCGGTTCATAGGAGCGAAAATGAATCGATAAAGTATATGTTTAATATCTCGAAACAGTCTTCCCGAGCTCGTGAGTTCTAGGTCACCCTAGCTGGGAGGGTCCCTCATTGCAGAAATCCCATGGACGTGGTCACGTTTCTGGTGACGAGTGGTATTTCAATGCCTGTATAGGACTCCACCAGAAATCTTGGCCACCCAAAATTTTGAGAGGAGGCACTATGTGTGGGCGTTACGGGATAGCGATTGCCATATTCGTGGCGACATGAACGCTCGTGTGCCAGCGCGTATCGCACGTCGTACGTCGGGCTTTCTATTCGTGAAGAGTCGGGAAGGTTCAATGTGGCTAGATAACGTGCGTGTACGTGTTACATTCAAGTCTCCGAAATGCTGAGGTTTCATCTTTAATCAGCTTGGTGTGAGGTAGCGGGAACAGCCTGCTTGCTAGGTGATGCCTATCAGTGCAAGTCAAGGGTATTACATGGTAGATGGTTGATATTTCCTGCAGCACCACAGATTTCACACGCCGCACAGTCTGCCTTCGTGAGGGAAACTGATAATCAAAGCAGAGAAAGAACAGAAGAATCTCCTCGACGTAGTCCAGATGGAGACCAGAGTTGCAGTGAATGCAGTCTCGTTTTCTTACGGGTGGACTGCTCAACTGCGTTAGGCAGAGGCGACGTCCAGGAATCGAAAATGACATGCAACGCCTATCTTTAAAAGCGGAATCCGGCTGGTGTTCATTTCTTCATGTCAAGTGCGAGCCACCTTATCTGCGGAATCAATGCGACATATTCCGCGCTGCCCAGATATAATCACAAAACTTCCAATGTCATCACAATTGAACATTTACTCTTTCGTATTGTGACTGTGAAAGAAACTTCTGTTCAATATTGTATGTATCACATAAACAATGTACATTCACACATACCTACGTACATACTTACATACATACATACATACATACATACATACATACATACATACATACATACATACATACATACATACATACATACATAAATACATACATACATACGTAAATACATACATACATACATACATACATACATACATACATACATACATACATACATACATACATACATACATACATACATACATACATACATACATACATACATACATACATACATACATACATACATACATACATACGTGCGTACATACATACATACATACATACATACATACATACATACATACATACATACATACATACATACATTCATACATACATACATACATACATACATACATACATACATACATACATACATACATACATACATACATACATACATACATACATACATACATACATACATACATACATACATACATACATACATACATACATACATACATACATACATACATACATACATACATACATACATACATACATACATACATACATACATACTGTGTCTTCACTCGGAATGTCAGAATTCGTCAGAACAAGAATATTTCCTTCGGATTGAAACACAGTACACAGTATATCTATGGTGTCCCTCTGCCCAAACAATTTATCAGGAATTCAGCATAGCTCAAAGACTTGTAACAACACCCCGTGCGTACAAACACGCTATCTTGAAATAGTTTGAAGTCTACTGTAATAACCCAGACGACTATGCGCAGATGTCTCAGGTGCTTCCTGATTTAAGAGCAGCAAATTCTACTGTTTTCGGCTTAGAAGTGAAGTTTAACGCTGCTTTATTCTTCGCGTGGTAGAAAACCATAAAGCCTGGAATATAACAGCTCTCTGTTTGCTTTTTTTCGCTTACGAGGTTGAACGGTTTGTGCCTGTGAAACTGCAACACCCACAAATCTTTTGCTCTGTTCATAAATGTAACAATGTCATCACAGGGCATTATTATTCAGTTGTGTAAAGCAAACACGCAACTGCTTCCTTGATAAGAACAAATAGGCGTTGACCTTAAGCTGGCATCGCTGATACGTTGCTTAAGCCTGCTTGATGAGGTATTATGGCGATAATTGGGAAGTCAAAACGTTTATTTGCATATACTCGTAAACCTGCGCGTTTCATGCAGGCCTGGCTGTTTTTCATGCCAATGCCACACTTTTGTACTTTCTTCTCTCTATTTCTTGTGCCTTAACGACACCGTAGCTTAATGAGAAGCGCCAGACCTAGACAAAGGAATGAGGAGGAGGGGGAGATGATCAACGATACCGCCACTTTATTTCATGCCGGCAGCCAAGGGCGACGAGTGAAAAATGATAAGCATGATCTCCTTTATATTTCCATTTTCTTGCCTCAGAGCGGCTAGTAGAGCACCAATCTAATATCAATGCAGTCATCACGTTTTGAATCCTGATTTCGTTGCTGCCATCGCGAGGATATAGGCTTCTTTTGCTTTTAGTTGCGTGTAGTTTACCTTGAACCGGGTTATACTGCTGCCTTTATTTTTCTAACATTTTTTTCTTTATTTTCTGTGAACTACCTTACTTTTTATCACTTTTGGTTAAGTAGCATTGGTATTTTATTTTAATATTTTTAAAGGGGCTTGACAAATGCTACACCGTTACACATTTTGGAGAACAAAACATCTACGTTTTTATATTTTTGCAAACTACTGAAACACGCTGCATAAAACTTAAAACTTCGTTTTATAATTCGAAAGTTCGTATATACTGAAATTGTAAATGTATAAAGGGGGTGGGGCAGGGCTAATGAAGATGCAAGATCATGTCATAAATGAGACCCATAATAATATGTAGTGTAATCACGCCCCAGAACCATGATATCAATATTAAAGATGCCGTAGTGGAGGGATATGAAAATTTTGACCCTCTGGTGTTCTCCAACGTGCAGTACACCGCAGAGCACGCGGGCCTCTACCATTTCACCTCCATCAAAAAGCGACCCTTGCGGCCAGCATAGAACTCACGACGTTCCCGGGTCAGCAGTTGAGCGCTGACTATGTACTGCAAAAATTATTTCTACAAAATATTTTATTGGGGTATATTTAACAGTTGCCCCACCACCGATACGGGTACTTGTACGCGGCATCGCACCTTCACCCAAATGAAAGGAAGTAGCTTGGCTACTTTTTATTATCTGTCTTGACCATTGTCTATTTGTCTTGACTGTATTGACTAGTCTTTTCTTATTAATATATTAGCAATAGGGAAGATTTTCGTTGAATTTTACGCTAACACTGAAATGTTTAGCAAGCCATAATGTCAGTAAAACGAAATAAAGGAAAGAATGATGTTGGTTTTAGGAGCTTGGACACTTTCTCTGTAGTGTCCAACAACAAAGTGGTGTTTCGAACTTGTCGGTACCCAATGATCAACTATTTGCAGCAAACATTTTTGAAAACTGATGAAAGAGACTCGTACGGGCACCCGTCCCTGTCTGTTTCGGAAATTGTCTAATAAATTTGGTGAAAGAAGTAGGCTAATCGGTCCATGTAGAGGGCCACATTCAAAAGAGAGACATTCACGTATTAAATACGAAAGGTAGAAAATTGTGGAATAAAAATAGAAAGGTTCATAAAAAACGATACCACAAACTTCAGACAGGAAGAAGCATACTGACGAAATTCCAACGAATGAACGAACACAAAGATTTTTTTGGTCTTATAGAAGCATCCTGGTGTTTTGTTTTGTTTTTCGCTGCTTTCTGAGCTTTAAATGTGAAACTTTATTTTTTGTCGACGAATACTTCAGCGACGTTCTCCAATATTGGTTTTTCTGTTCAAAATGCTAACTACTGCATAGGCTATACCTGCAGAAAACGAATTAATCTCTAAATACTTGAACATTCATATTATTTGAAGGGTTATCGTTAACACTACTTCTTTAAGGTGAATTTATTCTATGATTGCTTCTTTTTAGGAGAAAAACAGAAAAAAAATATTCCTTTATTCGCCTCAGAAGCAGCAAACTCGATCATGCCGCATTTATAGCTTAAAGCTAGAACAAAGAAGGACATACATCGAATAAGATATGACTAACGTTGACCAACTATAGATACTAATAATCACTCTGCACACCTCAACTCTTTCGACTTACGGTGCTTTCATAAAAAAGAGACGATGTTGAAACATAAGCATGTACAATTGACTGTATGCTTTCTAGTAAACGTGTAGGCAGCTGGTAGTGATATGCTGTATTTTAGATAAAGTGTGTGTTACAAATTTATCCAACGCTTCCTCAGTGATACACTGAAAGGAAAAATAAACTGAATAAAGTACCGTATTGTAAATCGTAATACGCACGCCATAAGAAACGAATGGCAGTCCGAAATCTGAGCGGATGGGTTCTCTTTTTTTTCCAACTCCTTTCAACCAAAGCACGTGAGGCACGATGATGGCTGTCATACTTCAACATTACCCTGTAGGCTTTCCTAGAACGAGTTGAAACGGGCCGGTGTATTTGCTTTAGCAAGCTGTCTGCAGCATCTGTTGCCGCTAGGCTGAGTGTCCGAAAGCTAAAGCGAAGACTGGGCAGCAGTCAGGCGTCCTTTATTTACTCCTTGTTTCCAGTGCTGAAATATAACTGACGAACGGTTAAACAAACGAATATGCTACCTATGCGTCGATGCTCTCAGAGGCACAGAGCGGGAAATGTAAACACTCAATCCCACGGAGAAAGTGTTACATTGACACGTGGATAAAATAAATCATCACTACATTTGCCGGTTCACTGCCTGCAGTCTATTTTCAACATTTTGGGGGCGATCCCGTTTATTCTTACACTAGGTGGTAGTTTTGGCATAAATTTTGAAGGGAGCAAAATGTGGAACCGTATGCACGGCCAATCTACCACTGCTTGGCCAATGTGGGCATCCCAGTAGGGGCGAAACATATTTCAAAAAGTCTGACCATATGATCGCGTACACAGGGTAAACTACACAGTGAGTAAAATAAGCGTAAAGTAGGCATAAAGATATTGCCCGTTAGCCAACCACTCTAAAAAACAACACATGAATAAAGCTTACTAAAACACTGTCCTAGAAAGCGTGCAAACTGATCCATAAATGACCTTTCATTTGAGCTTCTGGCACGAAAAAACAGAAAGCAAACCTTATGGCACAAAAAAAAGAAGGGTAATGTTCGAATACGTCATAATCTCTAAACATCTGCACTGATAAAAGTCTCATTGAAAGAACATATTCTTGTGTATACTTTCATTGGAAATATTTCCGCAATTCAGAACTTTTGAGACATGAAAAAAGCAGCCATAACGTGTTCTCTCTAGTCACCTCTAACATATACACTTGGAGCTTCGTATTTTGGTAATCAAATGCACTTTTTTAGTAAAGGAGTTGACGTTGGAGTTGTTAAGGTGTCAATTGCTCTCCCTTTTGCTTTGTGTTATTTTGTAGCGTGAACAACAGTGTCTTGCAATGGATATTTTGCTATATTTGCACCGATGGCATAAAACTTTCTTATATGTTTATTCATGCGTCGTCTGTTTTATATATTTTCATATCCGCATTTCGCACCGAAAATCTGAAAGATATGTTGTTATTTGCTTTGTCAAGTACGGTTGGGGTATTTTAGCCGTAACCCACTGAAGCTTCTTGATTGGTTTCTATGCAAATGCGTGCAATACCAGTAGCCATTTATGTAGTCTCCCACGCTTCTCACTTGAATGCAGGTTGATAGTTGAAAAAACCATAAATAGGGTTCGTGTGCTCATGTGTACGTTCTGTCAAGTTGCCATGTTTTCCTCAAAGAACATTGAGGAACACAAGCCTCCTTGTCGAAACGACAGAACGTGCACCCAACCATTTGTTTTCGCATTTGCTTTATCCACTACATAAGGGCATCAGTGTGGCCTGCCTCGAGCTTTGTACAACGTTGCGCGACGGCTGTTCAGCTAATACACTTAGCGGCTTTTTCGAGGTTTGATTTGTGGAATTTAACGTCCCAAAACCACCATATGATTATGAGAGACGCCGTAGTGGAGGGCTCCAGAAATTTTGACCATGTGGGGTTCTTTAACGTGCACCCAAATCTGAGTATACGAGCCTACAACATTTCCGCCTCCATCGGAAACGCAGCCGCCACAGCCGGGATTTGATCCCACGACCTGTGGGTCAGCAGCCGAGTACCTTAGACACTAGACCATCGTGGCGGGGCATGGCTTTTTCGAGGTCGTTAGATGAATTACCACAATAATGACACATACACATACGGCATAATTTACTTATATTCGAACTTATATATAACAAGACCAGAAGATACATATGGTACAAATTCATCGGTAAGCACAAAAATAGCTCGCAAATAAATAACTGAAAGTTTACATTATTTTAAATGTTGCTCATCTGTAGCCAGATAGGAGCCTACAACTTAAGCAAAGCAATAGCTAAATTTTAAAGATTTCGCAAGTGTTAATATGACTCCTTCAAGTTTTCATTACCAAGAACAGCTCCAGGAGTTGCAAACACTGGTATTTCTTATGCGTAATACAAGTACCAGTTTAGCCTGACACCTGAAATGAGACAAAAACCTTTCCTTTATTTATGTCTATATATTGTAAAAATCAACTAGCATTTTTTCATTGGAATAACTTTTCTGCTTTCAATAAAATGAATAGAGCAGTGGAGAATACATAATGCAAGAAAAACACCCCAAAATGTTCACTTTTAAATGCGGAACATTTCTCAGTGAGCTTCGGCGACTTTGAATCTATCTATCTATCTATCTATCTATCTATCTATCTATCTATCTATCTATCTATCTATCTATCTATCTATCTATCTAGCCACTTCAATTGTCGTATTGCCTCCTGGCCATTTCAATAGTCGTATGGATACCAAACTTTGTCTGGCATAACATGACTGTATGAAGAACATATTCGACTAGTCATAACATGAAAATCATGACATGTATGTCATGAATGTCATGATTTACATCTCATGGTCCTGCAGCTCTTCTGGTAGTTTTGTTCACATGACATGCTGCAGAACTGGTGTGGTATGACATGATTGCATGGCGAACACAAGTGACAGACCCTAACATGAAGATCATGGCATGCATGTCATGTAACAACATGACTACATGCCAAGCTCATGATGCACTCGCGGCCGTTTCGCTAGCGTCACATTTACCAAATTTGGTATTATGGTACGTGAATGAATGACATACGTGACTGGTGAAACATGATAATCATGAGATGTGTGTCATGTACCAACATGACTACATGGCACATTCATGATGCGCTGGCGGCCCTTTTACTAGCTTTACTTATACCAAATTTGGTATTACGGGTAGTTTATGGATGACAAAGGTATCATACTGGCGCTAACATGACAAACTTGAGATGCGTGTCATGTAACAACTTGACTACATGCTACGCTAATGATGCACTCGTGGCCGTTTCACTAGCTTCATATGTACCAAACACGGTATTACGTGATGCGAACGGACGACAGAGGTAAATGGCACATCCAAACATGATAATCACGACATGCGTGTCATGTAACAAGATGAGGACTTGCCACACTCATGACGCGCTCGTGGCCGTTTCGCTACCTTTAGATATGTTAAATTGTGTATTACGTGAAACCAGTGGATGACGAAAGTATGTGAGTGGTGCAAACGAAATAATCATGAAATGCGTGACATGTGAGAACATGACTACATGCCACAGTCAAGGCGCCAACACATTTCGACATGACGTGGTGCGCGTGCTCGCCGGCGTTCATTTCTTCACGTCACGCCAGGCGTCGGTCCTGCCATATACTGGCAGGTGCGCTCCGCGCTGCGTTGCTTTCACGTATGCGCGTTTTAGCGCGTCCGGCGTTCCTCTATCACGAAAAGAGGGAGGCACTGTGTTGTCTGAGTAACGCATCGGCATAGCGTAATGTTACTCTATGGTATTGGTGCGAAAGCGTTGGTTGCCGTCGGGCCGCGCCGACGGACGCAGGTCGCGCCTGGCGTAGGCTATAGAGTGCTCGCGTTTTGCTAACCTAGCGTCGCTGTGCCCAGCGCGCACGCGCGTCAACGCTGCATTGGAGTATATGGACCCTTCATGATGCGCTCTAGGCCGTTTCGCTAGCTCCGCATATACCAAATTTTGTGTTACGTGACGTCAATGGGAGCAGTTAGGGATAAGAGTCAATGGAGAATACCTTAGTAACCTGCGCTTCGCCGATGACATTGCATTGCTGAGTAACTCGGGGGACGAATTGCAACTCATGATTAAGGAGTTAGACAAGGAGAGCAGAAAGGTGGGTATTAAAATTAATTTGCAGAAAACGAAAGTAATGTACCACAATCTCGGCAAGGAGCAGCGCTTCGAGATAGGTAATAGTGCACTTGAAGTTGTAAAAGACTATGTCTACTTAGGGCAGGTAATAACCGCAGAGCCGAACCACGAGATTGAAGTAACTAGAAGAATAGGAATGGGGTGGAGCACATTCGGCAAGCACTCTCAAATTATGACAGGTAGATTGCCACTATCCCTCAAGAGGAAGGTATATAACAGCTGTATCTTGCCGGTACTTAGCTACGGAGCAGAAACCTGGAGACTTACAAAGAGGGTTCAGCTTGAATTGAGGACGACGCAGCGAGCAATGGAAAGAAAAATGGTAGGTGTAACCTTAAGAGACAAGAAGAGAGCAGAGTGGATTAGGGAACAAACGGGGGTTAAGGATATCATAGCTGAAATCAAGATGAAGAAATGGACATGGGCAGGGCATGTAGCGCGTAGACAGGATAACCGCTGGTCATTAAGGGTAACTGACTGGATTCCCAGAGAAGGGAAGCGGGTTAGGGGGAGACAGAAGGTTAGGTGGGCAGATGAGATTAAGAAGTTTGCGGGTATAAATTGGCAGCAGCAAGCACAGGACCGGGTTAACTGGCGGAACATGGGAGAGGCCTTTGTCCTGCAGTGGACGTAGTCAGGCTGATGATGATGATGATGATTATGACGTCAATGGACGATGAAATATATAACTGGTGCAAACATGATAATCATGGCACGTGTATCATGTAAGAACATGACAGCATACCGTGCTCATAGCGTGCTCGCGGTCGTTTCGCTAGCTCCACATATACTATATTTGGTATCACGTGACTTGAATAGATGACGAAACTAAACGACAGATCCAATAGTGATAATCATGACACGGAAGTCATGTACGGCATCATTGACCACCACCTCGTAGCGTTGTGGTGATATTAAAGTGACATGTGAACATTTTTCATTCATGCTTCACATATCATAGATTCCCACTGTACGTGGGATCTGCCATTTTTTTTTTCCTTCGATTTTTGCATCGCGCTGTTATTATGTAAGATGCAATGACCTACTTTATTATATTAAGCAGTCGAATTTTTATTCCAAGCAAATCATCTGCACCATTTGTTCTTAAGTCATCTATTTGCCTCCTCCTTCCTTCTTTTTTGCGGTCAAAAGAACTTCAGTGCTATTCGGTTCATATCCACCTAGGCGGTCTTGTGGTTATGGTGTTTGAGTGCTGACGCGAAGGTTGCGAGATGAAACGCCAGTAATGGTGACCACGTTTAGATGAGAACGGAGTGGTAGAGATCTTTGTACTTTATTATATATGCATGGGAAAGCATTCAAGGTGGACAAAATTCATATAATTCCCTTGCTACGGCATTCCTGATAATGACAATGCGATTTTTGAACGTAAAACAGCAACAATCATTATGATTGTTTTGTGCACAGGTGTCGTGTACGACCATGCTGGCTCATCTGAAGAAGAGAAGCTCTTGTGGCAAATGCTCGACCGAGTCAACCTGAACACCAGTGACGATGGAGAGAAGTCACCGTCAATGGCTGGTAACACAAGCACCCACGAGTTGGCCGACTCTTCTAGCAGAGCACCGCACCTCAGCCTGGCCATTGAGAGACTTGATCCGGAAGACTCCTTCCAATCGGCAAAGAAAGGAGAATGCCCGTAGCATCACTAAGTTTACAGCAATAATAGGCTTAATAGCCTGCCACTATTTTAATCATACATTTCAATGTTTAAGTTTCGAAAGAGGCATGTCGAATGAACCAAGAGCGATGAAAGAAGTCAGAGCATTCGCATATACGTTGTCAATGTGCAGATACATTTCACCAAGATGGAATGAACGATACCTTTGTACGCACATTTCATGCCTGCACGTCAATATCTGCCCGCCACGCGATTCATCGATTGCCCGCGTCCATTTATGCACACTCTTCACTGCTGTCTTATATTATAGTATTTCCCATGCAAGGATCGCTGAAGGCTTACAATTCGGAAATACAAGTTAATGTTTTGCTATAACTGGAGCACCTCTTGCTTGTAGTTAATTTTTGCCAAAAGATACGTGTGTGTTTGTCTATATTAAATCTGCGAAGTGCAAGAAAATTTTAGTGCACTTCACATAGATGTTTCGCACAAATAAGCCCTTTTGCAAGCTTTCCGGCTGTGCTCCTCGAAATAAATGTCGTACCGGTTGTAAGAAAAAACGTAAATTTGAACAAATTTCGCCATGGTTTTTAGTGCGTAAAAGGAAGGCTTAACGCGAAAACCACTTCATTTGTTCTTCTGAAATTAGTTAGGAAGAAACATTTTGAGTTTTATGTCTCCGCCTTCTCGCGTAGAACACTATGAACACCCTGACGCACAACTGGTATTTTTTTTATTTTTTTTGTCGGCGTCAATACCAGTGTCGCGCGCAAATATTCTTTCATTGCAATTATGAGTAATGTTATCGTGTCTCAGTCAGAAAAATGCGAGAAATTCAAGTGTACTTGGGTGTCATGGAACATAAGGCGATGCAGCATCAGTGAAAGTAAACAAATGTACGACTTTATTCTTACTTCAACAATATAAACGTCCATAGAGTGACATATTATTTTAACGGGTGTTATTTGAAGTTGCATGGTCTAACAATTTTTATTTTTAAAAACGTTAAACTATGTTTAGAAGGCATTAATAAAAGGCTCATTATTCATCGCGGGTTCAAAAGCGAAACAGTACTGTCTTTCTCGCCTTGACTCCCTTTCCCACAAGCGCTATCTCCCTTCGCCACTCATTTCTTATAAAACACGTGGAACGTTGGCACAAAGTGTTTAGCCAGTTATGATTTTGCGTATTTCGACCACATGCTGCTGCCTGTGCTTGCGCAGTCGCAAACACAAAATACGAAGTGAAATCAGTTCGTCGCGCGTGATAGTCATGCAATACAAGGAAGAACGAGCGTGTGACTGCTTCGTAAAGCATTGTATGAAACAACTCACAGCAGATATATCACCTATATTAAACGATTGAGAGCTTATTTTGCCCTGATGTCACGTGATCAAACTGGAAAGGTCGCAAACTGTGCTGCGAAAAAAGGAAACTATACGGGAGTTAATAAGAAGCTGGTTTATTGTTTTCTCAGAGGCTGTTTAGGGGTCCTGTAATATATTGTCAGTACGAAAATAGGTGTATATCTGACTGCATATTTATAATGTTGTCTGTATTGACGCATAAAGTTTCTAGTCTATTTATTATGACTACATAAACGAAACAGGCGTAAGCGTTTACAGAGTAGTTCACCGTCTTCCCTTGGGCATACTAATAGTTGTAATCATCGTCATCGTGTTCTCTCGCCATGTGTAGATTTTTGGCTCACGCACATGTGCTGTAATTACAACAATAGTTTTGTCATACCTGACGTCTTCTTACAAGGGGTGGAGGTGCTGGGATGATAAATAGGGGCTGTAAAATGAAAATAGCTAAAATGTCTCTGACGTGAAGCGTTGCTTCAGGATCTAGAAAGCAGCTTCACAAAACGAATTGTTCCTACGGTGTACGCAAAATATTTTCCTTACCAATGAAAAGGTGCTGCTAGCCAGTGGAATCAATTTAATCATGTGTTGTTTTGACTTCCTTTATTCATCCCTGGCAGCAGATTAGCAGTCATCATCATTATTGAACCTCCTCACGAGCTGCCGCTTGGCCTCGTGGCAGCGCCGGCTCACCCTTGTTTTTTTCTTTCTTCTTTAGTTCCATTAAAGCCTTTCATCTGGTAAGACGTGTTTTTGCTTGATGTGAGCCGCACCGCAGTAGAAAGGCTCAGAGATCCAACACATGGTGCCGAAAACCCGGGACCTTTGACGACACCAACATCATCGACGTTAGGAGCCGCAACACCTCGGAAGACGGCGCCTGCGATCTTGGCGAGATACATCGACTGCGGGCGGCAGAATGAAGCGATATCTTAGACGACGCCACAGCCTGCGTTCCCAGCTGGATGTCCTGTTGTCCGAGGCGGAAGACCACTTGTGAGGAAATCAAGCCGTCACGGCAGCAGCAGTAAGTGTATTCCTCGACCGAATAAGCTCATTTTATGGTCAGTTAGAGAAAAAGGATGAGGCAATTTTTGAGAAGACGCAAGACGACCTGTTGGACAGTGAGACGTTAGACGCTGGAGAATACCGCGACAAGGTTGTTACCGTGTCTCACAGCGAATCTACGAGTCAAGCTGAATGAATGTCTCGCTCCTCCAGCCCCACTACTTACGAACGTTCACCTGTTATCATCTGGCAAAAGCAAGCTTCCCCAACTAGAACTCGTAAAATTTGATGGTAACCGTAGACTGTGGCCGAGATTTTGGACGCAGTTTAAATCAACTGTACACAACAACAGCGAGTTAGGCACAGCTGAAAAGTTCAACTACTTGAACAGTTTGGTTACCGGAGCGGCTGCGTTGGCTATATCGGGATTACAAGCTACCGAAGAGTGCTAAAAAGACGCTATTTAAATTTTAAAGAAGCGTTTCGGAGATGAAAAGATCATAGTGCACGACCATTTGCAAGGTTTGCTGGATCTAAAGCCGGTGTTGTCGTCAGCAGACGTTCGTAAGCTGAGGAAACTTTACGACAAAGTACAGGTTCATACTCGAAGCCTTAAGGCGCTTGGCACAAACTCGACAATTTATTGCTCCATGCTTCGAGAAATCCTGCTAATAGTTCTACCGACGGACATGGTGCTGCGTTTTCACGAGATGCACAAGGCATCCTCGCCGGCTGTACCCTCTTCGAATACGCAAGGCAATTTAAACCATGTAACGGTTCCAGAAGATAACGATCTTCGAATGCTTCTGGAGTTCTTCGATCTTCAACTCACTTGTCGGGAAGCTGTTGCTGAACAAGACGTAACAGAAACTCGTCGAGCCCCTGATAAGGGAGGACTAAAACAAAGTCATCCACGTGACGTTTCCACGACAGCTTCTCTACAAAGCGCAACAAAAAGTCTACATCATTGCCTGTTCTGCCGGTCTGAAAAGCATTCTGCCGAAGTCTGTGATACGAAGAATATCGACTTCTCTAACAAAAGGGAGATGCTCATCAAAGCTGGACGATGCCTTCGTTGCCTAAAGCAGGGCCACATGGCAAAAGATTGCAGAAACTGGTAAAAATGCGGCAAGTGCGCAAGAAGGCACGCAACATCCGTTTGCGCATTCGATGACATCAAAAACGACAAGAAGGTGATATCTGCATTGGTCAATCTGGTGTCCAAGCAGGCAAGGTCAGTCGTAATGCTCCAGAGTATGACAGCCACTGTATTGGGAGTCCTTTTTGATGGTGGAAGTCAGCGAAGCTTCATTACAACCAAAGCTTATAGAAGACATGGATGCGAACTAATAGAAGAGGAAACGTTAACCATCGGTGTGTTCGGGGGTGATAATATACGGAAAACCATGAAGACGGTACGTGTATCCATCCTCCCTGCGAAACAGAAGCTTCCGATTTCAATAGAGGCGCTGGTGGTGGACACGATATGCACTGAATGCATTCCGGTACCAGAAGAAAACGTTATAAGAGAAATGAACAAGATGCACTTGGATACGCGAGCTCTCTCTTTACAAGGCGTAGAAGACAAACAGATTGCGGTCCTTATTGAATCAGACAATTATTGGAATATAGTAACACGTACCGTGAAGCCTGTGTTCGAAAAGTTGAAAGCTGTCCAGATGAAACTGGGATGGACTGTGCAAGCACCATTGTCTACTGCAGCCATTGTTACACAGTGTGCCAGTATTGCAGTCCTACAATCTACAGTGACCGAGCAAGATATCTCAAAACTTTTCACTCGTTTCTGGGATATAGAAAGCACTGGTATCCAGGCCGAAAATGAAGGAACGCGGTCACTGAATCGGTGCTGGCAAATTTTGAGAACATCAATAAGAAAAAAAATCGATATGAAGTGGCGCTACCGTGGAAGGAAAGGGTTGATCTGGGTGAAAACTACGCAGTTGCACTCAAACGTCTGCACAGTTTGATGAAGAAGCTTAACAAAGACAGTGAGTTCTTAAAACAATACGAAGCAACTATTCGAATGTACCTCGAAGAGGGATATGCTGAAAAAGTACCTTCAAAAGAAGACCAATCAGTTGGACCCCGGTATTATATGCCACACCGAGCCGTCTTACGAGAGGACCGATCTACTACGAAGGTACGCATCGTGTTCGACGCTTCGTCTCACGAATCCGGGATGACGACTTTAAACGACAATCTAGAAGCCGTCCCAAATCTAAATCCCGACGTAGTGACGCTACTGCTTCGTTTCCGACACTACAAGATAGCAATGAATGCTAATAATGAAAAGGCGTTCCTTCAAATTAGCCTGCAAGAACACAACAGAGATGCACTTCGCTTCTTGTGGTTCAAGACTTCACCTCAAGTGGACAGCGCACTGCCGGAAACAGAAGTTTGGAGAATGACGCGAGTGCCATTTGGGGCTACTTCAAGTCCTTTCCTATTGACTGCAACCTTAAAGCACCACTTTGGGTGCAAAGAAAATCACTTTCCTTCGACAGCTGGGCTATTGCAAGACTCCATATATATGAATGATCTTATTGGCGCTGACATCATTGAACAAGCTATTCAAATGCATAAAGAGATAATTGAAATCTTCAAAAATGCTTCAATGAACATTCTTAAATGGGTCAGCAACGACCCCGTTGTATCTGCCGTCTTCGTACAAGAAATCACTTCTTCCTAATAATCACTTTGCTCACCTTCTGGACCTCTGAAAGTCCTGGGACTTTATTGGAACAAACAGACGGATACCTTTTCGTTTAGGCCCCAGGATATTCTACAGTTTATGGAGGAGTATCGAATTACCAAACGCTTTCTGCTCCAAGCTGTTGCAAGGATTTACGACCCTTCGGGGTTTCTGTCACCCTTTATAGTAAGGGCGAAGATCTTCCTACAAGATCTCTGGAGAGAAAACCTCAGCTGGGATGACACCATGCCAATGAAGCTGTCAGCTGTCTGGAAAAAATGGAGCAAGGAGGGAGCCACGCTACATGAGATCAGTATTCCCAGGTTCCTCGCAGCGGGCAGCGAAGGCGCTTATCAAAAGGCAGAACTGCACATCTTTTCCGACGCTAGTGAGTCAGCACACGGTGCTGTTGTCTACATTCGTACCGTCGACTCAAGTGGTACCTTCCACACTATACTATTAATGGCAAAGACAAGAGTTGCACTGTTAAAAACGGTTACCTTGGCGAGACTGGAATTGATGTAAGCTTTGCTTACAGTCCACTTATATGCCTACATCATCAAAAACTGCGACCTGGGCATTGGTGAAGTAAAATTTTGGTCAGATTCCCAGATTACGCTTTGCTGGATTTACAAGGACCCCATTTCTTGGAAGGCATTCGTACGGAACAGGACGCAGGAGATCAGAAATTTGACAGAATATTCTCGATGGCAATTTTGTCCCGGAAAAGAAAACCCTGCAGATTTGCTCACTCGAGGCTCGACTGTACACAAACTGAGTAAATCATCACAGTTTTGCTGGTATAGATCCGGATGGCTTGCCATGTCTCATACATTTTGGCCAGAATTCAGGGGATACCTTCACCTCGAAAACAGGAAACTCGAGGTAGCTGAGACGGGGCCAGAAATCAATATCCACGCTGTTAACACGAGAACATCGATGCCAACGCTGATTGATAACGAACGATTGAGCAGCTTCACAGAACTTGTAAGGGTAACGGCATGGGTTTTCCGTTATGTTGAAAATTTGAAGAAGGAAAGCTATAGGTTCAAGGAGCTGTCTGCTGAAGAAATTCAACAGGCGGAGTGCTACTTAATTCGCGTAGAACAGAGAGCTCACTTTGGTAACGAAGCCAACTGCGTTGCAAACGAGAATCTGATTCCTTACTAAAGTCCAGTTGGACAATTAAGATTGTTCCTCGACAACAATGGGCTGCTTCGGGTACAAGGAAAAGTTTAGATTTCGGACGACTCGTGCGGTTCTCGCCATCCAATCCTCCTACCTAAAGACTGTCACCTCGTTACACTAATCATCAATCATGCTCACGAATAAGTCTTCCACGGAGGAGTACGAGACACACCGACTTAAATAAGGGAACAATACTGGATTCCACAATTACGACAGCTGGTGAAAAAAACATTACGACGGTGTGTCATCTGCCAACGCTAACAGTCTAAACCAGTTGAACAAGTTTCACCTTGTATGCCCCAGGATCGTTGTAAACAAACGCCTCCGTTTCTTGTAAGTGGAGTAGATTTTGCGGGTCCACTTTACATCAAAGGGCATCTTCACCAGCGCTTTTACATTGCTCTTTTTATTTGTGTTGTAACAAGAGCTGTTCACTTGGAACTTGTTGAAGATTTGACGATGGTGGCTTTCCTTTGTGAACTTCAGAGATTCGTATCACGTCGAGGCCTCTGTCACACAATGGACAGCGACAATGCCCGAACCTTCGTCAAAACGTCCAAAGATCTAGAGAAGCTCTGGCGAACAATTCGGCATCCCGATGTAGTTGCATATTTCTCTTCCTCGAAGATTCAGTGTAAATTCATTTGCCCGAGTGCTCCTTGGTGGGGCGAAATTTATGAGAGACTCGTACGTTCTGTGAAGACCTGCTTGAAGAAAATGCTTAGTTGACGTTTGGTAAATCAGACAGAGTTGGGCGCTCTACTAACGGAAGTGGAAGCAGTAATAAATTCTCGGCCTTTAACATATGTGTATAATGATGTGGATGAGCTGTGCCCCCTATATCCAGCAGATTTTCTCGTTGGAAGAAGACTGACAACGCTACCCTTACTACCTCGAAATCAAAGCCGAGTAGACCAACGATCAACTGAAGAAATTTTGGAACAAGAGAGAATAAAATCTGTACAATTTCTGGTCTCGTTGGTTAAAGGAGTACCTCAATGAACTCGGAAATTACACATTCAACCAAGCAAAAAGAAATCACATAGTGAAGGAAGTCAATGTAGTTCTACTCCAAGAATAACATTGTCCCAGGCAACTGTGGACCTTGGTTCACATAGAAGAACTAATCGGTGGACGTGACGGCATCGTGAGGACTTGCTTTCTACGCTTGCCCAACGGCACTGTTGCGAAGCGTCCTGTGCAGCTACTGTACCCATTGGAAGCCACCTAGCGTCATCTGTCGGCGCGGGAGACTGTTGCGACTTCCTTTATTCATCCCTCGCAGCAGAATAGCAGTCATCATCATTATTGAGCCTCCTCACGAGCTGACGCTTGGCCTCGTGGCAGCGCCGGCTCAACTTTGTCTTTTTCTTTCTTCTTTAGTTTTATTAAAGCCTTTCATCTGGCAAAACGTGTTTTTGCTTGATGTGAGCCGCACCGCAGCAGAAAGGCTCAGAGGTCCAACATGCGGTGTAACTTACGTAGTACCAATATTTGATTATGCATAATAATAAGTAATTTGATCTGCTACGCCTTAAAATAACTTACGATGCTTCGATCTATTTCGTAATGGTTTTTTTTTGCTATTCTCTGAAACGTAATTTCTACCGTTGTTCTACACGTGATTATACGGCGTCATAGGACCTAAGGTGTTAGGATTCCACAAGTGAGCATCACTAGAGACTAAAAAAGAAAATATGCATGATTTGTGCGAATACTTTTCAAATGTAAGAAAATATAGTTTCAAGTGAACAGCTTCATTCAAACATGACTGCGTAGTGATTCTTAAGGCAGCTTAGTGTAATTGGCTTAATACAAAGACTTAGACTTAACTTCTGGCTAGTGTGGAATGGGAGCTGTATTACCTACTACTAGCTACTAAGGTAATTAAAAATAATCAAAAGTACTCAAATGCAATAGAAATATTCACTGTCTTGCATTTAAAGCTCAATCACTACTGCATTCTCAAGCGCTGCATTTGCATTAGACTTTTTGTAGTGTAAACGTGGTACATTGTATGCTTTGGAGAATGCGCAAACTGATGTGTAATTTCACCAAGTGCCATGGGCAGTCAATTTGTACCGCTTGTAACTTCAAGGTTTCCATGACTTCCAACAAGCAATTCCTAAGTGTATAAGCATTATGTCGCATTTTCTGACTACACGTTATACTATTCTGAGGGCTACCACGCGATGGCTTTCGTAAGCCATGTGCGCATAGTATGAAACAATAGGATAGTCGCATAGGGCATTTTTTTTTCAAAACGAGTGTAGTAACGTTCTTTATAGATATATTTCTGGTCGAACCACTTTTTATGAGTTCATGCAGTACACTAAACCACCAAATTCTGGTGACTTTCGTAGCTTTTAACCTATTTATTTTGTTGGAGCAGCTTATCCGTCCCAGACCTGTTGTTGTGATCATTCCACTATGATTTTTCTTCTTACAGAGCCGCCCTCACAGGTGCACTACTTCTGGTGGGGCTCTACCTCGTTTCTCTGTCTCTTGGGGTAGCAATGACTGTCTGGTTTCGAGGTTGTGACCCTACCCTTCTGGGACGAATATCGAGCATAGATCAGGTAGATATTCTCATTCTAACTTGCTGAAGTTTGCTGTTTTATTGCTCACACTCACTTCGGCTTTGATGCTTAAAACGATTGCAAAGAAGTAAAAAAGAACAACCATTAGAATTGAAGCTTATTACTGTCCCATTTGGACATGCTTTATGGCCAACCTTCTATAACGTGTGAAATGAGCGTTGCTTAGTTCCAAGGTTATCAAAACCAAACTTAGAACAAATCGTAGTTCTAAAATAGATTATAGTGTTCTACAAGATATAAATGCTCATCATCATCATCCTGACTACGTCCACTGCAGGACAAAGGCCTCTCCCATGTCCCGCCAGTTAACCGGGTCCTGTGCTTGCTGCTGCCAATTTTTACCCACAAACTTCTTAATCTCATCTGCCCACCTAACCTTCTGTCTCCCCTAACTAGCTTCCCTTCTCTGGGAATCCAGTTAGTTACCCTTAATGATCAGCGGTTATCCTGTCTACGCGCTACATGCCCGGCCTACGTCCATTTCTACTTCTTTATTTCAACTATGATATCCTTAACCCCCGTTTGTCCCCTAATCCACTCTGCTCTCTTCTTGTCTCTTAAGGTTACACCTACCATTTTTTTCCATTGCTCGCTGCGTCGTCCTCAATTTAAGCTGAACCCTCTTAGTAAGTCTCCAGGTTTCTGCTCCGTAGCTAAGTACTGGAAAGATACAGCTGTTATATACCTTCCTCTTGAGGGATAGTGGCAATCTACCTGTCATAATTTGAGAGTGCTTGCCGAATGTGCTCCACCCCATTCTTATTCTTCTAGTTACTTCAATCTCGTGGTTAGGCTCTGCGGTTATTACCTGCCCTAAGTAGACATAGCCTTTTACAACTTCAAGTGCACTGTTACTTATCTTGAAGCGCTGCTCCTTGCCGAGGTTGTTGTACATTACTTTCGTTTTCTGCAGAATAATTTTAAGACCCACCTTTCTGCTCTCCTTGTCTAACTCCGTAATCATGAGTTGCAATTCGTCCCCTGAGTTACTCAGCAATGCAATGTCATCGGCGAAGCGCAGGTTACTAAGGTATTCTCCATTAACTCTTATCCCTAACTGTTCCCATTCTAGGCTTCTGAAAACCTCCTGTAAGAACGCGGTAAATAGCATTGGGGAGATTGTGTCCCCCTGCCTTACACCCTTCTTGATTGGTATTCTGTTGCTTTCTTTATGAAGCACTATGGTAGCAGTTGATCCCCTGTAAATTTCTTTCAGAATGTTTATATATACTTCATCTACGCCCTGATTCCACAGTGTTTGCATGACGGCTGATATTTCTACTGAGTCAAACGCCTTCTCGTATTCTATGAAGGCTATGTATAGTGGTTGGTTGTGCTCTGAGCATTTCTCTATTACCTGATTGATAGTATGAATGTGGTCAATTGTTGAGTAGCCTGTGCGAAATCCTGCTTGTTCGTTTGGTTGATTGAATTCTAATGTTTTCTTTACTCTGTTAGCAATTACCTTTGTAAATAGCTTGTATACTACAGAGAGCAAGCTGATCAGCCTGTAATTCTTCAAGTCCTTGTCATCTCCTTTCTTATGTATTAAGATGATGTTAGCGTTCTTCCAAGACTCTGGTACCCTTCCCGTCAGGAGACACCTCGTAAACAGGGTGGCTAGTTTTTCTAACACAATCTGTCCTCCATCTTTCAGCAGATCCTATGTTACCTGATCCTCACCAGCAGCTTTGCCTCTTTGCATGCTCTCCAAAGCTCTTCTGACTTCTATTATTACTGGTGAGGTGTCGTCTAGGTTACTGCTAGTTCTTATAGTTTTAAGGTCAGTGGTTGTCTCGGCTAGTGTACAGATCTCTGTAAAACTCCTCCGCTACTTTAACTATCCTATCCATATTGGTAGTTATTTTGCCTTCTTTGGCCCTTAGTGCATACATCCGACTTTTACTTATCCCAAGTTTCCTATTCACTGCTTTGACGCTTCCTCCGGTTTTCAGAGCGTGTTCAATTTTCTCCATGTTATACCTTCTTACATCGCATACTTTACGTCTATTAATCAACTTCGAAAGCTCTGCCAGTTCTATTTTGTCTGTTGTACTTGACACTTTCATGCTTTGACGCTTCTTAATTAGGTTCTTCGTTTTCTGGGAAAGCTTGCCAGTGTCCTGTCTAACTACCCTGCCTCCAAATTCCACTGCACACTCCGTAGTGATACTCGTCAGATTATCATTCATTGTATCTACGCTAACGTTGGTTTCCTCACTAAGAGCCGAGTACCTGTTCTGCAGCGACACTCTGAATTCCTGTACTTTCCCTCTCAGTGCTAGCTCATTGATTGGCTTCTTGCGTATCAGTTTCTGTCGTTCCTTCTTCAAGCCTAGGCAAATTCGAGACCGTACCATTCTATGGTCACTGCATCGTACCTTGCGAACTACTTCCACATCCTGCACGATTCCTGGGTGTGCAGTCATTATAAAGTCTATTTCGTTCTTATTTTCGCCATGAGGGCTCCTCCATATTCCACTTGCGGTTTTCTCGTTTTCGGTGGAAGGTATTCAAAATCCACAAATTATTGCGTTCTGCGAATTCTACCAGTAGCTCTCCTCTGGCGTTTCTAGTGCCGATGCCATAATCTCCTACTGCCTGGTCTCCAGCCTGCTTTTTTCCTACCTTTGCATTAAAGTCGCCCATCACTATAGTATACTGTGTTTTTACCTTACTCATTGCCGATTCCACGTCTTCATAGAAGCTTTCAACTGAAGCGTCATCATGGCTGGATGTAGGCGCGTAAGCCTGTACTACCTTCATCTTGTATCTTTTATTCAGTTTAATTACAATACCTACCACCCTTTCATTATTGCTATAGTATACCTCTATGGTGCCAACTATGTTTCTGTGAATTAGGAACCCCACTCCAAGTTCTCTTCTGTCTGCCAAGCCCCGATAGCAAAGGACGTACCCATTCTGTAGCACAGTATAGGCTTCATCTGTCCTCCTAACCTCACTGAGCCCTATTATATCCCATTTAACACCCTCTATCTTCTCGAATAGTACAGCTAGACTTAAATGCTAATACGACAGCTAGACCATAAATGCTAATACGACATAAATATTGGGTTTATTATTGTGCAGAACGTCATGTTATATTCCATCCTGATTCGAATTTGACCATTGTTTAAAGGACCAAAAAAACATCGAGGTTCGTCTGGAACCACCTTTATCTCTGATGTCTCCATTAACATGGCACTGTTTTCACAAAAGATCCTGCTTTGTAGCAAAGTATTTCAACCAGAAGTGATCCAAATAAACCTTGAGCAACAAGAAGGCTTAATGAAGAGATAGTTTTGTGTTCGTGTCCCTTCCTCGTCAACAGTGCTCACAACTGGCCAATGTATCACGTATCTAAACAACAGTACCGTGTCTCAAAGGCCTATTGGCCTATATTTAGAACAAACAGCTGTAGATGTTTTACATGTGTCACACACGTAAAAAATTTAAAAGCAAGAAAAGCTGGAGGTTCACCTTTTAAAACGAAAAACATTGGTGAGAATACGCCTTGTGAACTTTCATTTCCCTCTGCCGCCCACTGCACAGACATTGCATAAAGGTTTAAACTTTAAACCACGCCAGTATACAAGAAAAACAAAGCTCATTGACAAATATTATAACGTTAAGTGACGTGTACTGATTTGAACCAACAACAACATTTTAAGGCATAAAGTAAATTGTAGGAAGGACAATCGCTGAAGGCGGTTTTTGTGCACAAGATATGAGCGCACCATCGGCACATTCTATTTTTTAACGCAGAATTATATTTCTGTACTAATAACATGTCTTACAAATCTTCTGCCTGAGTCCAGGTCAAAACGTATGCACTATATACACAGATATTTTCAGGGTTCTCTCTCTTCTTAAATTTATTACGTTTCATTTAGGCACAACAGTGCGTATGAGTAGATGAGTGGAAATTATTTATATTTTGTTACTGTAATTGGTCATTTGATGATCAGCTCCAACGAAATGGTACACAGAATGGGAAGCAACAAGTTTGAGTGAGTGGGAAACACAACATACCCCCCCCCCCCCCGTCACATCTTCTCAACCTACAAAAGCCACAGTGTTCCTGCATCCCATGAGGCACAACTGTAAAATTTCACTGACGTTTAGCTATCAAAACACTATAGTATAGGTCCACACAAAAAATTAACGGTTTCCTGCTTCGCAGTTTGAACATCTGATGGCACCTACCTAGTCACTGCAAATAGCACGTTCAAGGGCAGGCTGCTTACGCAACGACGTCAAAAATCTAGAGTCAGTTCTCTTGATAAAGCACTCATAACAGACAAGCCGCAGCAAGTAAAACTAGGGCCCCGTTTTCATTTGAAGTGCGACAGGGGCCGCCATTACTTGGGCAAATATGCAGTGCAGAGAAGAGCACTTGCGAATTACGAAAAGGGTTTATCTATTCTAGTACGAAGGCTCGTAACAAAAGAAGAGAAGCTTATTCCTTTTCAAACACAAATTTCCAAAAAACCATCAGCTTCGTTTGACATGCTTACTATATTGTCACAAACTTTAAAAACGCATTTCACCAAATGTACTATAAGAACTATTGTTATATCAAAGTTCATGAATCATTTGCTTATTAATCGCCTCCAATTCGTTACTAGTACCGATCTTAACTACGCTTTCTGACCTTCAATCAACTGTAGTGCAATTATATGCGACGGGGCTTCTATGGTTTCGGAGGTAGTTTATCAGACTACATCAATTTCCTCTAAAATAAAAGTATTGGATATGTACGAAAATTGCAGATTGTGTTTATTACTTACAACAGGTAAATAAGGCACCCATTTAGAACTACGTCTAACCGGAAAGATCTTGACGCTTGATAAGGTTGTCTTAACGGTCGCCCAGTCAGAAATAGTATTTTAGCTGGCACATTGCATGCTTAAATTTATTCAGCCTAGTAAAGCAGTTCAGTAGAGTATATTATCATTATTATGATTATTAGTTATGCTACCAGGCTTGAAAGGACGTTTTGGGTATCACGTAAAGGAAGACAACGTTCGGAAGTGCCCCGCCGCGGTGGCATAGTGGCTAAGGTACTCGGCTGCTGACCCGCAGGTCGCGGGTTCGATTCCCGGCTGCGGCGGCTGCATTTCCGATGGAGGCGGAAATGTTGTAGGCCCGTGTACTCAGATTTGGGTGCACGTTAAAGAACCCCAGGTGGTCAAAATTTCCGGAGCCCTCCACTACGGCGTCTCTCATAATCAAATGGTGGTTTTGGGACGTTAAACCCCACAAATCAATCAACGTTCGGAAGTGCTTGACAAACATTTGTCACGCGAGCCTGACAAAATGGGATTCAATAGACTTGATGGTGCCAGCAAAACTTTATCATAAATAAACAAAAAATCTAGCAGTGGCTTAGGTTTGGCTACGCCAGGACATACGTAGCGTGAGCTGTGGCGGCGCCGCTACACGTGACGTTTCAAACGTGGAACTAATTACCGGTGTCAAGCCTTTCATGTGCCACAGTCTTTCACACACTTCGCACACATATCCAAATGGATTGTTTACGAAGTCCATCGCGAAGGTCCAAGTCCCACTCCTGCTTTCGCTAAGTTTCACCGTATATTCAGTCAATCATCCTCCTGACGACGCCCCTTTGCCAGACGTTCCTCACTTTCCTCCTATGTCCCCGCCATGCCCCTGCGTGCCCGCCGCCATGACGCAAACGCCCCTGGTGAAAAGTTGTTATTACCTATACCTGAAATATTTGATCGATGCAAATGTTTGTCCTTTTGCTACCTTCGAGAGGAAATTTATGTGCTGCAGATGGAACAAAACAACCTGCTCGACAGACGACAAACGCCCACGAACATGCCTGTGGGAGGCGAGATGTTTACTTCGCAAAAAGATAGCGTGATAATCAAGCAGGAGGTCCTGCGCTGCTGAACTGTTGACTGAGTTGTGGCAATGACGTGCATGCATACATGCGGTGTTTCTTTGATAACTACCAAAAGCGCGCTACATGCGCTTTTATCGCCGTGTGTTTCAATCATTTTATAAACAATATAGTTCTTCTTGGAATAATTCAGCGCAGAACTTGCGGACCGTCTTCCTGCTTCTTTCACCCGAATCGGAAGAACGGCGAAAATTTAACCCTTTTCTAAGCGATCAGCCATCTTGACCTGGTTATGGGCACATAACCAGATTACTGGCGTAACCAGTGAAATGGTTATGCGTTGACATTTTCAGTCAAAAAATCAAATATTCCGCATATTTTGGCGCAATATCAGTGCGGGGTGACTAGGTAGTGTTACTTCATTCCTAGAATGCATAGATACATCATTATAAAGACCGCAGTGTTCATTACGCTGCGCTAGTAATGCAATGATATGACCAAAAAAACCGATGATTACTACGCTTTACTAAAACTACTAGGCGCTGCAATCTACCAGTGACTTTGCGTTCTAGAACAAATTTCGTTTCTTCAAATTACTTCCAGGTGGCGTCCATAGCTCACGCAGCGCCTATTCACCAATTTTCTCGCGCAGAACGTCAAATAAACGTTTTATTCCCTCTTTCAAGTCTGAAGACTTGTCTTTCAAAGACCATCGCCAGCGAGGCACGTAGATAGGCCGCCAATTATACATCAGCGTTGCTTTGACGCGCTCCGCGCGGTCTTTATGCCATGGCCACCGTAGAGCTATGTGGAGTTTTCTGCCCGAAAAGCTGGGTCCATGCTGCATAGTACTCTTGCTCCATTGCTGTACTGTACTGGCAATTACCCGATCACGTGTATGTATAGCGCCGCTGCAGACGCGACCAAAAGAGCAGCGTGGTTCGACGTGCACGAGCCACAGGGTACGATCAGAATGCCGAGGCTATGACATCACTCCTATGAAATTCGCAGACCGGTGAGAGGTGCGCAGTCACCGCTCCTCGCGCAAGCGCCGCACGGCTCTTTACCGCCACGGCCACATCTGTGTAGAGCACGCGAGGAGCCGGTTTTCGCTCTACGGAGCGAAACCTCGAGGCAGTTTCGAGCTCTGAATATCTGTATCGGAGAGCATGTGCGGCCTAGCTGTCAGGCTGGCCACATCAGGGCCCGAAACTGTCTCGAGGTTTCGCCCCGCGGAGAAAAAACCAGCTCCTCGCGAGCTCTACACAGACATGGCCGCGGCTGTACGTGCGCGTGAAACTGCTTTTTCTCGGCCAATGTAGCTAACGCTACCATATAAAATCAGCAATTAGAATCGCGAAAAGAAGTACAAAATGTCAGCCCAAGTGTTAAGTTAGTTTTTTCGTAAATTTATGGAGCTCTGGTTTTCCCACAGCAAAGCAAGAAAGTCATTTTATCAATCAATCACACTTCACTAAATGCACACTCATGTACTTAAACAATGGTTCATGTATTAATTTACGTGAATTTGATATTACGTGACATGAATAGACGACGAAGTTAAATGACACATACAAACATGATACTTATGGCATCTGTGCCATGAAAAACTTGACTACATGCTACGCTTATAGCATGCTCGTGGCCGTTTCGCTAGCTCGATATATACCAATTTTGGTATCAAGTGACGTAATAGATGACGAAAGCAAATGAAACGTCTGAACATTATATTCATAAAATGGAAGTCGTGTGCGGCATAATCCACCCGGCCTCGTAACGTTGTGCAAATTTTAAAGTGGCATATCAATCTTCCTGATTGATGCTTCACATATCATCGATTCCCACTGTACGTGGGTTCTTCCATTTCTTTTTCACGTTTGTCTCAGCTGCACGCTGGAAGTGTATACTCAGCATGAGGAACTTACTCATGCTATGGATTTTCAAGCTTGGAGCTCACTCGTTTCGCATACGCCAGCACTGATGCTAGTGAAGTAGCGCTCGTGCAGCCCATACCTTCTACGCAAACTTGGAGGTGAAACCACTGGAAGTACAAGCCTTCTTCCTCCACCCTCCTCACGAGCCAATGAGCACGAGTGACCAGTATGGCAAAGTACACGTCGCACGCAAAAAACAAGTTTCCGATTGTCCTGCGAAAACCGAACACAGTGGCATCCTTTCAAGCATGCCCTTCGTGCCATCTGATGGGTGAACACGCTTAAGATCATCCGAGTCCTTCGCACTGCCAGCGGTAAATGAGGTACACTATATCAATATGTTACAGGTAAAAATATGGAGGATATATAATACGTGGCCAAGCTGTCTAACGCCGAGCGAGGGTTCCATAATCAAATCCGAGGTAGCATGCGTCAGAATTTTGTTCTTGAATCGACGTCGACAGTGACGGAAACAACCTGGTGAAACTATTCGTATAAGTCATATCACTATGAATTACTTGGAGAATCCAATTCTTCAATGTTACGTAATATTGAGACATATAAAACCATGCTACGCGTTCAGCTAGAGAACATAGCTACATGTTTTATACCAAGTAGTCGACTCATTTTGGATATCTGCTTTTAAGCATTCTTTTTAAGCACCAACATATATATGGCGCAGGGAGCTGGTGTGGCAAAACTTTCGATGGTTCTCTACCAACTCTTCCACATCACTACAATTATTCAAAGTGGAAGAAGACCTCCCCGAATGGAAGAATCACTTGACAGCTGCCCTGGGAATAAAAGTAGCATTGCTTCTTCAGTAAATACTACGTTCCTCGTCACACCGGCTCCGTAAGTTAGACCAAATCTTACCAATGCATTCACACTAGAATTGCTTAATCTGATCATTGAATAAATGCAGTATTTCTTACCGCACAGAATAATGGCTTAATAATGCCAATATTTCTGTAATTAAAGCAAGATGCATATATCTTGCCGACCAGTAATACTGAGACACCAAGTAAGTTAATTGAATATGCTTTCTCTCCCTCAAAATTTAATGACTTAGTGCGTTTTCAACCAATACGCTGGAAAATATTATTAGCCAATTATTACGCTGGAAAGTATTATTAGCCAATTAGCCACCAGAAGGTGGCTAATTCGATTCTCAATGTGCAGTTAGTGCCCTTGACATAATACTACTACATTTTATGCCCATTCAAATACGGATGTGGTATAAACTTGTAAACACCAAAAAAGCAAATTTTCGAACTACACAGTTTCTTTTAGATGCGAGTTTCGCTTGTACACGATTCTTTGAGATAAAGCTTATTGCCCCTATAGTTGTACGACCATGACTGCACGTGCACTTGTGGTCCTGTGTGCGCGAGCAACTAAGAGTTAGACTTTGGCCTCTATTTTTTTTCTTTATGCAGCCCTGAAGAACCGTTCATTCTCTTCCACCTGTCTTACCTGTGGGCCAGTTTTTTCGTTATATTTGCCACACTTATAATTGGCACTGCCGTAAGTGCTGCCACATGTAATACAACTATTCACATGTAACTATTACCTTTTCTTGTAAGCAACGGGTTCTATTACGTGCCGCTTCTTATCATTTCCTAAAACGTAGACCAACATGTACTTCAGGCAGGAATTCATGACATTCGGCTGGCTTATGCTCAATAAATTCCGCGCGTTTTTTGCGACAGGAAAACCTTACCAGAAGACAATGCAGTGGCATTATCTGATATTCTTTTATGTAGCTGCCAAAGTTGCAATATGTAAAATACCGGGAAGATATTGCATTATGAGGTTTGATAAAATTCGAAAGCTATAGTGAAGTTTTTTTTGTAAAAAAAATAAAAAATACTCCGTATATATGCTAACAAGTTTAGGGTTGTACTTTTTTAAAACATGCATATTGCTGCGATGTTTTTGTGGCCCAAGAGCTCGTAATTCAGTACGTGAGTAAACTCAATACCTTGTGTGACATGTTTCTGAACCTTACACTGTTATATTTGTTTTAGGTGAAATGAAGAAGGAAAAATGGCAGCGCAATCTCTGTCACGACTTGGCAGTTAATTTCTGGAGAAGCATCCTCCCTGCTCATCATGAGAGAAAACTACCGGTTAGTATCGTTTCCGGGCTCCGTGCCACTCATTTTACAAACCGCATTTATGTTTTATGCGCTACTTTTTTTACACGCCAGGAATGCTTACTCGGCTGATGTCGATCACCACGAGAAGGAGCTTATAGGAGAAACACTGCTGACACAAACGACGAAGTTTTAGTTGTACCCACTGCATGCCTTATGGCTGTTCGCGGGTGCTATATTGGTTTATCTGATTTATCTGATGGTATGTTTGTTCCCTCAAATTCTGAGTACTTGCAGTTGCGCAGCAGGTTGCCAGTTATAGTTAGGCCAACTATACTTTAAGATGCTTTTCACCTCAAGTACAAAATACGAAATAGAAGCCGAGCACGTGCGTGGCTAGATATAATTTACGAAATCTCGGCACGCCCCGCTGTGATGTACGGAGAGTGGCAGATAATCGCCTGGGTGATAAAAGAAACAACGTAGTTCATGCACTCGGTGATCTTCTGCGAAGGCAGGACTACCGGCCCGCCACGTCTTGGCGACAGTGTGGAGTGGGTGCCCATAGATGCATGAATGTGCACATCCACCTTTGAGAAGAAAATGCAGCAGAGTTCATAGTTTAGTGGTACCAGCACTGCCGATTTGCTGGCATCCGCCTCCGTGTTAGACAATGGAATGGCGATATCACTCAACGAAGGTGTAAACCACAGAGATACTAACCTATGGCGTTTTATAGGAGGTGATATATCCGAGTTCTAACTACGTCGAGATTATTCTTGATTGAGCAGGTATGTCACATAATTCTCCGCTCTTACTTCTAAGCATAAATATTCTCTTTGGTCACAGCCAGCCCATGCACCATCACTATAACTGTAGCTTAACATCATACACTAATATTCCACATTTCCCGACGCGAAATTTTGAATTACCCAAGGCCTCAATGGCTTTGTAGCACCCATTTCTAGACTCACAGCTAGCTACACTCACAAATACTTATACGAAGATTCCGATTACAACAAAAGTTCCCATGGAAACGCCTATAAACACCAACCGAACGATGGAGTCAGATTTCTCAGCACAGAGCATGCTCGACGGCTGATCCGAAGGCAGCGGGGCTGGTTCTGACCTAGGCGTACACAATCCGATGGGGTCCCAATGACAAAGGCTCACATACGCTGCGATGCCAATGCACCCTAAAGGCCACTAGATTTCATTATTTTTAAAGTCCTTTACCACAGCGTTTCTCTTGATTTCATCGTGGTTTTTGAGAAGTAAATACTTACATACTAATATTATTATCACAAAAGATTCTTATCTTTATTATTTGGAAATCAAAATAAGGAAATGTTTTTAGAGAAGCTACACTAACCTTGTCAATTATACTGCTTTTGTATGTGCATTACTGCACAGTTCTTAACTCTTGAAGGTCATTAGTGCACTTCAACCAGTTTCACTGTCAGCACTTTTAATCTTTCTCTACGCAGTTTGCGAATCCATCATAATTATACAAGCTGCTTTAGTTGTGCTGCGCAAGAGTTGTCGAAAGGTATGACTTGTGAAGCTATATAAAAACGTGCTTTATTTCTTTAGGCGTGATATGTTGTATTGTTTAATAAACGATATTGAACTTAATCAATGCAACTTTAAACTGGGTATATGGCTCCTTTTATTTGATGTCAAATATTCACATATATCTCTTGTCCATGAGGATGAGATGATGGAGCAGTGTTCGTTCTTGTAATATCTCATAAAAAGTCACAGCTCTCGCCAACTGCGGTTGAAAGAATACATCAAATGGGGTCACTGTCTTTGTGGATAAGTGGGCCACTTTCTCGCCGTAGAACTCTCTTACAATGGAACACACCGGGTTTCTCCAACACGCACCTGTACTCGGTCGACTCAAACTTGCAACTTCGTTTGCCATACGGGCTCCCACGATGCGCTGAAACTTCACTGTGTCGCATGAGGTTGGGTGTGGCATTTACGAATGCGTACTCTCGTCTCTTTGGAATGGCGAGCACTTCGGCATGCAACATCTGCGCCTGTGAGGAAACGCTCGAGCACATTCCATGTCATTGCCCAGCAAACCAGTCTGAACGACGTATAGTGGAAGCCAAGCTCCGTCAGCTGGATTCACGGCCGCTTACAGAAGAGAAGATCCTGGGACCTTGGCTGGCGGTCTCCCATACACGCAAAGCCATGAAAGACCTCTTGCACTTCTTAAGGACCACCAGACTTCACGATCGCTAGTGAAAGAACAGTGTGACACCATGCTAATTAGTCTCGAGCTGACTATTTATCCCTATTTTTCTTACTCTTCTTCTTTTCTATCTCTTCCCTTACTATCATACTCCCTTTCCCCCACCGCAAGTGTAAAATAGCCAACCAAGCCAAGCTTGGTAACCCTCCCTGCCTTTCCTCTCTATTTATCTATCTCTCTCTCTCAGCCATCTGAGAATAGATCGTTTGGTATGGTGCTAGACGTTAATTCAATCGCGACTCAACACATCGACAGCTTGCAAACGAACAGACAGCATATGCAGTTACCACTGAGATGCGTTCGAACGACCGCAAAACTACCATCATCCCCCAGAAATGTGGCGTTGTCCGTCTGAGCACTGTAGCTAACAGCCACCGTAAGAGATGCATGAAATTTCGCTAGATTATTAACATATTCAATATTATATCAAGGTAATTTATAAACAAAAATTACGAATTGAAAATAAAATTTAAGTGTGTGGTGTATACCATTAAAAACGTGGTATTTCCACATCTCATTGCTGTTGTTATATTAAGAGAGTGAAACGTGTTTTCATTGAAGTTTGTTAATGTTAATTGCACAATTAAACACAAGAGGTGGTTCAATGTCAGTCATTCTATGAAAGCTATAGCACCATTAGTGCAGATGCACCTACATCGACCACTGGTGGCACATGTTTATCCCAACAAGAAACATTCATATATATCTTGAACATTTTGAAGTATTTGACATACACCTGGAAAAAGCACATTGTGCATTCCTCAAAAAGGTGGCGTAAATATGCACGTCATCAACGCTGGTACTCGACATGCACCCATACAAATCACCTTCATTTCAGGCAACAAACAGCAAAGCGAAATTCTTATCTCAAGCCGTGAACTGGCGAATGGGTCCCACTTCCCACTTGCGTGTGTTTCGCTGGGTCAAAGCATCCGCTTGAACAAAATTGGACCATTGACATCGTTACCTTACTGCACCGCTTATTGAAGCTGTTTTATCGGTGTTTGCCAGCCCATGCACTCTACTCTACTTCGTGCATCGGGTATAGCGCTGCGCAAGCTGCGCAAAAAGCTGGGTAAGAAGACTTATGGGAGCACAAGCATCTATCGCTTCAATCTGGTCGGTGCAAACGCTTCTTTAAACCACACTAATTGCACAGCGGTAATTTAGTATTAGATAAAACTTCATAAAAATATAAGTAGTGTTCGCAGACTTTTGTGCATATTACCATTGTGTGCAATGTAATGAGTTCGGGTTGTTGCGGCCATTGAATAAAACTGCAATTTCATAACTCTGGCGTGACTATGCGTCATCTTTTTTCTTTTAAAACCGAAGAACACAAGTATTGTGCATGCTAAAGAGCACGCGTACGTAAGGAGCAAATAAGCATCGCTGCAGATATGACAGGAATACGCTTTTGGTTGCTTTAAACCGTGTTCGAATAATGACACGAACGCCCAATAAAAATTCCAAAAGAAAGATCCCCCTTAAAACAGGCACAAAGTGAACGGTAGTACACTTAAACATAGCTATCTAGTCATGAGTCGGTATCAGATTAGCTGTCGTTGATTTGAAGCGCACTCGTGGGGGAACTCGCCGCTAACCGACTCAGCGCGAGTCCTCAGCGATAAGGGGCCTAAGAAAAGTAGTTTGAGATCAAATATCCCACTAGTGCACGCAACATTACGTCACTTGTTAACCAGCTATTTCGTAACGTTCAAATAATTTTTGTTCCGCCGGAAGTATTCCACCTCACAGAGATGGCGCTAAGCCCTATGAGCAGCTGATCAGCCGCCATCTTCTGAACGTATGGGCTTCTATGGAGCCTTCGCCACCAGCTGTACCTACCTTGGAAGATATCTTGGCCACAACCACGTCACGAGCAGCCAACTAAAGCTCTGAAATTCAGGCGAATGCAACGCACTCCTTGCTCGGCGAAGAACGGTGTTTTTGCACAGTCAGCCGCGTATTAGACATAGACGCGCCTGTTGCCAAGGTCAAGCTTTCCACTGGATATTTATTTCTCGAATACTTCTGCCATCGCGAAGCGCTGGAACCACTCCCCCATAGACGCCGACAGGTATCGGTGTTACAACACGCGATGTTTAACGTTATTGTATCAGCAATAGTAGACTACCAAAATATAGACGAAGTATCACACACAATTTACAAAAAAGTGATTGAGTTTACTTACAGTTTCCGATCGCAATTTTGCTGGTCTCACTAAAGATCGTGATGTCGCTGGTGTAACTTTCTAGGGGGGCTGGAACGCGTACTCATGGTCACTCACGAGCTTCGACGTCAACTCTCTGCATCCCGGCAGCGCCATTGTAATTTACCGGGGCGGGAAAAGGTGAAATGGCACCAGAAAACTAGAAACAGTGAAAAACGAAAGTACCACACGCAATAAGTTTTCTTGATAACAATGCGAGCAATCTTGACTGTAATTACAATATCTTTCGTTTAACATTTTCGTTTATGCTGCGTAATATATAATCGTTTTCGACTACCTGCAGAAGCGTAATAAAAAGGGCGTGCGTTGGTCTCTTAGCCTTAATTTGCTGCCACAGAAAGTTGTCGTAATCCATCGCCTAAACCTCTCGGCCACCCCGGCTGCGGCGGCTGCATTTCCGGTGGAGGCGGAAATGTTGTAGGCCCGTGTGCTCAGATTTGGGTGCACGTTAAAGAACCCCAGGTGGTCTAAATTTCCGGAGCCCTCCACTACGGCGTCTCTCATAATTATATAGTGGTTTTGGGACGTTAAACCCCACATATCAATCAATCAAAGTTGTCGTAAGGTATAGTGGAGCGCATGTGCTAACACAAACCTCAAATTTTCGCTCACAAAACGAGCCTAAAAGATTTAGCTGCTTGTGACATTACTTAAAGAATAACTTAAATAATAATATAATATAAAGAGAGGTATGGCACAGTAGTTATGGGATCTGCAATTGTGAGGGTTTATCCAGCATGGTATAACGACGCAGTCAGTGTAGAGATTTGGCTCAAGTTTGTCTTTATGACTTGAGACGGCTTTTTCGTCATTGAAAATTGACAAAGCTATGGTGAAAGCACTTGTTTCAAGGCACCGAAGGACGTTGGCCCAAATGGCCATAGCGATGCTCGGCAGGAAGAGACGATTTCATGGGTGGCTCCCGCAGGACGTTCGGGAAACGGTGACACCCTGATTGCGGCGCACTCACGCGTCGGCTATGTCCAAATTTTCGCTTTCACATACTTGTATATAAGCATTTCCCTATAAGTTTTACGGAATAATGTGTTGCACGACTAATCATGATTACCTCTTTTCTCTGAAAATCAATAGCTAAAATTTTTTTACGAATTTTGAAGAGTTGGGACCATCCGCCCCAAGGAGTGGAAACCATGGATAAAAACTTCGACAATTTGTTAGTGGGTGGACGTTCAACTAGCACGCTTGAATTACATGAAAAGCCCGGGCAGCGACATTGTTCACTTGCCTACGTCTCGGCGGAGCACACGCCGAAGGCACGCCCACCAGCCCGAAGCAAACTATTGGCCGGCGCGTCAGCTGCTTCTTTTGAATGGTCCGATTGTGTCATGCGCATCTGTGATGCGCAGCACGTGTGCCACTGGAAGTAGCCGCCAGATACGAGTGACTTCCTCAACTTCAACGACTTGTACACTAGAAGATAAGCGGTAAAAATAACGCATACAGAGCGTGTGATGTCACAGCCATCAGTACCGTATAGATAACCAACCCTATACCACCCAGCGGGCTTAATTTTTCTGGACGATTGCCACGCCACATCATGACCTGGTAACTTTATATAAAACTTCATGGCAGCGGCCGAAAGCGGCGCCCCCGTGGGTTTGACGCGAGTAGGTTGCTGCTCCGGGACGTCCGAGCACGCTAGTGTCTCGCTTTAATCCCCCTACCCCTTCCCCCTTTATGCCGGATCGTCAATAAAGTTGTTTCACTCACTCATGGCATCTTTCTTAGACCCGGCCGATAGTATAGACTTGTTAACTTCACAATCATGCATTGATGATAAAATTTCTGACGATTTGTAAGAGCTGTTCAATTATTTTCTTTAATTTGCATTTCAGATCTGTGTAACCGTTTTCCGTGCTTAACATATCACCGTTGTCGAGCAGCTTCTTTGTAATTTTCGTAAGCATATTGATTGGCATGCTTGTAAGTGTTATGACTTGTAAGACTGTTGGCCTGTGTTGAATTTTTTACATTTAGAGTATCATACAGTCAATTTGCACGTTAAGTTTACACTTAATTAAAAGTAACCGTAACGTGGCGTACTCCACCATATAGCTTACGAGTGCGGTGGCAATACTGTGTATACCTGGCAGTTCATTTCTTCCCGTGCGAACACAGTTGTTTTCTGTTAAGTGTCTCGTGTAAGTAAGTCGTATATTTATGCTACAACGTATTCACGCTGTGCTCAAGTGTGCAGCTAATCACAGAAAAAGGCTGTATCAGCCACCCATGACTGCGAACATTAACTGCCAAACAGCTTTGGCTTTCTCCTCTGTTGCTCTCCCTGCACTTGTCTGTAGGTCCCGACATATCAACCCTCCTGAAGTATTCCGTAGGGCTGCCACCCAGGTTCCTTGGTTTCACTATGTGCTCAAGAAGATACGTTGTCATGTCTTTATAGTGCATGTCAGCAGCCGATTTTCACTCTGCGTGGCGACACCTTGAGGCAGTTTCGGGCTCTGGCGTGGTCAACCTGACTGCAAGGCCACGCATGCTCCTGACACATAAATTTAGAGCCCGAAACTGCCTCAAGGTGTCGCTCCGCAGAGGGAAACCCAGCTGCTCGCGCGCCCTAAGCAGACGTGGCCACGGCTGCACATAGTTCATTGAAAATTATCACTGTCACTGTTATACGGCGTCATTTGTCCGGCTCATTCCATTTCTACTTTTATTCTAGGAAGAACATAAAGTATCCATCAGAGCTCCTTTTCAGAACTCATTAACTATCAGAGCTCCTATCTATCGAAGCTCAATCTCTATCAGAGCTTTTTTGGTCGCAACCCATATCCTGCCTGTTTCGTGAAATTCATGACTGTGTTCAAGATTATTCATTAACTCTTCCTTTTGTAGGGTAAATAAACGAATCAAGGTGCGAGCCATAAACCCGGAGAGCGACGAGTGGCCTCGTCAATACTCGGCCTCCGGTGCGGCGCTGTCTGGGTTCATTTGGCATCATCGAGCCGGGAAGCGCGGCGGCCCACCACGCTCGACCCGGCGCTAATCTTACCCGCATTCACGCAAGTGCACACGATATCGTTGCTGTGCTTGGATCAACGAATCATGGGCGCCGCCTTCATTACGCAGCGATGTTCTTATTTTGTTGTGGCCAAAGCTTTCTAAGACGGCTGGAAAGGATAAAAGTTAATTCCGTGCTATGAACGGCTTCCTTTCAAAGCATGCAGGTGATGTTGTCAACACGCATTGTAGTGTTCGACTTGCACGTGAACGTTTGCCGCCATAAGTATATATGTGGTTCATTCAACAGAAAAAAGTCACAGTTTCACGCAAGGCCGCAGCAATGATTGCGATAGCAACAAAGTTAGATAGCCTTCATGTGCGTACCACCGGAGGCGGCACGCACTTGAAGGCCCTTGAAACAAAGTGGAATATCACGCGAGGAATGGCAAGCGAATTGAAACGTGCAGCACGTTTTTCGTACACAAAAGTCACAAATGACGTACGAAAATAACACAAGCAGGACAAAAGCGAACTAACAACGTTCACAGCTCAACGCTTAATGCACTGTTCAAAGAAATACGATGCACGAAACGCACTCCCATATACAGACGAGCGCGAACTAACAAGTGCAACGGTTGTTACATCATTGTGTCTAAAAAGCACGGTCCTTTCGCAAGTCGAGATATTGCAGCCACCGAAGTAAACTACATGAGCCTGGGAACTACAACGTGATCGTTCTAGTGAAAGACAAAGGCGTACAATGCTCCACACCGCGAGATTAGCGCGTGCACATCGGTGTCTATACCCTCTGTGGGGCAAAGTATGCTTTGGAGGTGAACGCATGACCACGCGTCGTGACGAGCGGGGCGCCGAGCGCACTCTTGGCGCTTCTCGTACTCTCACTGGTAATGTTATGAACACGCTGATACTCACCCCGAGATGTTCACTGCCAGTGGTAAGTGGTGTATATAAATAGCTCGTCATTTGAACGTTGAAGAACGAGTGCCTGCGTTGCTCATTGGTTGACGCTGCGCGCTGCAGAGTGAGAGATCCCTCGTTAGATTCGGCACATGGAAAACATTTTTCTAAATTATTTTCTATGATGATTTTCTTAATATATAAATACATATACATACTCTCTTCAGTCGCAAGAATGAACCAAGGAAAAAAGCTTTTGCAAATCTATTATTTGATTCCCTACACACAAGAAAAAAAATGCCGAAAAATTATGACTCCTGAAAAATTGAATGGTTGTCTGAAAATGTGATTGTACCCATTTGCGTGCTCCTGATCTTTTAATGTCTCTAAATTGGGTGAAACAAAATTATCAGACAAAAATGACTTTCAATATGATCTATAAGGCTTCCACATTTAAAAAAAATATAATGCAAACGTTGTCGCTCGCGCTGCAACTAAGAAAACAACTTTCACTTATCACGAAAACACAGCCGAGCATTCGTGCAGTACGCATGAGAGCGCTCGTGCAGTACGCAGTAACTTCCGTTCGCTTGTTTTGTGAATATGACTACACACAATGCGCCATTTCTCAGGGCAACGTGTCGCTTCGATGAGTTTCTTCGTGAAACAAAGTCATCCTTATTGTGCCAAAGGAAATTTGGACACGCGGATATTGAACTGTGATAATCTAGGGCCTTTAAAACAACGGTGCTTAAATGGGTACCCAGGAACCAAGGAGCATATTCGGAACATCACGGCACGGCAAAAACCAGTATAGAAAGTCAGCCTCGCAAAGATGAAAATGGCTTTTTTTTAGCATACTTAACAAATTGCGAATGGGAAGTTAAATGAGTCCTGGAGGGTGACCAGCTTCTGATACCAAAGCAGGACACTAAAATGAAGACACGTGCTGACTTAGTCAAAACACCGAACAGAAATTGCCGCAAATAGGATCTGTGTGTATGCCGAACCTTCCGATTGCTACGGAAAGTATAAAAATAAAATTATCATTGCCGTCTCATGATTTTATATGCTGATTGTAAGGACTTCGAAAGTTTGACGTATGCCAACCGCTTTTCTTGGTTTACCGAAACAGACTATGCCTCAACAGTATCGAGCAGGGAGATGCAGTGAACGTTTGGCGGTTACCGTCAGATAAAACGATAGTGGAGGGGTACTACGTCGAGAGCCAACATTATCATTGTGAGGAACGCCGTATTAGAAGAGGCAGTGACGATTGTGACGGGGCCCGTCAACGCAGTACTATCGTTGGAGTAAGGGGGCTCGTCATAAAAGCGATGCAGCTATATACACGAGCCTCATCACTGTTAAGCATTGACTACGGCCCGTCACGTCAGTGTGCTGGAAAAAAATGAGGGGATGGGTACGTTGCCCTAAATGTTGTTGCGAAGCGCACCTCCGACGACGTTACGAAGGGCGCCTCGAAATCTCACCGCTGCAACCACTGTTGCGAAAGACGGCGACGCCAACACGGTCCCGAAGGCGCCACTGCTTCGAACTCCGCAGGGAAGGTCACCAGCCGTTTGGTAGCGTAGGTTTCTCAGCTCTCGACTGCTTCTGCGCAGAGCTGATAGACGAGCGGACGAGACGACGGTGAGTTAAACAAAGTTAATGTACAGCATGTGTACAGAGGCGTTACAAATTCGGCACTGGGGCCGACAGAGACTCGAAGAGCCGAGCTCTCCTCTCTAACACATAGGTCTGCTCTCAAACGGGTCCGCTCTGACACACATGTCAGCTTTCACCTAGGACCCCCGATCGCGACGCGCCGCAGGGCTTCTTTTATTTGCACCGGGTCCAACCAAAATGTCCAATCAGAAGTGCCGCTGGTCGTCAGGGCAGACTCCTCCAATGGGGTCGCCGCACAATGTGTCAGACCCCCAGACATGAAGACGCCAGCTGTTTACTCGACGGGTCGCTTGCCGAGGCTGACTCACTGCACGTGCACGCCAGAGAGGCGCCGTCGCCTGTTGACGCCGTTGAGTTGTTCGCGTCAGGCGGACTGGCCTTGACAAAGATTGCCTTTTTCAGAGGCACGGCCGTTCGCTGTGGACTCGCAGGCATAACAATGTGTAGCCGTTTTAGACCCCCCATCATCTAGCTGTTCTGCTGGCATAGGGGGTTGACGTGCAGTTGGGAAACCGATGGTGCCGCAGGTCGTCAGTTCAAGTTCACATTCTGTTATTTTTTACTTTTGATTTTAAGGTAATGCGTCAAGAGCGATGTTACTGTTCTGAAAGAGTTGAAATTGTGATTTTTTGCAGAAATGTTTTTCGCTGTTTGTGCCTGTTGTTATATAGAATTCGACTACGTTGATATTTTGAGGCGAGTGGGTACGTTGTTGGCGTACGACTTCAGTTCAATTCACGCTGACCAACTAAGTTTTTCTTCTTTTTTTATGCTTTCAATATTCTTCCGAGTAATGTTGCCCGTTTTAAAGAGAGAATTGCGCTGGCCAGCATTCTACAGTGGAGCCCCAAGTAATAGTATCTTGTGATGTCATTGTATGTGAATAAATTATCTTTATAGTCCCCGGAACGGTAGTGGGCTTCGGGTAGGGTCTGACCGGCAAGGCAAGCGAGTCCTCGTGCCACCTCATTCGTCACCTCGTTGAGGTTGACCCGAGCTTGGTCTAGTTGTCCCAAATGCGCATGAAATCATCGGATTTCAGTATTGATAGGATTGACTTTGTTCATAAGTTTAATCACAGTCCCAGCGACATAGCCCTTGTCGAAGCTCTTAATTGCTGCTTTGGAGTCGCTCTAGATGTATGGCCATTTTCTGCTCCTGAAAGCTAAAGCAATCGCGGCTTGTTCCGCCACCATGGAGTCCTTTGTGAGAGTATAGTCAGGGCATCTCGTACCTCTCCCTGGCTGTCGACCACCACAGCCGTGTTTTCCAGTATACCCTAGTAGAAGTAAGAAACCTCCATAGAGATGCTGGAATTTTTTATCGACGACCTCATGGCGGATCCGCCAGCGTGCGTTGAACCATGAAACAGTCCATAAAGTGAAGACGAGGAAGAAGATATCCGCGTGCATTTCGTCGTGTTTCGAACGCACAGTCCTCGCGCTGGCACATGTTCCTGCGTGCCGAAGCCTGAATTACGACGTTCTACCGTCGTTCTTCGGACATCGAGGCGCAAGCCAGCTAGTAATCGTCTCCGCTACAATCCAACAGCGAGGTCTTGTTGGCAGGACTTCAGTCGTGGGACCTGCCGTGTGACCCGCCAAGAGGCCCATAGCCCTATGGCTGAACAGAACAAACGTAAGTTGGCGAACACAACTGAACGGGGCTCCATGACGTTCGACACAGTGGGCAGTGAAGCGTAAATTATTGCTTTAGGGTAAAGCCATGCCTCCTACAAGATGGCGGGTGTGACCGCCATCTCACTAGGAGCACGATAAAGCGATACCATTCGGCGAAGAAAGAATTGCATTCTGCCCCTTAAGCCTGCTTATTTATTTAGAGAGGCCAACGCAAGCCTTTGCGTTAGCGTTGCGCATGCGTCGTACGCTCGCCTATTGCAGGCTTGAACTCAGTATCGAACGTTACGGCAACTTTCTTCGAGTAGGCACTGTTCAACGTGAGTCACGGTGTAAACCGTTTGCTTAGAAAGCGTCAAAGTCTCCTGAAATCCTACTGAAGATCAAGTCACCAGTACTCATCTCGATTTGTTACTTCCACCAAGATCTTTACTTTACAACTAACCTACCAAATATAATAACATATCAATGTCACTTATTCTCGAAGGAATCACCAGAACAGGCCATTTTTTTATTTGGAATGGGGGGGGGGGCAAACACTAGCTTCAACTTTGTCGGTAAGGCATTGTGACAGCTTCCTTTCTAAATTTTTTATGTCTTCGATGCCTCGTGCTCACGTCCGTGCGTCCATACATCCCTCCATACGTTCCCTGGCACGGTGCCAGCTGTGGTCTCTTCTCCTCTCACACTCTCAGCCATCGCGTTATGACACAGCGTCTCGTTGGAGCGTTCGAGTCAGTCGAATCAACGATCGAATGGGGCCAGATGGCTCCCATGCACACGCTTCTTTCTCACTCACACTCTCTCAGCCACCCCGTGGCCACCGGGAAGCGCCTGAAAATCCCTTCTGCGTCGAAGGCTCACGTCTTGCTATTCGAAGGGCCCTTTACCACTCGCAAACATAGGTGCTGACTGCATAACGCGTAGTGGCGCTTGCCAGAACTATTGCGAGTGTAAATAACGCGGGAAGGTTGCACAACATCATTGGATGAATGTAACGTTAAATGTAATCACGGCATTGCATCAAAATAGGGATCACTATTGGATTTTTTTAAAGACGATAGTCTTTCTTGGGGACCTTGGACGCAAACATTTTTGTCTGTGTCTGTCTGTACATTTGTCTGTTTTACTACTTTTAATAGCATCGGGTACTTGAGATGGCCAACCCCATCCGCAGCGCCTACCAATGTTGCTCAAAGTAGATTGTTCATGCTCGTGCAATTGTCAATGAAAAAGCAATTATTTCGCATCTATGGGGCCCCATAACAACACGTATATATTCTGAATGTGCGTCTCTTACTAGAAAAGGCATACATAAGTAATTTTAATGAGTGTAGCGCTTATCACGCTGCGCTTCCCATGCAACGCTTGCACGGAACGGGGATTGTTCCCAACGCTTTGCTAAGACAAGATGGTGGTGGCACCTACCCATCGCCTTGCATTCTACACCTTATCACCTCTGAGATAGGCGCGCACACCCGTCTCAGAGCCACGCGCTTTGTTTCTTAAGAAAACTGCCAGATGGCACTCATGTCTAAGGTCTGGCGCTCGTTCATCTCTGCTGCACGCTCGAGGCACTCTAACGCAGTGCCTCCAGAATACCGCTCACATTTTCTTCCGCCGAACATCAAATAAATGTCTTGTTCACTCTCTCCACACGCAAGACTATCGTCTTTCGACGAGATTTACAGAAACATGCAGACATGGGGCAATTGTTTGTTTAGCATGATTTTTCCCGCAAAGCGGAAGAGAATGAAGCTCTTCGAATTTCCAGCTTGAAAACTGCAAAGCTTGTTCAAGAATGCGCCTAACGCCTTGGTTCTGAAAAAAAAACGCGTCGGGGATGCTCCAGGCGCCGTTGTTTGCACAAAATAAAAAAGTAAAAGCGTGCTCCTATCACTGCCGTTCTTGTGGCACTTATCTCTTAAGCCATCAGTGTACGCAACCAGCTTTAAAGACATGTCAAACTATGAGGTCGCGAAAAGTGTTAGAGGACCCAATTAAAGACGATAGCCTTTCATTGGATACTTCGAAGCGAAAATTCTGATCGGTCTGTCCGTCACCCGCAGCGGCTAGTCGTTTTTAATTCTATTGTTTGCCTTTAATTCCGAAATCCAACCACAGCCTCCACCAATATTGCAATGATTTTCGAGTACATACTTTTGTGTAGTATTGATTATGAATCCAGTTTTGCGCATATTTGAGGCAAAACATGAACACGTCAATATATTGTGATGTGTTTCTTTATACTATAAAAGTCGTGAATTAGTAATTCTAAAGATCGTTGCGTTTATTACGATAAGCTGACAATGCAACGCTTTGCACGAAAAGGGGGGTGTTTCCTGCGCCTTGCTAGAGTGTGCTAACATTTTAGTACATTCAAGTTTTGCGAAGACGATACGCTGGTGGCACTTGCCCACTGTGCGCATTGAGGCATTTTAACATATAGCACCTCCAGAATCCCATTCACCGATTTTATCCAACAGAACATCAAATAAATGTTTTCTTCACTCTCTCTGGATGCAAAGGCTATTGGCCTTCGATGAAATTTGCAGTGAAACATGGGCAAAGGAGACAATTATCATGGTTGTGTTCCGATTCTACACATTATCAAATATATAGTCTACGCTGACAGCGTAGAAGAGCTTATGTTTCCCGAGAAATTGGGCACTTTTATGTGCCGTCTACGTGACGCTATGGTACTTAACGTTGAAGAGAGAAAGCTAAGTTTAAAAATGTAACTGTTATTTCTTTTGCCTTATTTCGTTCTCAAATCTACGAAAATTTGAAGGCTACTCACGTCGAACATATTGAAACGCGTCTGTATGTGTTCAAACGACCATACCAACGAGATCTGAGCTATCTGAGCACTTCGCTGAGCCCCCATCTTGTTGGGACAGCAGAGTACCCTGCATCGTTTTTGTATACGATGCCTTCTTATCGAAGCTCCCTATTTTGCCCGCTACTTGAGAATTGGAATGGAACTTAAGATGGCCGCTGACAAGTTAGCTGTCTATGGAGCCGTTTACGGTGAATATTGGAACACACCCTATAACGTAGCGTCGCGCCGAACGTGCCCACTCATTGAAATAGAAGACGCGCGCATCGCATTCCGTTCTCACCAACCCCGTCTCAAAGGGCACAGGCTTTCGCTCAACACACTTTGGAGCTCACAAAGTGTGCTTCGATTTCTCCTTCAAAGTTCTTGTGATGTAGCTATTGCGCGATCGGCCGTAGTTTCTATCCTAACTACCACATAATTACACCATATTGTCACATTCGCCATCTTGTCAACTATGATTGGTCCAGAGCACTGCGGAGGCCTCTGTGATGGGCTTAAGATGCCGCAATTACGACATGGGATTATTTGGAGCAGGGGCGCAGCCAGCCGAGCTATCTTAACAGCTCAAGGTTTCTTCGCGTAGCGTAAACTGAAAACTCAATGCATATGAGCCAAGCAGCTAGATCTTAGTACAGCATGACCATTCATGGTATACAAATGTATAGCATAGCAAAAGTGTGGGAGAGAAATTGAGGGTGAGGAAGAATGAAAGAAGGAGAGAAATAATGCGTGGTTTTTGAAGAAGGGAAAAGGGCACCTGATTTCTGTCATCCTCGTGGGCGCTAAGCTCCCTTTCGAACCTGCCCCGCCGCGGTGGTCTAGTGGCTAAGGTACTCGGCTGCTGACCCGCAGGGCGCGGGTTGGAATCCCGGCTGCTGCGGCTGCATTTCCGATGGAGGCGGAAATGTTGTAGGCCCGTGTGCTCAGATTTGGGTGCACGTTAAAGAACCCCAGGTGGTCTAAATTTCCGGAGCCCTCCACTACGGCGTCTCTCATAATCATATAGTGGTTTTGGGACGTTAAACCCCACATATCGATCAATCAAATCCCTTTCGAACCAGTTGAAAATTGACTTGAAACTCCTACCATTATTCATTATATAAATTCATCCTCACTCACTTCAACCGTACAATTATGCAAAATGCAAATAAAGTTATGCCTTAGAAGTTCGTGGAACGGCGGGTCTGCGAAGCTCTGACCATGTCTCTGCAGCCATGTTGGTGGAAGAAGAGGACGACGACTCGTCGGTGGCCAGCTCGCCATTCGACGATGGAGGCTTTCTGGACAGTTTAGACTCCGTGGGCGGGGCTGCCGGCGATGGTCTGGAATCGTCGTCAGCCGCTGTCTCAGCTGTTGTGGAGGGTCCCCCGTTTTCCCCAAGAGCACCAGCGGCAGCAACTGCAACAACGGAAGCGACCACTGCACCGGGTGAGGTACAGGAAAGTTTGAAGGAACCTTGTGGAAGTTTTGTTAGGCCGCGAAGGTTGTAATTGGACGCGCGTGCGGCGGCAATGGCCTTTGTAGCCGGCCACGTATTGTTCTGCTTAGATTAAGCACTCGCAAAGTGTCCGGTTTCAGCTTTAGGTGATGTACGTCTGAGAAGAGTAGACCTGCATGGACGCTTACCGAGACAAAGACTCGAGAAGCCTTTAAAGCATAGACGCTTTGCCACGAAAATCATTCAGACATGTCTAATCTTTTTACGCTGACGTCACCCAAAACGTCACCTACCTAATAGATGTGGTTGCGGTGGTTTTCGCTTTGTAATTTTAGGAGCGACCTTTTCAAGACCCCTTTGATTTATAATCACGTGATATAGGCACCCGACCGTGGACCAGAGGGCACAACGAAGCTCTTGAGGGGCTGCCTCAGCATTGTTGGTACCGACCACCAGGGATACTAGGAAAATGGAACGCTCACTGAACCCAGTGACACGCTGATGTGTCAGTGCCTTTTAGGGGCGAAGCTCCTTATAGCGGCACACGTTCGTCCCGCGTCCCGTCGTAGTATGTAACCAGTCTTACGCTTTGACCTGCAAACATTTTGACCTCCAGGGTGGTGCCGGTGAGAGATTCCGTCTGTGAGTTGTTGAACAACAAAAAAATAGTGCTCAATGTACATTTCAATAGCTGATAATGGGGTATGATAGACAGGAGCATTCGGCTTTTAGTTAACGTGCACGCTGCGATCCCCATTAGCAGCCATTGCATGTACATTGAGCACTATCTGAAGGAAAAGGGTTGCTACGTTATACCCGCTGGGTGTAACCACCTTAGGTTTAGAAAGGTTTAGCGAGCATTGAGCCGCAGTGCCATGAATAGAAAGAACTAGTATATACCATGAATGAACTCGCGGTAGTTAAAGGTGGGAAGAAGCTACGAAGTGCAAGCCGTAAGAAAGTAAAAGCCGAATTCTCCTGTCTCTCATTTCCCATGCAGCCATTGGCATGTACATTGAGCTCTATCTGCCAGGAAAAGGTTGCTACGTTTTACTCGCTGGGTGTAACCTCCTTGGCTTTAAAAAGGTTTAGCGAGTGTTGGGCCGCAGTGCCATGAATACAGTGAACTAGTATATACCATGAACTCGAGGTGGTTAAAGGTGGGAAGTAGACCCGAAGCGCAAGCTGTTAGAAAGTGTGCGTGTGCCACCTCTCGTTTAGTCCTTGGAATGTCCGCTAGATGGCGGTGTTTCTATATGGGGAATATATGATGAAAAGATGCGAGATGGTGGTAGCCCTGCCGCGGTGGTCTAGTGGCTAAGGTACTCGGCTGCTGACCCGCAGGGCGCGGGTTCGAATCCCGGCTGCGGCGGCTGCGTTTCCGATGGAGGCGGAAATGTTGTAGGCCCGTGTGCTCAGATTTGGGTGCACGTTAAAGAACCCCAGGTGGTCTAAATTTCCGGAGCCCTCCACTACGGCGTCTTTCATAATCATATAGTGGTTTTGGGACGTTAAACCCCACATATCAATCAATGCGAGATGGTGGTACTTGGAGTGTTAAATAGATGGACGAACGGACACTCAGACAGATGCGTGAATGGACGCATGAATGGACGCAGGGGCGGATGCATGGAGGAACGCAGGAATGGACGCACGCACGGACGGGCGAATGGACGCATGAACGGTCGCACAGACGGAAGGAAGCAAGAACGAATGGACGGACGAATGCATCGCCCCACTCTCCATCATTCACTCCGTGGATATGCTGCCAATTTTTTGGCACGTTTTCAAAGAACGCTTCCTGGGCGCTTACATATTCAGCCGTAACCCACTTGCTCACAACTTAATAACAAAATGATTTGCGCGTGCAAGTTTGGTTTCGCAGCGTCTACTCGCTAGGCTACGCATTGGAAGACTCTGTTTTGCTGCGCCTACTCGTTAGGCTATGTGTTATGGCGCTACCATCAGTTCTCGTAAACTGCATTGCCGGGTGCCTATTTATCAGAACACAGAACCAAGAAAGGGACTTGATAAACATGTAAATCGGGCTGGTTGGTATGATTCTGTGTTCACTTGTCTTGTTGCTTCTTCATTCCTGTCCCTGTGTAGCTTATGTTTGCGGATGAACACGCGTACTTTTCTTACGTATATCTTTCATGCAGCCACCCGACCTCAGCGTGGCAGGTCCGTCAATGAGCAGCGGAGAGCAGCATAACTATCAGCTGCGAAGACGCATCCCGCAGCCTCCAAACGCGTTCATGCTGTTCGCAATGGAGAACAGGCGATCAGTGGCTGCTGAGAACCCTAATGTACGCGCAGTTTCCTCTCTACTTGTCAAAGCGTTTCCTTTCTACAACAAAAGGTTTCCACAAATAGCTTTCTTTACATAACGAAAAACAACAACAACAAAAAACACCCACATGGTATGAGCGTTTAGCTTAGAGCACTTGCGAGCTTCATTTGGGCGTTAGAATTATTTCTACAGCAATCGAGCCATTCCTCGTAAACTTTCAGTTTCTCCATCTGTTCGCCTAATTTTTATTGCTGTTATACTTCACTTCTTAGCAACACTGATTGGTCTAGTTGCCGACTACGGGGTAATAGCTGTACAAAGCTCCAACGTGCGGGGCTGTTACGTCCAAAGCCCGGAGATGAAGGTGAAACAGTAAAAAGTTCCCAAGCATTTCCCCGAGGGTGAACATGGTTAAGTGCGAATGCACGGGGTGATGCTATGAGGGGTATTTATTAATTCGCACTATTATATTTATTAATCACACTATGGTGCCTTTATGGTGTAATGGTTCCTGGGAATCGCAATTTGATCACACGGGGGAGCTTACGGTAACTCACTGGCGAATGCCAACGGATTTTAACTTTACTCCCCCTCATAGCATCACCCCGTGCATTCGCACTTAACTATGTTCACCCTCGGGAAAATGCTTGGGAGTTTTATTACTGATGATGATGATTAAAGTGTAAAAAATGAATTTGAGTGTTGTTTGTCAAGAAGCATTTGTACACAGATACATTATATACGAAGTATTATTTATTTACACTTCACGACGCGTCTGGACGAGCAAAGTCCAGGGCTCGACCGCTCTCCCACGCGGCATGTTCACTGGCTGGAACGGCTTCGGGAACGTCCACTCGCCGTTGACGATTGCGAGCGGCGTCTTGACCCCGGCCTTCATCGCCCTTCTCCGCCTGACGCTTGCGTTGTCGTTCCGTTTCTTGGGGGGCGCTGCGAGCGCTCGATGGTGACGGACGCACTCCACATCGCCTCCGTAGATTTTCTGCTATTTCTGCGGACATCCACCCTGGTACCCCTGAAACTTGGGTTTATCGTCACCGCCAAGTTCTCCGCTTCGCCTAGACAACACCTTCGTCCAGGTGGGTCCAGTTTTGACAACTTGAGGGATATCCTTCACTCCAGGCTACAACACCGCCTCGCTAAGGGCTCTCAGCCCGGCGATGGCGGCCGCCAACGTGGTTACGGGCTATGATCCTACCTCAAGCCAAGTACTGTCCATGGAGATTTCATCCTCCGTAAACACTATGCCATCAGAAGACGAATACCTCGACGACATGGTGAGACTGTGGCAACGCAAGCAAACCAAATCAAAGTCTGCGTCTCAACAACAACGAGACGCCACAGCTGGCCGCCGTTCCCCAGCCTTGCAAGGAAAGCCGGCACGCCATCCCTCCGGTGGTGTGCCTACCTCTGCTCCGTCCTCGCAGTTAGCGAAGCAACGCAAGTTGCGTCCGCGTCAGACTCTTCGCCTCTCTCGCGACAACTACATCGTAGTAGTGAAACCTCGCGTTCCCTGCGAGCTACGCACATTTGTTCCGGCCGATCGCGCGGGCGACGCCATCCGCAGCTACCTCGGCGACCGGACTACCACGCAAATTCAAGTGTGGCCAATCTGGGAACAGAACATCTTGGTCTGTAGCACCACCATTTTGCCTATGGCACAGCGACTCCTCGGGGACTTCAAGCTGCAAGTGGGGGATCAGCAGCTGCCCGTTCGAGGCCACGCCAAGGCACCAGGAGATACATGCAAGGGCGTCATCAACGTAAACCCTGCTGAAAGGCCGGAGGAGATAAAGTCTGAACTGTATTGGCCCCGAGGTACTATCCTTGTGGTCCGCAAACTCGGAGATTCCGCGGCGGCGGTGGTGACTTTCGAGGGCACGAAGTTACCCCGCTTCCTCTTCTACCACTGCGTGGCGACGTATATCCGCCCTTACAAGAAAACGGTCCCTGTTTGCACCAAGTGCGGTACCATCGGCCATCGACCACTTCAGTGTCCTCGCCCCGCTCCAACGCAATGTGCCAAATGTGGAACCCCCACACCTGCAGGTCTCAATACCCATGACTGCCACCCCAAGTGCCTCCTCTGCCACGGCGCCCATGAGACTGCGACCAGTGGCCGCACGACAAAATATAGGAAACGCAAGAAGCCCTCAACATCTCCACGAGGAACCACCTCACATTCGTCACAGCCGGACAGCGGCACCAACCTGCATCAGTCGGCTCCACCACTCCACGCCGACACTCAGGCATTCCCACCGCTCGAAGCACCAGCGGCGGTACCTAAGGTGAGCAGTTGGGCAGGGAATGCTGCTTCTAAGCCTCTCTCAACCCCTTCTGTCGATCCTCCTTCTCCCGAACTTGCGGCCCTTCGCCAGCAAGTTGCGGCACTTCAAAAGCAAAAATCTCTTTTAACTAAACAACTCGAACTCATAAATAAGCGACTTCAACCCCAACAACAGTGTACTGCAAGGCCATCCGGTATTGCCTCCGCTGTCCAGGCGGCTACGCCAGCTACGTCCAAGCTTAGTCCTTGCGCTAAGTTCACTTCCATTAAACCGCCGGTTCAAGCAGCCATGTGTACTCCAGCACTTGGAACCGGTGCCGCATCTACTCCAGAAGCTCTTGAGGCTCCTGGGGCACCTCAGGTTCTCTTGCCCGCTAACCGAACTCTCCTTAGCGAGGAGCGCGCCCCGCGCATAGAGGAACGCCTTACGCGCGTCGAAGCTTCGATTAATCACCTCCTCACCAGCTTCTCTGTCCAACGCATAGTAGTAGAGGTTACCCAGGCTATTCAAGCCTGGGCAATCACCCAGTTTCAACCCAAGGCATCGCGTTCCCGCTCCTGCTCGGTGAGCAGTGAAAGTGCAGCTCCACGGCGTCGTCGTAAGATGTCTACCACCAGCCCGCCGTAGGACAATCCGGCCTCTGTGCCCCTCCCTGCCTCTGAGGATTCCGAGCGGGACATGGAGGGCCAAATATAAAACCTAAGACAATCACGATGGCTACCAATCGTACGTCCCGTTCAAACATTGCGTCTAAATTCGAGATCATACAGTGGAACCCTGGAGGCTTCGGGAACAGGCGAAAGCGTTCACATCTTTCCCTTTTCCTCAGCTCACTTGGCTCTCAGCCGGCCGTCTTGGCGCTCCAAGAATCTGGCCCTGCTCCATTCCTTTCTGGATACTGCTCCTATGTAGGCGGCACCACCACATGTCTCCTCGTGCATAAAGCTTACACAGCGATACAGATTGACCTCGATCTGGATCTTCCTTACGACTACTTCAGTGCTGTCTCAGCGGAGGGGCCAACTATCAATACATATCTTAAACGTGTACTGTCCCCCTCGCCTTGCGAGGGCTTCGTTCGCGCATCTCTTCCATCGGGCGCTGCGTATCGCGGCCCGACAACCACTGGTGATTGTCGGGGACTTTAATGCCCCCAGCCCTCACTGGGGTTACCACTACGAGAAGGCCCGGGTCAGAGAGTTCAAGGAACTCCTTTCCTCGCTGAGCCTCACGCTTCTTACCGATCCGGCACAACCCACACGTTCCGGCAACTCGGTCACGCGAGACACATGCCCCAACCTCTCCCTCACCCGTCATATCCGCGATGCTAAATGGGAAATTTTAGGCGAAACCCTAGGCAGCGATCACTTTTTACTCCGCATTTTGTTCAAACCGCAGCAGAAAATGCGCCAACACTGGGGATAAGCCCGTCTCACCGATTGGACTCAGTTCAGAATGCAACCATTTCCCGCCGTCCTCTCCTCGACCGAATATGCAGCGTGGGCACCATACGCCCTCCATTTGAAACAAGCGAACACTCGCACCCTTGCAACCTCTAATTTGACTCCTGCAATCGATCCACACCTCCTACATCTTTGGCACGCTCGCCGCAGGCTCGTAAGGCGCTGGAAACGCAACAAACCTAATCGGAAACTTCGCGCTCGCATTGAGGCGCTCACTGCAGAGGCGGCCGCATACTCTGCACAACTTTCCGATGCTAACTGGGCAGACACCTGTTCGAAGGCTGCAAACTAGATGAGCTCTAAGAGTGCGTGGCGACTCTTTAGAAGCCTTCCCGATCCCTCCACCACCAGGGGCGAAACGCAACGCCAGCTCCACCGTGCTCTGCATGCCTTTCAGGGCACTACGGATCAACTTGCGCGAGAACTTTGTGACCGCTACATCTGCCGCACAATTGATCCCGCGGGCCCAGCATATACGTATTCCGGCGCCCCTAGCAACGACCTCAACACCCCATACACGCTTTCCGATTTACAATTTGCACTCACGAAAATGTGACGTGGCACGGCCCCTGGACACGACGGAATCACAGTATCGCTTCTGGCAAATCTTCCCGACCAAGCACACCTCTCGCTACTCCTCCTTATAAATTCAATATGGGATGGCTCTCCACTGCCAACGGAATAGACCACATCGGTCGTGACATTCATACCCAAATCGGCAAAGTCCGTTAGTATCGAGGCACTGAGACCCATCTCACTTACGTCCTGCGCAGGCAAACTCATGGAAACCATGGTTCGCGAACGCCTTTCCGCCTACTTGGAGGCCAGGAGGACCTTTGCCGACACAATGTTTGACTTTCGCCCGCATCTGTCGGCGCAGGACGTCCTGCTCCAGCTTCAACACATCATAGAGCCGACTACTATGCGCCATAACGATAAAGCCGTGCTCGCTCTCGATCTCCGCGGGGCGTTCGACAACGTCAAACACAGCACTATACTCACTAACCTGTCTACCACAAACTGCGGGCAGAAGACTTTCAATTACATTCGCGCCTTTCTATCACATCGCACCACCATCATTCGCCTTAATTCTACCGAACACGGCCCGTACTTATTAGGCACGTGGGGTACACCTCAAGGGGCAGTCCTGTCTCCTCTTCTTTTTAACCTGGCGATGATGAACCTCCCCTCTCTTCTAAGCGAGGTCGAGGGAATACAACACGCACTATATGCGAACGATATCACAATCTGGACCAACACCGGCTCCTTAGCGCAAATCGAAGAACGCCTGCAAAAGGCTGCCCTTCTGGTGGATACCTACGCTGGTTCATGCGGCCTGGAGTGCTCTCCAGCTAAATCGGCTCTTCTTTCAGTCTCTCCGCTACCGCCGCCTAAATTTTTTCTTCCGTCCGGGCCCGTCCCGTCAGTGCAAAATATTCGGGTTCTTGGCCTTCACCTCACATCGTCCTTGGATCCAAAGGGCACAATAGCAGGCCTCAGACGCACCAGCGAGCAGGTGAGCCGCATGATACGGCGAGTGTCTACCAAGCGCGGCGGCCTCCGCGGGTCTCAGTCCCTCCGATTGGCCCACGCGTTTGTGACCAGTCGCATCCTCTACGCTTTGCCTTACTTTCGCCTGCGTCATCGACACGAGCACCAGCTGGACGTCCTTCTTCGTTCAGTATACAAACGCGCTCTGGACCTACCTATTGCAACTTCCAACAGCCGATTCGCGGCTCTGGGGGTACACAACACCTTTGCAGAGATGCGCGAAGCTCATGGCGTTAACCAAATCAATCGACTGTCACATACGCCTTCAGGGCGCCGTCTTCTACACAGACTTGGCCTTAACGCGATATCTGACCAAGACCCTCTGCAGCCGGTACCAGAGCTCTGGCGTCAAAAGCTATGGGTTGAACCTCTACCCCGTAATATGAACCCCGACCTCCATCCTCGCCGTAGACTAGCACGCGCCGCGGCCCTTCATACGCGACACTCCGATCGTCTTGGTGTTTTCTACGTGGACGTCTCGGGTCCCTCCCCCTCAGGTCACTTCATGGCTGCCGTGATTACAGAGGGCAAACACGTCGATGGCCTCTCCTTTCGAGCAGACACAGTAACGCACGCTGAAGAGGTTGCCATAGCTTTGGCCGCCTCTCACCCTGCCTCACGCACCATCATGACGGACTCGCGCTCGGCCTGTTCTCAGTACCTTCAGGGTTCCATTGCCCCGCTGGTGGCTAGCCTACTACAGGCAGCCTCTTGGCGCTTTAACCCTCATCCCATTTGTATAGTCTGGACCCCAGGCCACTCGGGCCTGCCCGGCAACGAGGTGGCAAATGCCGCTGCCCGCGCTTCTCCTGTCCGGGCCGTTGCCCCTCCATGTCCCGAGACTGAATCTGGCAATACCAACCTGACGCGCTTTCGCGAAATTTTGGCTTATTACCGGGCTTCGCACCGCCTCTACCCGGACCCCACACGCGGTTTGGAGAAAGCGGACGAACGACTGCTACGCCGCCTGCAGACTGACACCTTTATCAGTCCGGCGGTCGCCAGGCACTTTTTGCCGGAAATCAATGGCACCTGCTCGACCTGTCATGTCCTCGCCGACACATATCACGTCGTAGCATCGTGCCCAGTTAATCCCGTCCCTTTCTCATCCCCTTTTTCTATCCCAACTAGAGAGGCTTGGGAGGAGCACCTGCTTGGCTGCTCTACCTTGGCTGCGCAACGCTCCTTCGTGGAGCGTGCACGGGCAACTTCCAGCTCCACTGGCGTCCCGCAATAGGGTCTGGCCACTCTAGCACGCCGATGGGCCACGTCGGCACTCTCTAGTAGACTTTTTCTGAAATAAATGTTTTTTACCACCACCACCACCACCACCACCGCTTCTTGGGCCGCGTTCGCGGCTCGATGCTGACGCCTCATCTCGGCCTCGCGAGCGCGCAGTTCACCATCCGCTGCACGCTTCGCCTGCTTGTCCTCGGCCTCGCGAGCGCGAAGTTTGGCATCCTCTGCACGTTTCGCCCACTTGTCCTCGGCCTCGCGAGCGCGCAGTTCGGCATCCGCTGCACGCTTCGCCCGATTGCACTCGGCCTCGCGAGCACGCAGTTCGGCATCCGCTGTACGCTTCGCCCGCTTACGTTCGGTCTCACGAGCCCTTCGCAGCGCCGCCTTGTCTTCCAACGTCGGCGAAACCACCGCGGTACCGTCACCTCCAACGACGGGTGCAGTGCTGGCATTCGGTTGTACTGCATTCGTTGTTGATGGTAGCGTTGCCTCCGGGACATCCATCGCACGACCCGCTTCCACGGGAGACTGAGAGAGAAGGCGGGCGCGCGAGAGAGAGGGGTGCGCGCGCAGCTATAGCGAGCGAGGAGAGCGGAGGAGCGAGCGAAGGGGGCGGGGGACGCGCGCAGCGGCTTAGATATAAGGCGCGTTACTGACACCGATATCAGCGTCGCGTCCGTGGCTTATTCGGTAGAGCGTTGCGCTGCGGCCCGCCAAGTCCTCTTTCATTTAAAGATAGAGAGAAGACTGCGGACGCCGCCGACGGCGGTGGATGGTTTGGGGTCGCTTATAAAGTGTATTCACACTTAAAAACACTTTGCTTATATATCGTGCCGTAAGTGCGCCGGTATATAAAGAACCCCAGGTGGTCGAAATTTCCGGAGCCTTCCACTAAGGCGTCTCTCATAATCATATGGTGGTTTTGGGACGTTAAACCCCACAAATCAATCATCAATCAAGTACGACGGTATAAAAGAAGTGAAAAGGGAGAATGGGGAGGTAGCCTAGACATGGCAGCTTTATACTGATCGCAGTCAGGTCCCATCATTACAGGGCAGCTTGGCAGACCGCTCTTATCAACAACACGTAGTGCTATCGCATACATGACAGCGGCAACTTTTTTCTTCATTTAGCATTTGCTTTTTAGGCGTAACGCCTCGTATATGCTTTATTTCAGCACTCGTGGATCGGAGCACATAATTTAGCACTAAGCAGTGCACTTACTTTCCGTTCCCACCATATTCGATTCGCATCATGTCACCGTAATTTCGCCGCAAACGCTTAAATCACAGAAACGTTACCTTTGGAAGCCACATTTGTAGTGCTGCAACGGGTTGTCGAAACGCATGCCGCGTTTTTAGCGAGGCAAAAATGTGACAGGCAGTGGGTGCCGGCGTTGCCGTAGAATGGAGTCGCTATGCTAAAACTATTTTTATCACGTTTCAGGGCTTGGGCACTGTACTCACTTTCATACTTTTTTTGCGGTTTTTTTGTAGGACAATGATAGAACTTAACGTTACACTAAAGAGAAACATTGAATTGATTGAAATTGCTAAATTGTACTGTGAGAATGCTATAATTATTTGATCATCATAACTTCACTAATAGTGTAGAAAACCAAGGTCAACGTTTCGTTTTTAACTTTAGCCTCAAAGCTTCCACGCATGACGTCACGAATTCCAAAGTACTATTATGGCACCATTGGTTCCACAAAATTTTCTCAAACTTGGGGTGTTGAACCCTAAGAGGACAATCTACTTCATTTTCACTGAAGAAGATTTGGGTAGGCTCTTGTAAGCGTCGTCATTATATATGACCTCACGGAGAATGGTGAGGAAACTTCGTCTATTATGCTTGTAGGTATACAGGAAAAGTGAAATACTCGAACATTAAGTTGAAGTTTATTGAAGAAACTCGCGGCAATTCTTGAGCTCGTATGAAGCTCCCTTACATACACTGGCTCACCATATCTTTACAACCTGATGACTTCTTTAGGTGTGCTTTCATGTTTTTTTCTGTCTCATTATTATGTCTTTTTGGCACGTGAAACCTGATAAAAATATTGTGCTTGTTTTCAACGCAGGAGGACAACCAGCGTGTGAGCACCCGACTGGGTAAATTGTGGCGTTCTCTCAGCACGGCCGCTAAAGAATCTTATCGGCGCAAGGCGGCTGTAGCAGCAGCATTCCACCGAATCAAATATCCTGGTATAATTTAAATGCAAATGATTTGTTTCCGCACTGCGGACTCCTTTGACGTCTATTTACGCATCTATCTATCAGCCGCCTACGTCTGCGTGCTCAACTTGGGGTGGCCAAGAATTGGTATGAAAAAGTAAGGTGGTTTGACGAATATGGCCCACTGGTCGTAGCAAGAATAGTGAACAGTTATTATATACCAAGCTTAGCGGATAGCGGGCTTACCCCGATAGCGGGATCAAAGATGCGCATACACAGATGCATACGTTGCTCGTACCGCTTACCGTACGCGCGTTCTTTTTCATATTTAACGTTACCGTGTTAGCGTGCTGTACGTAGTGTACGTAAACATGGAGGCGCTTACGGGCGCCCGCTTCGAAGTGATTATGCGTAGTTGTTGAAAGGTAGACCTCGTTCACAGCAAACGACAGCTTAAAATGACTCCGCTTGCCTGCAATTGGCTTTGATGACCGAGTATTGCGGGTATGCTAGTGTAATTTTTGAGATAGCTTCTCAATATGAACGTCCCTACGCCTAAATAGAAAATCGGTGTAAACAAATGAGAAACCTAATTGTTTTAGCGTTTTGTGCGAGGTTTATACTTATTTACGTTTAATATTCCTAAAATTTTCTTGTAAGAGTACTTCGCACGGTCACACAGGCGAACATACTCGATTTCTTCTTTTCATGTTCTTCAACTTATCGACTGTTCGATAGATGGCGCCACCATCCTAGCTAGGGCATGTAAACCATGTAAACGCTATCCCGCTAAACTATAGGACGCTGTCCGTAACGTACGTTTTCTGCACGGTAACGCTATTTCTTTAACCCCGCTGTCACGCTAACGGTAAGCTAGCACTGTCTAATGTTACAATTCCAACGTGCACCTCGTCAAACACCTTCTGACGCGGTGGCCATACTTGTGGGCGGGTATGTGCCACTGGAGGCGGTTATGCACCACAAGTGATTGAAACTTTCTATGTACCCAGGAACCGTGACAACAGACATTGGTAAGTCAAATGCGAGAGTGTTAAGAAAAAGTGACATCGGCAGCGTTGGCTGGATGAAAGCAAAGAATAAATGCCGTTGTCCCAGCACGAATTGAGTCCTGCTATTTCGCGTGTATTCTACCACATAACGATGCCAGGTCTCCATAAGGATTTGTAAAAATGTGCTATTCGGACGTAATGTGGGAGAAACGTCAGTTGTGCTTGCGAATCTGCAATTGTGTAAACATTATATATGTACTGCTACGATAGAGACATCTCGTAGCATTAGCGACAGTTGTGTTTAGCCACCATGTACTGTAGTTTTTAAGGGCTAAGCTCCTTAAGGCGTGGTCTGTCCTTCCTCCGTTGTTGTCGTACGTAGCCACCGGGATGTGAGATGGGAGAGGGTGGCACTTGGAGAGTTCACTAGACGGACGCACGGATGAACACATGGACGGATGGACGAACAGACAGACTAGCAGATGAGCGGACGGATGGACTGACATGAGGAGCGGGTATGTGCCACAGGAGATGCGAGATGGGGGTACTTAAAGTGTTCACTAGATGGACACACAGATGGACCGACAGACAGACTAGAAGACAGATGTGTGGACGTTCGGACGGATGGACGCACGGACAGATGGAAGGACACGTGGAGAGACGCGTGGATGGTCACGCGGACGGACGGAAGCACGGAAGAGCTGACGGACGCTTCACCCCAATTATAATTCGCTCTGTAGATACGCTGTAGTTTTTTTTTGTAGCAGTGTGCAGGGCTACCATCCTCATGTACAAGTGTTACATATCAGCTTACCGCTTCTTGTGTTGCTAATACTCATGTTGCTGTTGGCATCGTGTTGCAAGTGCAAACAACTGGTTATATAAAACATGTGCGACTTTTCATCTTATGTCTGTGTGTACAAGACTTCGCGTCTACTTAGCGTCATTCCGTAACGTGTCGCTCAATAACAAATATTACAATACGGCCACCTTCCCTTCGCATGCTTCGCATAACGTCGATTCCCAAGTTGCATGGGATCTGCTGAATTTAACGCAAAATCCGTTAAGTAATGCAAGATCAATCAATGATATTCCAGTACGGGGCTCACAATTCTATCTATCTATCTATCCATCTATCTATCTATCTATCTATCTATTTATCTATCTATCTATCGATCCATCAACTAAACCTGAAAGTGAAAGCGATCGCAAGTAGTAGAACCAAAATCTCTGTCAAAGGCGTCTTTTGAAATCCCCACTTCGTACTACTCGCCGGTATAATCCTGCCAACCGTCATCTGGACTTTTCAGCAATGATGGTACTACTGTACCATTCACGCTGTAGGATATTACCGTTGCGTTTCAAAACATACCACTATCCGAGCAGTTAATACAATTGTGTGCGAGTTGCTCGGTGCATACGGTAACGTGATAGAATGGTTATAGTGAAAAATACGTGTATGACAGATTGAAATAGTGACATGCCGACCACGAACTTATGGTACATTTGTACGGTAAACGGACCCTAATAAATGAATCCACCATAAGGATTTGACTGGGACAGTTGGTGAAAATGAGAGCTATTGTTATACATCAAAGGTATCTCCCTCGCCAAGTGAGCGTTGTTTCATAGAATGCCAGCCAAATGACGTTTCCATTGGAGAGCAGCAATTGCGTCAAGCGTTAAAACTCGTTCACACCTAGGTCTAGCACCGGTCGTGCGATAAAGTTAGTCGAAAAGCGACTGGTAGCAAATAGTCGCAAAAGACCGCTTGGGCCACAAGGTGACAGCTTTAGCTCATCCGCTCGCTCCTTGATTTTTCAGTCGGACGGCATCAGTTGCAAAACTCTGAGCCAGTCACATGAGCAGGAACATTACGTGAGCTTACTTTGCGGGACACTGGCAAAGCGAGCTACATGGAGGTAGGAAAGCTATATGCGAGAAGACATGAATTCTGTGTGACGACGATACGTACAGGTCCCACTTGGCCGTGAACAATCATGGCTTTGAACTGCCGCTCGAAAATGGTAGCAGGTGTGTACGAGCCTTTAAGGCCGTGTCGCATCACTGACCGTTACGAGCGTTTCGTAACGCTGATCTGAAGAGCTTCGGTGCTGTGCTAATCCTTAGGCACTCTTTCAAGGCTTGCGCATGCAGTCTCGTTTCAAAATAATACCACTTAGGTGACGTGAATCGCTCGAACGGCGTATACCACGCTACAGTGAGTTCGTCAATGCGCAGGCTACGTCTACAACCCACGCGAGGCACACCGACGCAAGGAGCAGGCGTGCATAGCCAAGGCGATTGCCAGCAAAGTGAAGCAGGAGCCTTCGGACGACCAGAAGCTGGAAGCACAGAGCACCTCTGCATCCCTAGATCCAAATACTCCTGCATTGCAGAACCCACGGCGGCTTCCGCAGTCACCTCCCCCGCTGCCACTCCAGCTCAGGCGGTGGGCAACCACTGCTACCCTGGCCAGCACTCAGGCCGACGCTCGGACAACGCCAACTGGCAGGTTGACGGCTGCCGCACCATCCACCACATCGGCTGGACCAGTTGCACGGCCATACTGCGTAAGTGCGTGTATTAAGCCATTAGACAAATACAGACGTGTGAACACCACTAAAATTTTATGCTGCCGCATTAACCTCGAATTAAAAGGCGGTGTTTTAAAAGCGAAGGAAGAAGCAAGATGACAGTCGGAACAGCGCGGCCTTCGCGCGATGTATGATCGCTAATGATAACACCATTGACCGGAACGAGATCCATACCGTAAAATCAACATTGCTGTCGCAGCAGCCGATAACTACTGTAAATCTACCCTACCTAACAGTAAGCAACATTGGTTTATGGCAGTAATGCGAGTTGAAACACGGTAGCCTAATTAGGTCAAAATTGTCACATTTTTTTAGAAACAGTGGGGGATAAATGTTGTTGTTGTTGTTGTTGTTGTTGTTGTTGTGTTTGTTGTTGTTGTTGTTGTTGTTGTTGTTGTTGTTGTTGTTGTTGTTGTTGTTGTTGTTGTTGTTGTTGTTGTTGTTGTTGTTGTTGTTGTTGTTGTTGTTGTTGTTGTTGCAGAAGCAGGAGCGTAGAGGAAGAATGAGACAGGTCAATCAGCATGCCACTCAGCATAGGCCTTGCAGCGCGTCACTAGAGTGAATAATTAAAGTTGCACCTTCGGTTCCAAGATGCGAGAAATCTACCTAACCAGAAAAAACTGAATGAACCATTTTCAGTCATTTCTCTTGCATTAGGGTGAGGTAACACAGCGTGTAAATCCGAAAGTGTTTAGTCAAATCAGCAAAGTTTTCCGTTCCTAAATGTTCTCCGCACTTTGTGAAACAGTTTTGATGGTGATATGCCCAGCGTCCAGATTGGCTGGAAACTAGTATTGCGAACAATTTTAGCGTTGAGACGACTGAAGACAGCACGTCAAGATGAATTCTCCTCAGTAAACTTCACATTTCGGAGACGTCAGATTGCTGCATTGCTAAGCAGCGCTTGCACAGGCCTCCGCTTTCGTGCACACTTCGTATCTATGTGAACTTCAATACACCGAGAACACGTATGTGGTGCATGCGTCAACAGCCAGCATCTATTGTTTTTGTTTCTCTATCAGCTTGTTCCCGACCACAAGCTTGCGTATAAAACAGCTGACGAAAATGATTTGGGAGAGAGGGGAGGAGCTTACCACAGACGAGAGCGCCAAATCGGTCCCTTATCTGTACTCTATCGTCCCTGTCGCCGCTCTTGTGCAAGGTATGAAAATGCAGGTTTAAACAATGAAGATTATTATTTTTATGTTATAAATGGTCGGGAACCACTCACGTTGCTTACTCAGAGCCGTTCCAATTTTCATCCTCCGGGAACCGGTGATCGAAAACAGGCCATTGCGGGAATCATGTCTCCTTTTCATTGAAATAACGTAGCAATCTTTAGAAACTTAGTAACGTGTTTCACTCTCGAGGACCTTTTAGTGGGTGATCTCCAAGAAGGGCGCCGCTCACAAGGGAGTCCGTGCCCTGTTCTGACTCTCTCCATTACGCGTTATCGCTGACTACCGGCTAATAAACGTCTGAAGAATAATCAAATATGGCGTTTAAGGCCCCAAGAGCACGACACATAATTACGAGAGACGCCGTAAGAGAGGGCTGTGGATGTTTCGGCCATCCGGTGTTATTTGCCGCGTGCACTGAAATGGCACAGTACACGGGCCTCTGAGATTTCACCTGCATGGAAATGCGACCGCCACGACTGGGACAGAACCCGCGACCTTCGGGTCGGCAGCCGAGCTCCTTAACAACTGCTCCACTATGGTGGGCTCGCTTCATTTAGATTTTTGCATGTATTGCGAAGCTTCTTTTCGTCGAGATTACATAGAAAAAAGGAAGCGGAAAGTGGGGGGGAGGGGACGATGATGTGATGGAACAGCGGTAAAATGTCCCCCCTCTCTCTTGGAGGAACCCTGCACACGTTTGTGCACACATCTGTCCTTAATTTGACAAACTGCCTGAGTACATATTGACACGTGTGGTTCTTTTGGTTTACGAAGAAAGCCGCTATCACTTTCTGTTAAGCGCAACGCAGGCCGCGTTTATATTGTGTGCCACTCTGGAACGCGTTATGACCCGTGTTTAAAAGACTGACACGTGCGGTTCTTTTGGTTTACGAAGGAAGCCGCTATCACTTTCTGTTAAGCGCAACGCAGGCCGCGTTTATCTTGTATGCCACTCTGGAACGCGTTACGACGCGTGTATAAAAGCCGGCGCAGTGCGCCACTGGGGAGTCTTTTTTTCCGTCGGCCGACGACTGTTCACGCCGCTGTTGCTGTGAGTTGCGTTTGGCCCTGTTTTGCTGGGCACAAGTTCGCCCAATAAACAGTTCGCCTGACACCGCCCTGACTCCTGCGTGCTTCCTCTCAAGTGCTGCGTGTATCACAACCTCGTGACATCTGGTGGAGGTGCTTCTCGGTCCATATACCGTACGCCCCCGTCCAGCCGTGAGCCAAGCCCAAGCCGCCAAGAGGACGACGCCTACCCAGTCGTTCGAGTGAGCCGAAGACAACAAGGACTACCGCCCGAATACCTGCCGCTCCCCGACAAGGACAAGAAAACAAAGGCTGCTACGAAGCCGGCATCCACGATGACGGAATCAAGGTCTTCGGCAACCGTTGATTTTATTGATTGATTGATTAAATAACTGATTTATAGATACATTGATTGATTTGATTGATTGATTGATTGATTGATTGATTGATTGATTGATTGATTGATTGATTGATTGATTGATTGATTGATTGATTGATTGATTGAACAGTTATTGATACCATGGTCATATTCAGCGATTACGCAGAGCTCCGCCACCGCCACTGCGTAGGGTTGGTACTGTCACCACCTGTGAGCCGCCGACCACTTACCCACTAAACCAGCTGAGCTCGCTGGCAGCCCTCAGCAGAGACGGCGCTGCTGTGCGTAGGTATTCACAACCATTTGCTGTAGGTTCCCAATTGGGTGGGGTAGCACAGTGTAGAATACCTTACCATTGTATTGCTTTTGTCAAGATCTTGTTGGTGATGTACATGAAGGTAAGAAATTCGATCTTATTTTCTCGACGTGGAACGTAGTTTAAACATGACAGTATTCGACATATCTTGGGGTATTCGGCGATAAAGTTCAGCTAGTAAGGGTTGATTTCCGACCTTGTTGGTGCGACGTGTGTAGGCTTGAAAGTGGAACGTGTATGACCGAATAAAGTGTGACAGAACACACATACGAGTTGATCGTATTCCTTCCTGTCATTTAGGCCCACAAACTATGTCTAACATTGAAAACCCAACCGTGTCTACTTGCGTTGGCAATATATTTCTTTTTACTTTAAAAACACGAGCTGTTATATAACTTTCCTGCGTCTTTTCATCTCATCCACAAGCGAACGGCCCTGGACTGCCTCAGTTTTTCGATGCAAGTGCCCGAACGATGGGATGGTTCTTCGACCAAACAGCCCAAGCCGCTGCAGCTCACATGACAGTCGGAGTAGCCGCAGCGCGTGAGTACACCTTGATAATAGGAGACTACCATGATGACTGTAACGTCTAGCTTTATTGCCCTTGGCTCATTTTTATTCATGCATACCCTCTTTTCCCATGCCAAATACAAGATTGATTGATTGATATATGGGGTTTAACGTCCCAAAACCACATATGATTATGAGAGACGCCGTAGTAGAGGGCTCCGGAAATTTAGACCACCTGGGGTTCTTTAACGTGCACCCAAATCTGAGCACACGGGCCTACAACATTTCCGCCTCCATCGGAAATGCAGCCGCCGCAACCGGGATTCGAACCCGCGACCTGCGGGTCAGCAGCCGAGTACCTTAGCCACTAGACCACCACGGCGGGGCTATGCCAAATACAAGGTTTGTCATTTTGGGGCCATCTCTGGCTAAGCCCTATGTTTTCTTTTTTCTTTCTTTATTTTTTGGTTTTTGTTTTATTTCTTTTTGCTTGCTTGCTTGCTTTCTCTCTTTCTTTCTTTGTTTCTTTTTTTCGTGAAGAAAGTGTGGTAAAATATTAACAATTGCAATTAGCCAGATTCCACTAAGTTTTCGTGTCGAAGTCGCATTACAAAAGATGCGCCAATTACTGTCGAAAAATAGAAAAGAAATAATATGGCGTTTAAAATGAAAAACCATTCCACATATCAAGCATACAGCGTTGCGAATGACGTCTTTCAAGAAGCAGGCACAAATGGGTGGGCAAACTAACGAATCACAATTTTTTCAAACTTGTAAACACATTTTCTCACATATACATACCCTGCCTCAAGTACGCTTAAACCCAGTCTTTTTTACTTTCATTTGAAGCAGCCTTGAGTATGCAGAGTTCACTCCGAAATCTTCCAGGTACCATTTTTTGATTTACCGGTCGCTATTCACTTAAGCCCAGTGTTATAGGAAATCACCGAAATAGTCACCTGGTAGAAGCGCGGTGCCTCAATGCAGCCCCCCCCCCTCCCCCGGCATGCATTCACGGTATACTTACTGACTAAGATTGTCGGCGTGTTTCATGTGTGCTTGAGCTGCGCCTGTTTTAAGCGTTTGTGAGCTTTCACTCCCACACAAAATATGCGACGTGTTGGGTGATGTTTTTGATAAACATGGCAAAAAGTGCGTCTCATGTGTTCATTTCAACACAGGAGGCGTCTACTGCACTCCAGTAGCAGTCATTTATGCTTCGTCGTGGTAGAAGCAAGCGAATGGAACTAAGTCTTCCACGATGCAGCGGTGCTGTGCTGGCCAGTTATTGCGGCTGCCGCACCTCCAGCCCTGGCTCCACCACTGCCCTATCTGCTGCCCGTGGCCGTGGCTCCTGCAATGGTCGGACCCCACTTTGCCTTGCCAGGTCCACAGATGCCACTCCCCAGGCCGGAAGTACCAGCCAGACCTGGTCCGGTGCAGTTCTTCTACATGATGCAGGCGAGCTATCGTACTCCGTTTCGCCGTTATTCGTGCTGGCCTGATCCTCGTTACAATTAAATCCCATTATTCGATATAAGACATTATTGTAAAGCTCAGTCGGGTGATCACTCCCGCCAGTAAATGTACCTTGGATTTTAAATGGGTACAGCACCAATTTCATAAGCCTAGTTTACGTTGTCATACAAATTTCCAGCATATCAGGACGACTCCGACCAGGCGCGAAGCTCATAGATTGCTGATAACATTTTATTTTGACATTGAAGTCAATTTTTGCTTGGCGCACTTACTGCCATCGACAAAATATGAGAGGGACGACAAGGAGCCCCAACCTTCTCCACTATCACATCGACACTAGCGTTACGCCAAACTACAGTACCAATTCTTGTGATCAGAAGCGCTCGTACAGCGAGTTGCGATGACGTCATCTTGTGCGTCGCCGAGCGATGCGACCGTGGATAAGTGACGATTTTTTGACCGCTTGCGTCACTAGAAGCTCACTCTGCGTCGTAAGTTCACGTTAGAGTAGGAACGAAAACTGGGTTTTGTATATATGCTGTAATATTTCAGGGCGCAATCACTTTTGCTAATGCAAATAATGTCTCCAATCTATAGAGATGCATACCGCTGTAAGAAAAGAAAAGCAATTTTGAAGCCAGCAATAAATTGTCGCATTTTTCTGAATTTTGGAGTACGTTGCGCACATTTCATGACACACCCTGTGTAACTGTTTACTCATTAGTGCTTCATAAATGGCTTTGAGGTAAGAAATTTGCATTGGAAGACCGCAGAACTGAGAGGAAACTAGAGGCGCATTGATATGGTTAGGGAATGTGCAGCTGCACGTCTAAACCGACATCGCAATCGATCGAAGTCACCGAGTGTGATGTCCGTCCATAGATGGACACAAAATTACAACGACGATTGCAACCACGATGGTGATAACGTGAGCGCTACAGGTCGCAAATTCTTACATTCGTATCATTTATGGTGCCATCATTCAGCATATTGCCTTTTTTACTATACTTCAAGTGATTTGCGTCCAAAGGTTTACATGTGGCGCCCTTCGCCGAGCAGCCCGCGCAGCGGAGGAACACCGCCACTGCCACCAGGAGGGCACCGACCGGAACCGCGATGCCGAATATGTCCAGTCGCCAACAGCGAATTGCAGGTGAGACCATGGCTGCGCAAGCTGTTTTGTGGCTTATCTATTTGTAATTAATTTGTATTCCACGTGTTAATCATCCTTGCGAAGTTGTCAGAACTCGCCACGGTACTTTGGTGGTTATTGTGCTCGACTGCTGACCCGAAAACAGAGTGGTGGTCTGTTTCGGCTGACTCCAATTGCGAGACGGCTCGTGTGCCTAGGCTTAGGTGCGCGTTGAAGACCTCCAGATGTTTAAAATATCTGGAGCCCTCCATTGCGCTGTCACTCATAATCATATCGTTGTTCTCAGGCGAAAAAAAAAGAACATCAAATAATTACCATGAGGTCTTTGAAAAAGGAACATGGCTGGAGTGTGACGTTCCAAGAATTGCCCTGCTGAGGACCGCTTAACCTGACAGAACTTCTCGACGACACGCCCCCTGCAATATATGTCGGCGGGACTGTTACAGATTGACGGCATCAACATTACGTAAACTCAATTGCTGTCTTTTCACAACTGCAGAAAACGCTCCGCGTGCAGGCAATGCTAGTCGAATAAGCAAAAATGGATACGCCTAACAGGGTCAACGTGGCACTTTCGCCATGGTTTCTCTTGGCGCTGTGCTGAAGTTTTTTGATTGTGGCGTCAGATCGCGTTGCTTCATTGAAGGTGAAAGCGGACCGCTTAATTCTCATCGGCATAAAGAATTTTATTGGCGAAAGAGCGAAAATAATCCTGCTATTGGTGGGAACACTCAGCCTTTTCGGTGAACGCAAACATATTTACTTCAAGTCGAAGAACCTGTTTAGCGAGCCCAAAGTTGAAGACGGCCATTGCTCATGTTGACGGGTCTCTCCGAAACGCACTACAGTCCTTTTGCGCTTCGTTGCTACACTGCTACAGGCAAGGCCTTATCAGTTTTTGAGCTAAGTACGCTGCGACCTTTGCCGCCAATTTATGTATCCCAGTGAGTTTTGTTTTGCCATCAAAAGCTGAATACGCATTCAATTCACCTGATAAGAAAAAAAGCAGCGTCTCGCGAGCGGTGAGCAGCGCGTGGCAGAGTGCAGCGTTCGTTCGTACTCTTACATAAAGGAGCTATGCCTCTGCTGGTGTGTCTTGAGGTAAGGCAAATCGTACGTTCTATTGAACATTCGCCGATCCATGTTTTAAGGTTTCTAATGATTAGGTTTGCGTGCTTTTGGACACTCTGTTGTTCTTGTTGGCAGTAGATGATATTGAAAGCAGGTATATGCACGCCCACTACGCACGCTACGAATGCAACGTGACAGACATGCCGTATATACGCACGAACATACGTGCACGCTATCCACAAACGCGACCTTTGTGCGTGCGTTTGTGTATGCAAAATAAAAAAAATCGGGAGAAATGACTACAGCAGCTTGATTTGAGAATGGGTAGCACTACGGCTTGCACAGAAAACAAGCATATCATAAATATACAGTCACACGTGTAACGCAACGAACTTCCTCAAGCGTTTGCTTATTTAAACGACTCCGCTCTTAGAGAAGGCCGGATATTGATAAAAATTCACACAAGCTCAATAATGGTTTACCCACCGAGCAGAATTAAGTCATCGCAAGCGAAGTAATTAAAACAAACTACTGTAGTGGCCATCACCTTCTTCCCAATGCGCAAGTTTCCGGTTTTCACCGTTCCCTTTCGTGCGTGTCTGCAAGCGTAAGAAAGTGACAGAACGATACGTTGCCATCTCTCCCCCACGATACCACGCATTGCGATACAGTGCAACAGTTTCTGAACATCGCTTTCTACTATTTCGGGCTCTTGCATGCAGCATGGCGAAAAGACAGAAACTATTCGGCCACGTCTCAACACACGCAAGGTGGTCACATCTCCTTTAACGGTTCTCCCAGGTAGCGCCGTTTACAGACATGGCCGCTAGGTGGCAAGCGCTCAGTTGGACTTGCGAATAGCAGCCTGAAACTCGTACTGAGCACTCGCTCAAGCGTTTTCAATCACCTGCATTGTTGAAGCCACTAGATCACCAAGACGACAACAAAACTTCTGTAGAGTTACAAAGGAAGACCGAAAGACTACCACGTTGATACATATGCATCAATATAATCTAATGCAGAAAATCATATAGGGACAAACGAGGGAGTGACACGAGTTCTGGTGTTTGTTTTCTCGTAGTTGTCTCAATTTAGCGCATAAATTCGAATTATGCTTAAAAAGGGCATCAATCCAGAATAATACGTTCACACCATGTTTCAAATCAAATTGCTGCTTTTTGAACTGTGATTGCGGCATATGAACGTCGACATCGAGCCTCTCGCACTGCTACACTGTACCGCACGTTCGCGGTGCCAGCGCATCGACGACTTGACCACACTAAATCTTATTGGTCATCTTTCTTCGCAGGTCCAGAAATCTTAACTGCTGCAAGAAGCAGGCAGACATCCGACTACAACAGCGCTTATGTGCTTGACTTTAGCGCATGATATTTCCCGTACGAATCGAAGCTTCCACTTCGCTACTGGAGATAAGCCGATCGAGCTCTATAGCAAGTAGACGCCAATGCATCTCTATAGTTCACGATTGATACGTGGGGTTTCACGCCCCAAAATCACCATATGTATAAAAAAAAGATGTCACAGTGAAGGGCTTCGGAAATTTCGACCAACTGGTGTTCGTGCACCCAAATTGAGCACACGGGCCTGCAGCATTTTCACTTCCATCGAAAATGCAGCCGCCACAGCCGGGATTCAATACCGCGACCTGCGGGTCAGCAGGCGAGTATCTTAGCCACTAGACCACCGCGGCGGGTCTCTGTATTGTTCAGGTTATGCTCGTTTAAAACGGCCGAACATGCTGGCATGTCAGGAGACCACTTGGTCGCCCATACTGATTCTGAACAAAAGCGTTCTGCACCACAGGGAAGCACCAGCATAGTAATATCTGGGGGTTTATGTACCAAAACCACGGTGCCATTGTAAGGGACACCATGGCGCATAGCTCCAGAAATATTGACCATCTGGTGTACTCCTGCCCAAATGTGGCACACACCATTTCGCCTCCACCCAAACACGAATGCCACGGCTGAGACCTAATCCGAATCCTTCGGGTGATCAGATGAGTACCGTGACCAATGAACCACCGTGCCGAACTCCACTGCTGGGCTAAATGAGCATGTGGCTTGGGGTACTGAATTTGGATGCACCAAGCAACGAGTGACGCATGCCGACCTCTTTCAGGGTCCCGTTGGAGGTTCACTGAAGCTGCCACTTCCAGCGCTGTGGAAGCAACGCTGTGCTCACCGGCGACTGCGCAGGCCACGCAGCACCAGAATATGGGTGGACCCTTCCAGCCGTGTGAACTCGTGTTCTCCCGTGCGATTGCCTCCCTCCCCTATGCCTACTCGACGCAGGTTTGCTGCACGGGTACTGGTGAGCAGCCCTGCAATGCGTTGCGCGGCCCGTACTCGGGCCGTGGAGGTGGTCTCATCTTGCCGGGAACGCCAACGTCATTTCAGGACCCGAAACCAGCGGCTCAAACCAACCACCGCGTTGCGGGCGTGCTGTTGACCGGTCAGTTTTCTTTACATCATACTGTCTATATTATCACCTGGAGTGCGGTTTCTACGCATTTCCTGCTTTCCTGACCTTGAAATCTAACATGGAAAAATTTGTGGGGAGAAGCAAAGGAGCTTGAGAAGATAAAGCTGGATATCGTATGCAGAATGAAGCTGAAAAAAATGGGGTACCTGCAAGTGTGGCGGATGATTAGGCGGTGTCATAAAATTTAGAACACTGAAGGCATGCTCCAGAATTAACTGGCACAAGACAGGGTAAATTAATTTACATATGATGATGATGCATTCAAATTGCTAGTCCCCTCTCGTGCTTTTCATTGCCTCCACTTGTTAGAAGAAAAAAGAAGAAAATTTCGCTTCTTTTATCGTCTCGTCAGACAGCTGCTCAGAAAATCATAAAAACTAGCTACAGAAATGTGGTATTATTAGCAATCAACCACGCAATTAGGGTGGTGGACGACCCTTGATTGTACCGATTTAGGTGAGATAAAAATATGTTGATGCTAGGGGTGTTATAAAGCTGCTTCTAAGTAGCTGGGAACAATTCACCTAATAAAATTGGAACATTCGTTCACTTTATACAAAAGAAGAAGATTCAACCATTAGCAGCATATGTATAAAGAACACCAGTGGTAATATCGTCGCTTACGCATATAGTGTGCCTGTTATGCGCTAAATCAATCATCCCAAAGTGATACGACGTTTAACTTTGACCTTCATACTTCCCAAAGATGTGCACAGACACACCTTAATATGCAATGATTGTAAAAAAAAACACACAGGAGAGTTGACCTCCACCTTGAAAAGTAGGCGTGATAGGTTAACAGGCCACGTGTACATTGCTTTCTTAACTGCCAGCCTTCTTTGATTCTCGGTGCAAGCCTTAAACATGCCATAAAAAAAAACGAATGACTGGGAGCGAAAAATCGGCCGTTTAAAAGTATCGTTGAATGCCTACGCGTCCGTAGTATAGAGGCTAGAAAAGTTTGCCTAGTGTCGGGAAGGGGCGCGCCGAAGCGAAGTAGTCTGCAATGATCCACAGTAGATGGCGCCACTGCTCGCTGGCGCGCGGCTCTCGTGGGCGTCTGCGCGCTTTTGTGCGGCTGTTCGCGTGCGAGCATATATTTTTGGCCGCTCACTACAAGTCCTCCGCAGACACACGAAAAATAATCAAACATGCGATTACATACACTCATGATGACGATCTTGTGAGCTTGACAAGCGCACATTACGCGACCACGGCTTGGGTGCGCAAACCTCATCGGAAGGGGTAGTTTGATTGCGGGGATTAACGTGCCGAAACTGCGCCTTCGTGGAGCGTTCCCGATTAATTTCGACCACCTGAGGATCTTTAACGTGCGCCGAAATCTCGAACACACGGGGGTTCTTCCTTTTCAACTCCCTCAGAAAAGCGGCCGCCGCGGCCAGAAATTACCCGCGTCTTTGTGCTCAGCAGCACAACGCTTTAGCCATGCACTAAGCCACTGCGGCAAGTGGAAGGGGCAGTTTTTCCTTTATCGGCCCTGTACGCGTGGTTCCAGCCACCCTGAGTAGTAATTAAAATATTACTACTATTAGGAACTTAGCGGAAGCAACGAGTTATGAAATACAGCTGAAGTTTCCAATACAAAAACTACCACACAACAACCCCAAACATAACAGAATTCAAGATTGTCTATGAGCATTTATTGCAGTGTTATAAAATGAAACTTCAAAAATCACACATTTTGAAAATTAACACCGATTCCCATCTTTGGGAACAAAGCAAGAAATAGATACATAATTTAACAAACAGTCACATTTTCGTGCGAAAAACAAAAAATACACACGAGCACAGAACATTTTACACTCCAAAAAAGTATGCACGACAGTGCGTGTACAAGGCTAGGTCACTTTGCTGAACTGCAGACGTTTTTATTGACATCGCCTCATTTTCAGAAGTTTTTGTTTTTGCCTCTGAGTGCTCCTCTCCAGGTTCTTTGCTTTTGCAAAAAAGTGTAATCGGGTCAGGGTATATAACCTAATTATGTTCCTCGTAACATCCCTTCCGTGTTCGCTGCACCCAACTTCTTTCAGCTGAGCTCCATGCGAAAACTGCAAAAAGTGCATCATGCTCCCAGCATGAAGCTCATTTCTGCTGAAGAACACAGTAAAGGTGTCTTCAAGATTCCCAACGAGCTCCTCGACCGGCTTGGAAAGGTAAATTATAAATTAACCCAGCATGATCAAATTCTCGCGTAAAAGAAGCATTATCATTGCACTCTGCTTGCACAGGCAAAATACAAAGAGAAGAAGCGCATTCAAGGCATGAAGACCTTTTGAGGAATTTTCTCACAACATAGCCTGCTATGTAAAATACAAGGCGGCTATCACTGTGCTTTTCAATGCAGCTTTTGTGATCAAGCAGCCCTTGTGTTCGCAACACATATTCTGCACGCTCCAAGTTGCCATCATCCAAAATCTCGTCAATTACTGCTGATATGTGGGCTGACTTTTCCCTACCAAAGTCAGATTGCCCCAAAAGTGCTCTGACAACTTCTTCGGGAGAGTTCCCATTCTTAGGGGACCGTGCTAGGCTGTAAAGTGACAGACTGTTGATTATTATCAAGAACTTCTCTGGTGATGGGTGGTCATTGCATCCGAAAGACTGCCTTACAATGCCGAACACATTTTCCATTTTGTCTTGGCTTAAATTTGCCGTTAAGAGATATTTAAAACCAAGAGAGCTACTCAAGTAGCAAAGAAGTGACAGCGTGCTTTTCAAAGTCACACGCAGCCCACAGGCAGTGTCTGGACTCAAAAACTCGCCACCATGCTCAGCAGCGTGCTGTTCCCACTCAGCCAGGAATTCAATAAAATTGTCGAGAAACTGCGCACTCGGTGAGTTTGGTCGGAGGCCTTTCAATGGTGTTCTAGATGTCATGACAAAAATCAGCTTCTCCGTGAGCTTTACAAGCTCTTCTGTAGGTTGGACTGCTCGGAATGTTTTGTTCAAGTGTTTTTTGTAGAAAGAAAGCCCCTTAAGGACTTCTTCACTGAACAACTGAAAAGCTAAGTTCACCCGCATTTTCTCAAAAGAATTTGGCTGAACGTGAGACTTGGTAATGCGTGGCATAACTTTCAGTGTTAGAGAATTCTGGTCCTCTTTCTAGGCTTCCTTAATTACATTGGCATGGGCATGACCAGTTGGAATTTAAAGACCTTTTGACACGAAAGCATTTCGCACATATTTGACCAAATGAGGAAAGTTGGAGATAAAATGCAGGCTTCTTGTTGCGTCCACTGGATGGGGAGCTTGGCACTTTATTTCTTTGATGGATGCTGCAAAGGTAAGAAAATTTTGTTACTTAGGGCAACTGAGCAGGCTCAACGGGATTAAATACAAGTGTCGTGATAAAAATTGGCCTACCTTTGATCCCAAACAGTTTCCATAAACTGCGATTCCAAGGAGCCCCATCACTGGTCCAGTAGTCGACGAAACGGCCAGACGTCTCAGTTAGAATTGTGGCCTCCAGAAGAATTTTCGAAAGAATGTTCGCCTTCATGTTTCCCTTGGAAGAAAAAACTCCTAGGATCTGGGGCCAGTATTCTGGAAAAGGAAATAAAAGGGCTTTGTTAAGTGCAACAACTTTGCAAAGAGAAATGCTTGTGCAGCACAATTTAGTTCCAAAGTATAAAGTATCAAAACGTGAAAAAGATTATACTATCATCACATGCTCTACAGAGAACTCACCCTGAAAAGGCTGAAACATGATGGCAAGGCCGTGATCACTCACTGTAGTCTCGTTGCTTTCAGTAAATGGGCCGAGGTTCACAAAGCCGCTCAGTTCTCCAGAGGTCTTCACACTGATGTTCTCTGAAAGTTTTATTTCGTCGAACACAAGACCACCATGGCAGTTGCGTGCACCCATTCCTTTAGTCTTCTTCTTCAGTGCCTCGAAAACGCTGGCGTTAACCCATATATGCCCAAACTTGATAAAATTAACAAAACTAATTCATTTCTCTGAAATGATTGCTTCTACGACCTCAAAAAACATAAGGCTTTCAATAAAAAAAAGTTCTTTCGAAAAATAAAAAAATGGTTTTGGAGCAATCCTATATGTAGGACACCAATGTTTGACACACTGCGAACAAGAAACATTGGGGCCTATCTCGGTCATACTAAAGCTACCGCACACCCAATAACTGACGAACAACGGACAAAAATATCAGCAGCATCAAGAACAACTTGACTCGATATCACTTATGTTGATTTTTTGCGGTATGGCGCTCAGCTACAAGCACGCGATATAGCCATTTTGTGAATGCAAGCACGTAGCTATTTGTACACCAGTGATCACCTAGACTTGCAGGTGACGAGGACCGGGAATCATAAACACATCTCAGGTGTTGCTACCGTTTTTTTACAGAAAAAAACATTCGAGTCACACTGAAAAGTCTCAGCGTCTTACATGTAGGTTACTAGGCTTATATGGGTTAAAGCCAAACGAACTCTTAAAACCGGCCATGTGTCGGTCTAAACAGGACTTGCTGGGCAGAGCCAGTATCTCATGCCTCCGCACGTGCTCATAAAGCTTGGGGCTCTTTGTGCGCATGAGTATACACTCCAAAACCCAGAGTTGGTCGTACACCATGCCCCTGGTCGACTTTCTGGAGGCAGCATCAAAGCATGTTTTCACAGCAAGGCGTTGTTTGGGAGGCAGACCTTCGATCCTTTCATCCAAGGTTGAACTAGCGATATTCTGGTTCATTATCCTAAGATCTTCCAGGCTTCTGCGTGCCTTTGTCAGCTTTCTTTTCGTTCGGAACAACTCGAGCGACTTTCTGGCCAACCGCTGTTTGAAGCTTGTGCTGCGTTTCTTCTTCAACCTGTACATGTGATTCTGCACCAGCTTCCGAGTGGATTTACAGCGCAAACAGGGTTTCCCGTCGGGGCTGGTCACCAGGCAGTTCTTTGCGAAGTGGGCTGCACCAAGCTTCACGCACTGGCCACTTGCTACTGGTTCAATGCCACATCCTGGGCAAAGTTTCAGTCCATCGGCCTTCTTCAGCGCCTCCGCAGCGTCACACTCATTATTTACGGGCAGTTCATCTGTCTTAATGCCGCGGCAGAACACGGTGCAAAGAAATGAGTTTTCCTGCGCCGCAGTGGCTTATGTGCACGCTCAAATCGTAACGTGTTTCATAACACGCAAGTCGCCGGGTTCTGAGCTTGTGTGCCAGGCGAAACAGAGGGCTGTAGGCTCACTTGGCAAGACAACCTTGCTGCACAATGGGGACGGCAAAATGATGTCCCCAAGCAGCTTGGGTGGCTGCGGCGTTTCCTCCGGGCAGACATTCATCTCAACGACTACATCAACGTCGGTGTTGGAAGCACTTCGTTTCGCCGGTGCGGCTTCGGTGTTACCGAAGTCTCTAGCTTTCCTTTTCTTCGGCACCTGCTTCGTGAAATACGAAGCAGCATGAGGAATTATAGTAGAAATGGCGTCCTCTGTAAGCGCTGGACGTTCACGGTCAAGTTGCACAGTTTCTCCACTGATTACGTGCGTAAACTTTTTCCGGATAAATCGTTCATCGAAGTGGCGCGAACAGACAACACAGGTGTTATCCAAAACTTTGTCCTCCCGCTTGATATTTCTTGCCTATTCCTTCAAGCGAGCAGGGTTGGTTGGAGCACGGAACAACGATACCTTTTGTGTTGACGACTTGTATCCACCTTTACAAAGCGGCACGAAACACGTTCTTGCCTTTTTAGATGGCATTGTGGCGCACACAACGGTTCAAAACGCTGCCTCACATCGTGTCTTGAGCACACAGGGAAGAAGCAAGGAGCCCGCCAACAACGCACGTGCTAACCACGCCGAAGAAAGGTACACGTTTACGCGCCCTCGGCTGCTGCGCGAGCCGCTGCTGACAGCGCGCCACCGACACCCAGCGCCACCACCCGGCCGCCGTTCCACTCATCCAAACTGCTTTCAGCGGCGTCGGGGTAAGAGACGCCCGCTCCGGACACTAGGAAAACCTTCTAGCCTCTATATCCATAGGGCAACACGTGAACCCTTCGCCGCTGTTCACTTTGTTTATGGTTTTGCTGTTGACCTCCGCTTTGAGAGTAAGTCGTGAAGGGTTAATAGGGCCTCCTTTACATCGCCTTCTTAACTGCCAACCTTCTTCGGTCTCAGTGCAAGCCTTGGCCGTGCGGTAAGAAAACTAATGACTGTGCGCTGAAAATTAGCCATTTAAAAGTATCGTTGAATGCCTATGGGTCCGTAAGGCAACACGTGAACCCTTCGCTTTGTTTATTGTTCTGCTGTTGATCATTAACTGTGTCTAAGCGCTTTGTAATGTGCTGGCTTTTAAAACACCCACTATTTGCACAATCCACAACTTTTGATGGCTGGCGCGATCTTACGCTTCTTCCACGAAATATATATGATGCGTCAACTCCTTTAATCTGCACGAAATTCATGTTGATTTTTTAAACTGTTTCAACACATATCTTGGCTTCATGGTAGCTAGGGTTCGATCTACATGTTCCTCAGACTCGGAATGTTCAAATTATTCTATTTTATTTGCATTTTTTTTATTTTTCAGTCGCGCACAAGATAATTTTTCACTCACCACCATTGACGCCGACGACAACATATCTGCGAAACGAGCTCTCTGACGTTGTCGAGGTAAAAAAAAACAGACCTAGAATAACTGCCCACCTACATGACAACTCGCAGGCACCACCCTCGACTCATGGTGCGGCAGCAGCAACAGCAACCCGTACAGCGACAGCAGCACACAGTTGGACAGCATCAGCAGCCATCGTGGGGAGGGTCCTCAGGTTCGCAAATCGGTCTTGCCCTGGATATGATTCACCAATCTATAGCTCAACTGCAGCAGCCGCACTCATCTATGACAACAATTTCGGCCGCTCCTGAAGGCACGCAGCAGTTTTGACGTGCATTGTAGCCGCATGATATGCAGATGCACAAAAATAAAAATACCGTCTTGCATCCAGGCATCTATGGCACAGATGCGGAAGTTTTCAGCGATGTGTTTTAGTGTGGGTGATCCCAGTTACAACTCTTTGTTTACGGCTCCATCTGCCGGATGTTCATGCGTGCAGTGAAGTGCTGAAAATAAAGCCGAGAGAAGACCCATGGTTCCTGCAGCACGGCCTTCAAATTTCCTCTAGAAAAACATGATTCGTAGTCGCCAAACAAGGTTTGTTGCTAGAGCCCGCGTTGAGACAACACGTCTTTGTCAGCACAACAATCGTTTTCCTTACTTATTTATGAGCGTGTATCTCTCAACATTTCTGCTAAAAATAAAGATTTGCTACCTATAATAAAGACTGTTTGGGTCAAGCTGTGGCTGCAGCACCATTTCTTGCTCGACGACTCTTCAGGCCTTCATATCCGCTGGAACTTGTTTTCCCTCGTTTTTATTTAGGGGTGGTAAACAGTGGCATAGTTACGGGGTGGCGCACCAGGCCGGCGCGTGCCCCCCCCCCCTTCCTCTCTACCCCAAAAACATTTGTATTTTCGCCCCCTCGGTGATAAACGATGCTCTCGAGTGTGTGCTCAGGGTTTGGGACAGGCTGACCCTTACATTGACATAAGATCTTGTCCTATACTCGGTAATTTACCTCTACAGGTGCCACTACACGCGATGAAGGCAGATCCGGGGTGTGTGTTGCCATAGAGTTTCCCAAAATTAACTAGAGAGGACTCTGGCGATCGTTCAGTCACCGTGAGAATGATGGGTAGTACACACAATTGCCTTGTCTTCGTGCTTGCGGGCGGCGACTCATACTTGCGGCTTCGTTTATTGCTGTGTTTCAGTTTTGTTTTGAAAGAAAGATTCACCCCTTTTGAACTTTGTGACCGGATTCGGAAAGGTAAGTCTAAAACAATAAGGTGGTTAAATGCCAGCGCTGAACATTTGCTCATTTTTGTTTCGTAAGAAAACAGCTTCAAGGCACACGAACACACACGGAGCCAAAAGCAGTCCCGAAGTACGAAGATTAGACAAATGTGTGTACTACCCATCGTTCCCATGCTCGCTGAGGCGCCTTGCGTTGCAGCTCCAATAGACACTAGCGCCAGAGTTTCTTCTAGTGTATGTTAGGAAACTCTATGCGTGTTGCAGGCATGATTATGCTCGCAACTGGAATGCACTCGTATGCTGGAGTAATCCAACACCAGACATATGATCACTTCACGCAAACAGTGGGTGGCGCCAGGATTGAAAAATAGCAATATATGTGGATGACATCAACCTTTGGGCCGGAAGGGGTTCCCCATCAGAAATACAACACACGCTGCAGTCGGCTATTGACACGACTTCTCGATACCTTGAAGAAAAAGGGCTCACTCTTTCCAGTGCCAAATCTGAGTTTATCGTCGCTAACAAACGGGTAGCTTCCAAACGCTCAGGAAGACCGGCAACTCGTTACACTCTCCATACAAAATGACCCTATTCCAAGGAAGCCCTGCATCAAAGTGCTAGGCTTCTGGTCGCAAGATTAAGGCAAGTCAAAGGAGTGGCTCCGACATACAATACAGCAGTTACAGCAAGTACACCGTCTTTTGAAACGCACAGCGCGAAAGTTGAGAGGCATCAAAGAACACCAACCCAGGCACATGACCCCAGCTTTAGCCATTCCCCGTCTCACGTATCAATATCCATATAGTGACATCACCAAGACCCGAAAATCGAAGCTCGAGACCCTGCTTCGTCAGATTTCTTGCGCGATACTGGGTACCCCTCATTATGCAAAGTCTGATAGGGTTCAAGGAACCGCGATCCTACCAAAACTCGATGAGTTGGCCCAAATTCAACGTGAAGCACAATTCACGCGTCTCAAACATTCCGCACAAGGATACGCCCTGCTTCGTGAATTAGGCTTCGACATATCTGCACCTGTCACATTTGAAACAACCCGGCCCCCTTGGGCGACACTCGACCAGATCACCGTCGAACCAGTTCCGCGGCACATGGTTCGAGATAACCAAACAGGACGACGTAAATCACGAGTGCAACATCTCCAAGAAACCACAAGAGAGTGGATCTTGTACACGGATGCATCTCCGTCTCATACCGGCGAGGGTTTTCGAACGTGAATAGCTTCCGATGGACTACCACTGTCATGGGGCTTCCATTACAACATTAGTACGTAATGCATTGCAGAAATCACGGCCATAGTGGAAGCAGTTACCATGCCCCATCCAAATGCGCGTAATTTACTGATACGCACAGATACCCAAACTGCCTGTCGAGCTCTCGCGACAGGTGACATTCCAGACGCGCATCACAACAAACTTATGAAGCACTTAGCTGACCACCCTTCGTTACGTGTTTGTATACAGTGGATACCTGGTCACTCGGGGATCCGAGGGAATGAAGTGGCACACGCCATGCCCTGCGTAAATCTCCCAGGCCCTCCTCTGTGGTGGACGGATTCTCTGAAACGCACCTAATTACTTGCTATGGCACGTTTAAAGAGGCGCGAACGATTAGATGAGATGTGCAACAATCGCAGAGTTTATCCCGATCCTCCTCATTTCATGACGAGACGCGAGACATCCCTGATAAGGCGTGCCCAAACTCACTCTTTAATCACACCACACATTCAACACTACATACAAGGAAAAGACGGATCATCTGCTTGCATGACATGTGGTAGCTTCCCGGATAATGCTCACGTTATGTGGGATTGTCCGGGTGGTCGCGCAACCTTGGCAGAGAGCCTCAAGCACATACCTATAAATTTAAGACCTGCGACCCTGGAGGAGTGGCTGGCGGACTCCTCGCCGGACATCATGAAGACACTGCTCCATCAATTGCAACTTCTAGGTCTGTCTGATGGATAGGCTTTTTTTCAGTAGGCCTGGACTGGGTTTTTTTTATTTTTAAATAAATTTGTTCTCTATGTCTAGACTTTCTTATAGACTACCTTATCTTAGACATGTGGGCACCATCACCCTGAGCTGTAGAGGAGCAGGAGGATGCAACTTTATTAAAAGAACTTTCATGGGTTGCGAGCTGGCCGATTGTCTGCGGCGACCCCTTGTGCCCACGCAATCACTGCTTTCAGCAGTTTTTTGTCGGGGGACCGTAATAAGGTCTCCCTCGTCGTTTCGGAGGGAGCTGGCAGAAACTCTCGGTATGGGGAAGGCCCTCGCATTCCCAGAGGATGTAACTTTGGTTTGCTATGACATTTTTGTCACAATTTTTGCATGTTGAGTCAACCTCTCCACCTGTGAATATCGCTAAGCGGTGAGGAGTGGTTAGGCTGTTCGTTTGAACTCGGAGGAGGATAGTGGTCTGCGCTCTTGCGAGGTTGCTGTGTGGTATGGGATATAATGTCCTGTCATTTTTATACATATTCGTAAGTTTGTTATAGGAGGTCACTGGCTCTCCTATCGGAGAGCCCGATTCCAATGAAAGCGCGACCCCGTTCACTAACCCTCTGGCCACTTTATCGGCTTCCTCGTTACCGAGTGTGATGTGAATTATTATGCAATGAAACAACGGATGCTCCAATTCTGTCGTTTTCGTATGCATCAACATGGAGGCACTGAAACCCCTCTGTTGAAGTCTGTAGACCGCAAGCGAAGGGCCTCTATCTGTGGTCATGCGCTTCCAAGTGTAGCGCCTCCTCAATTTTATCCATGTCAGGCAGATGCGCCCGATTCAGCCATTCACCGCCCTCTCAATTAACCCTTTCCTGCTCTCACCCATCGTCTAGACTTCGCATGTGCTTTTCGGTCATGGGGAAGAGAGCACGTCATGCAGTGCCTCACGACGGGATTGATATAGCGTGGTTTTTCGTTCAGTTGTGTACAGATTTGTGGGATGGTGTCTTGCATTCCTCGTGACCACAATGTTGGCGATAGCGCTGGCTCTGTAAGGGATGAGATGTTTTCACGTAGTGGGTCATGGTTCATTGTGCTACGCGGGCAACCAATAGGGACGCGTCACAGTGACGCCGTGACGCGATCCCATTGCTCAGCTCAGCTTCGTACGCGTCACGGCGACGCCGTGTACGGCGCTGAGCTCCACACCACGCACACGCAAATACGAGCATCACTTGTCACCGTCGCAAGCAAGCTCTCTACTCTTCAAAAACTTCAAGCGTAGCCGTCACACTGCATGCTTTCTTGATAGCCTGCAGCATTTCCTTAAAAATTGTAGTGTTTTAATCATGCACATGAATTTACGTAAATCCACGCTTTGAATAAATTGCGTTTTTTTGTCGACGCATAATGCTTGCTCCCCTGCCTTATGTTTTACCAGCAGGTCGTAGGATTGAATCCCAGCCACGGTGGTAGCATTTTTTGATTAAAGCTAAAATGCTTAATTAAGGCCCGCGTGCTTTGATTTTGTTCCGCGTTGAAGAACTCCAGAAAGTCGAATATTCCAGGGCCCTCCACTATGGCATCTTTAACATTTATATAGTGGTTTAGGGACGACAAACTCAAACAACTGTTCTTATTGCGTTTTTTCTTCACCAAGAGTTGCGTCATTACGCTAACCTTAGCATCAACCAACCAGTCTAACATATTTTATTACGACACTTCAGATGACCGAATTCGATCTCCATAATGCAAAACTGACTTTTTTTTTTTTTAGAATCTCTCCGAACAAATTTCGATACTCTGGATAGCGAGGACGTTGAGTTTTATAATGCGCCGTCCGCTTTGCCAAGGTAAAAAGGACCCTTGTCACAAATAGTTACAGCCTACAAAATTGGCCGAAATCTTTGCAAATGAGCAGATAATGTTTTATTTCACAATGCCGGTAGTCATCCTGAACTCGTGCAAGTGCAAGACGTATCGATGGGTGCTTTTTAACGTCATCATGCTTCCACGAAAAATTCAACCAAGGAGTTGACTAAACTTCAGCTTCATCATTTGTTGTGAGGAGCTTCTCATCCTGTGACATGCACTTTCGTGATCCTTCACAAGTTCTCAATGTAACCTAGAAAGGAAGCACAATTTTTCTTACTAGAAATTTGTCTTAGCTACAGTGACGCAATTCATTGGGCACTTGCTGCCCCAGTCACAACAGAACTTTGATTAACAGTGTTGAGAAATTTGTGCGCCGTGAAAGAAAACAAAGAAACATAAAACTAATATTGAATAAGGCACGAGCAATACTTTTTATGGCAGACTTATTTTGGAGTTTATTATTATGCTTTCCTAAACACCCATGAATATCTTCCTTATAACATCAGGCAACGCTGTGTATGTTACAAATGTTTTTTTTTATTTCACATTGTACACCCATTTGAACAAAAGTGAGCGCCCAACGCATTTGACACATGTTTAATTACAAATGTTTTTTTATTTCACATTGTACACCCATTTGAACAAAAGTGAGCGCCCAACGCATTTGACACATGTTTAGACTGGATAAACTAGACCGTGCGACTGCACCACGTTACTGCGTGATACACTTGATACGTTCACCACGTTCTCTAGAGCAAATTTCATGCCATACTTTTACATCTCAGAGTATAGCAGTTGCTTTAGTGGTCTAAACCTTGCTGTTGAAGAACGAATGAAGTGGCATGATTTCATGATCAGGGGTCACGATGCATCGCTGCACCCGCCACCTAACCACGTGCCGAAGTCCTCAGAAGAAGACCAGAAGTCGCACCGTGCTAAAATGTGTTAAGTTCGAATCGCTTAAGGGGACCAGTCTGTCGTATGCTGTCGGCCACCGAATCAGCCACCGAACCGTGGCCGATTCGGTTGCCGTCTCCACCTCCGAGAGCACGGCGTTGACATTGTCAACACAAGAGAAACAACCGGAGTGGTCGTGGCGTGATCGCCTGACACCACTCAACGACATTACACAACAGTACAGACGAAACAGACGCAAATACTCACCACCACTCAAAAAATTGAAGAAAAGACAGGCCGCAACTCCGAGATAATTGCAAACCAATACGTACCCCAGCCCTGCGATCCTACGCCTGTGTTATTCAGGCCTATGCCCGACGGACGCTTGTAAAGTGAGCGGGGAAAGTGCCACATCGCGGCTCATTCTTTGGGGGTGTGCCGGAGAAGCTAATACCGCTGCCGCCGCTCCCTTCGCGCGCGACGCATGTCAGGCAGGGACGAACTCTGAGACAATCACTCTCCTCCATATCCTCTCCAAAGTGTCCCGCCATACTCTCCCAAGTGTTCATAAGGCTTTTTTTTTTTAAAGCCTCTCTACAACGTTCACGGTGCGGCCACTGGTCCTATACCACGCCTCGCGTCACTTTCCTATCAAGAGTGCTATGTAACTCTGATAACACATACGATGTTCGTGGTGACCTGATAGGCGGGTGAGGAGAGTGCGTGGCGCGGCGGCTTGGTTAAAAGATTGGCGTTACTTTCCTAAATACATCCAGGGACTTTAGGGTCATCTGGCAAGCCTAAGAGGCCGCCCGGGTCCAAGGACTTCAAGCGGTCCCCTGAGGCACCACCGTCATGATCGACGAAGGGGGAAATTACAGAGGTTCTCTCTTCGCCCACCTCGCACGAACGAAATTACCGGATTTAAAACAAAGTTTATTCATTCACTTGTTGGACAGCACTTGTACCATCTACTTACTAGTGTTTTCGTGTCTTTTTTTTTTGGGGGGGGGGGGGGGCTGCTGATCTTGATGAGTTTGTACCAAGTAGCCCAATTTGCTACTTGTCCCGTCACGGTGGTCTAGTGATTGAGGTACTCGGCTGCTGAACCACAGGTCGCGGGATAAAATCCCGGTGGTGGCGGCTGCATTTCCGATGGAGGCGGAAATGTTGTAGGCCCGTGTGCTTAGATTTCGGTGCACGTTGAAGAACCCCAGGTGGTCTGAATTCCCGGGTCCACTACACGTCTCTCATATTCATATGGTGGTTTTGAGACGTTAAACCCCACATACCATCCTCATCAATTTGCTACTTTACTCTAGCATTGCAACCATGAACTAAGCAACAACCGAGCCTCATTCAAAATGTTTGTAGAGAGATATTTCAAGTGGACGAGCCCCTCGTCCCAAACGGTTTGGGCACAGTCTAGCAAGGACGAGCTGGGCTCATTCAAAACTATTAAGGGGTTAAGAAAGCTATCCAGGAATGCGATACCACGACCTAACAGTGATCACTTCGGCTAGCTAGTCGTTGTGTCATTATCACTGGTGGAACAAAAATAGACACCTGTTAAAGAGACAGGCGCTATCTTTCTAGCACCTGTCCCTTTTGTTTATAAACAGTGTTTCTTCTGCTCGTAACAAATTAGCACTTCATATAAAGGGAATAGTTGTTACAAGAAGTGTAACTCAGACGTGTAGGCAAAAGAACGGGTTCAAGTGAGATAAAAAGTCACTTCTTTACTCATCCTCTTCTTTCAGACTTCGCCGCAGCGTAGCGCCGTCCACACACGCTCGCTTGCAGGCTTCGTCAGAGGAGAAGCGGTTGGAGCCGATGAGGCAGCGGTGCGTCAGCAGAGTCGCCGCCGACGAGCGGACGCATCGCACGTGACCATCAACGCCGGGCGACACGTCGGCAAAGAACGGGAACCGCAGGACATTGGAGTCACACGTGACTCCGTCTCCGGGTCCCCTACACTTTCCCTGGCGATCGCTATCACCCAGAAGCTGGGGCGATGAGCAGCGATCCACACATTCGTTCAGGCTTCCGAAGATATCGCTGTCGTCGGAGCTTGGGCATCGGCCCTTGGGAAAGTCCCACGGCCGACATCGCTGACCATCGAAAACCCACCAACTGGACTTGACATCTTGTCTATTCAAAAGAAAAAATATGCACAGAAGCAAAGAAGGTGCCAACTGGTGAACTTGTGAAGACAGGTGAACACAGCACATCATAATTAGCACAAAATATATGCATGCGCGAGAAGGCTGTCCGTTGTTTTTCTCAGACCGGCTGTCATCCAACCGCCTAATGCAAAAAAGCTCTCGAAAGCGCAGCCGCCATCTACTTATAGGACAAGCAGTCATTCAGTTTCCATTCGAGTCTAGAGCTGTACCATGTTACATCCTAATTTCTTTTATTTATTCACCAATTCCAAAGACCATCATGAACCCTTTGCAGGGGGGGGCATATAAGCAGCGCACGAAGCTATAACAGAAAAATGACAATCAGGCCCATGAGAAAAACAAAGGCAAAGAATGCAAGACTGAGTGCGATAATTGAAATCATAGAACAGACGTTTATATTTCGTGTTCTAAGTCATTCGTATCGAAAACAGAAGAGGATGGAGCAATTCAACCTTACCGACTCGTAGGAAGAAAGTTCTGCTTAATTACTTGGATTAAATAGTCAGTAGACAATCAGAGCCCATCCTTGTGATTTCTTTATTTTATGTTGGCAGTCTTAATATCAAATTCAGTAACATTTTAGCACCTGTACAGTGAAGTGCCTCTTTTAAACACCCAATTATGCAGTACACCTTCCCAAAGAAGTAATTTTAGCCCCGCCGCAGTGGTCTAGTGGCAAAGGTACTCGGCTGCTGACCCACAGGTCACGGGATCAAATCCCGGCTGCGGCGGCTGCATTCCCGATGGAGGCGGAGATGATGTAGGGGCGTGTGCTCAGGTTTGGGTGCACGTCAAAGAACCCCAGGTGGTCGAAATTTCCGGAACCCTCTACTACAGTGTCTCTCATAATCATAAGGTGGTTTTGGGACGTTACCAATCAATCAATCAAAAAAGTAATTTTGAATAATACATGTCTAAAACACGTCTTCTGCAACGATGTATTGGTAAGTACGAATGATCCTGACATCGAACGGTGTTATACACCACTTCGCTGTGTGCAGCTTGAATGCTATAGAATTCATAAGAACCATATCATTTTTTTTTGTTTCCGCTTTCGCGGCTAATTTCCTTCATCGCATATTGTGCATATAACGCTAGATGAGGCCAAAAAGAATCCACCAAGTTGTTTGTTAACTAGCAGTGGCGGGTTGTCGGCTCTCTTTGGTAATTTTGTACTAAGGCACGCACCTGTTACACCAGGAGAATAGGGTCTTCTCGAAGCAGGCATCTGATGTCACGTGGGTGTGGACACATTTCTTCTCGCACTCACTGCGCGAGGTGAACCTGTTCGGCGAGTGATTGCAGATGTGCACGTCGTCCACCAGAGTGCGCACACACGAGCGCGTCGTGTGGCGGTAGTAGGCCTCGTGCAGAAACGTCAAACAATACGTGTAGAAGGCCAGGCCGCACTTGTGCTTTGTCTGCGAAAGGTACAAGGCAACGTTTCTTTTCTACTGTGTTCGAGTATTCTTTTCGCTCCCGCTAGAATGAGACCGATGTTTACGAAGCATCCACAAGCGAAGTTTATTGGGAACACCTAATGCAACATAAAAAGCATAATATCTGGGGTTCGACCCATCACACGGTACACCAACTTCTATCACTTTGTCTCCATCAAAATGCCATCGTCTTAGCCTGCATCAAACCTGCGACATTCGAGTCAGTGGCCGAGCACTGTAACCGCTTGCGGTGCACGAAAGCACACAGATGTCCCCGAACCGTCACTTTCTACAAGTACCGACGTCTCGCCTAGAATTCCTGTAATGCGTCTTGGTGTACTAGTTCGTACATGGTCACTGAAATACAAGAACCATTGAAAAAAACATGGCGTAACCCCTATGAAAAAAACGTGTTAAAAGCTTTCCTGTTCCATCGACTTCATCCACCTCGGTTGCACGTCGTTTTGTATTTCGGTAAACTATAACCAATTATATAATATCTCCTGTAAGTAATCGCTTGCATTATCATTCTACGCCTGCTACAAGACAAAGGATTCCACTCAGCAACCAGCCCTGTCCATAAACACTGACGGACCATAGACGACTGACCATAGACCCTCTTACTTTGGCTGTCTGGACGTTTCTGTGGCTTTTTTTTCTAGGCGATTGGTCGTTTTACTTTATTGAACATCAATATTAAAGGACGCGGCTGTGAAGGTGGGCAACGTTGCAGTAATCTTACCGGTCTGCGTATCGGTGCCGACAAGACGTTCCGCCTCGAATGGAAACCTTCTTCCCGTGATAATGCCGCAGGACGTTGCGTGCTCCGACGCTTCGTGGTCGAGGGCTGCCGTGGCAGAGACGCAGAAGTTTGAGTCGGTGCTACGGTACTATTCATTCCTCCTGTTATATTTTCCTCGCTTGATGGTGGTTGCGTGACTTTCATGATCAGTGCGGTGGTTTCTTCTTGCACGTCAGATGCAACCGTTACATTATCGTAAAGACCGCCCAAGGTCATTCCTTCGTAGAGGACCACTCTTTCCTTAGCACTGGATGACGACTCACCTGTGATCACTGTAGTCCGCGATGGGTACGTGGTTCTCTGCACCGACGCGTTGCCCTCGACTGGCGATACAACCACGGGAAGGTTCGGGTCTACCAAGAGCTGCGCCCAATGGTTGCGGGAGAGCGCGGTCCATCGCATGTCCACCACGACCGCAGTGACGCAGGCCACCAGCACCGCAACCAAGAACATCATCAGCGCGTACCGTTGGCAGGGACCCACATCAGCGCACCTCTGCCGGTCTTCGGCTATGGAGCTGACGCGGTGAGACAGCGACGCCTGGTCGAACTCGTAACCAAACGTGGACTGCGAGAAGAGGCGGCTCATGCTGTGCGGGCTGCAGTGGTCTTCTTCGCTCGAATACACCGGCGACACTCTGCGCACGTCACGGAAGCTGCTGATGACGCTCCATTGCCGGCTGCTTGGGTGCGATACGCTTCCGAATTCTACATGCGCCGCCGCTGTATCGTGCTTTGGAAGGCCTTGCGTTGAAGACGATGAGGCCACCTGCGAGACCGTCTCGCTACTTCCGCCGGCGGAAAAGCAAAGTTCCTGCTGAAAAGGGCCCCCAGAAAACCGCCGGTGCGATCTGCATGGCGCAGCGCTTTCTGGTTCTCGCTGTGGAGTCCCTTTTAATGAGCACTCGTCAGTGTTCTTCGGGCTTTGACGAGGGCCTGACGCCATTTCTGAGAAAAGTCCCCGAACTGCGAACGTAAAGCGGATGATGATGATGATGATGATGATGATGATCCTTGACACTCTGGCGCACACCCACAAAGGGGGATCGGCCAAGAACCGGGCGGCAGGATCTTAACTAAAAGGCTAATGGTTTTTCAAAGAAAACGTAATTTTGGGCTAAAAAAAATATAGAATGGAAAGCCGAAAATCGAAAAAGGAGTATATCTGAGCAGGGAGCGATGCAGGCCATCAGATGCGATTTGAGACAGAGGTAATGGTGGGTCTATATATATATATATATATATATATATATATATATATACATACATACACATACATACACACACACACACACATTTATATATATATATATATATATATATATATATATATATACATACACACACACACACATATACATACATATATAGGCAGATTAACATGGCAATCGCTTTGTTTCAATTATGTATTCAAATACCGCAGAGCAGACGTCCCTGTGGCTATAACCGAATTTAATGCTGCCAAACGACAAAATTACTGCCACATTTAATTCTAATCCCAATTTTTCAAGTGGAGCTACCAGGTATCTTTTCCGCTGATGAGAATACCGGCGACAGAACAAAAAGAAGTGATCTATCGTTTCCATTTTTTGGTGCGTTCGCGTGGGCGCGTGCTGCTAACTTCCACTTCTTTTGGGCCTCCGGACGGCTTCGCGCTGAAACAGTGAAGTTTATAAGCTACGGTGGAATGCGCAGTTAGAAGGAAAATTAAGAGGAGACGGTTCACACAAAATCTCCAATTACGATATGTGATATAAAACTACGAGAAAGCACAAGAGAATACTAAATCCACCAGAGTGACTTATTGGGTGAGTTGGTTCATTTTTAACTAGCTTATGGTGCGAAAAAAAAACACGAAAGAAGGACAAGCGCATGTTTCACTTGTCCATCTTTCGTGTTCTTTTTTGCGCTATGAGCTCGTTAATTAGATCCACCATAGAGTTGAGAGAATATTCTCAATGAAGTAAAACCACCAGCACATTTCTGACATCATCTCACTCCAGAAGAGGAAAAAAATTGTTCGCCGAAATATATATGCATTTTTTGCTCACTCTGACCTAGACCCTTTGATTATCTTTTTGGATCATTGAGAATTTCCCGATAACAATTGGAACAAAAGGCACTCATGAAAAAAAAGCATAGTGGCCAATATGAGCTATGTATGATTTAGCAAACCAGTTTACGCAAGGTCATCAAGAAAAGAGACCACATTAGTGACGTACGAGCCACTCTTCAAACATAAATGGAATATCGTATGAAGCATATGAGTGTCATTTATGCAGTCATCCTTAAAAGATTATTAATAATGTGTGGAATTTAACGTCTCAAAACTGCCATATGATTGATTATGAGGGACGCCGTAGTGGAGGGCTCCGGAAATTTCGACCACCTGGGGTATTTTAACGTGCAACCAAATCTGAGCACACGAGCCTACAGCATTTTCGTATCTACGAAAAATGCAGCCACCAAAGCCGGGTATCGATCCCGCGACCTGCGGCTCAGCAGCCAGGTGCCTTAGCCACTAGACCACTGCGGATGCACATCCTTAAAAGATTGGCAAACCAAAATTTAGTTATCTGTAATCTATGATTGCTTCAAGAATTAGTTTTATTTTTGAATTTTCATTACTCTGTCGATATAATAGCTGCCTGTGCAATCGTTTTGAAAAAGAGAGTTTATAGAACTTAGAACACATTTATGTAATATATACGAGACTCGAGACAATGTGCAATTGCCTTTAGAGCTACAAGTATCAGCATCAGAATAGCACTTAGGCACATGTCGTAAAGGTCGTGTCAGAAAGGTTATTTTGCATTTACGTATTCTGCAATCTTTCCACCATAGTTTCCTACCGTTTCTGTCTTTCATCTTTCTGATTTTTTTTATTTACCGTGATTTCATTCTCTTATTATTTGTTGCTATTCTACAGCGTTTAATTTCTTTTTATAATAGACAGTGTAGTCAATCCCCCTACTGGGCATCAGCCCATTTCTCTTAGGAGACAAAACAAACAAAAGAAGAAGAACGCAACTGTCGCTCCAAAGGGTACGCACATTGGCTTCCGTTCCATGACATGGCCATGTCAGGAAGGCTACAGCTTCACAACATGAGTCTTGCCAAAGGAGCGGTAGACAAGCACCGAGCGCGAGCCTTTTCATCGCGTAGCTCACAGTCCCAGTTCGCATCCCTGTGGCGCCATCGATTCAGCCCAAGCAGCGGCAACTCTCGGATAATCCCCGGCCGGCTCCCGCAGAGGATCGGCGTCAAGCGCGGCGACGCAGCTGCTGCTGGCGGGTACAGTGCGTCGGCTCTTCAAGGAACTGACGCGCACTTACTGTCACGAGCTTACTACACCGCAGACTTCGATGTAACGACCAAGCACGAGGGGGTGTCGTGGGCGCCAAAGGTGAGCAGACATTGCGATATGACACGTTTTTAGTTGAATTGGCTTTTCTACGCAAGGAAAAAAAGTGTCGCCACGTTTTGCCGCGAAGCACTATGCAAAGCTTAGGCCGGATAAATACGTGGTCGGCTGAAGCATACAATGTGCCGTGTCATCTATATTACGGCACAATACCCGCAAGGATTCACTGATGCGAGCTTGGTATAACGTATAGAGTCACTAAGCTCCGTCATCCTATAAACTTGGCGTAAAAAATGGATTTTACTCTTGAACCTGCCAATAATGGAATCGCAAAAAAGAGGAACAGGGAAGCAGTGTGATGTATTGTATAATTCAGTTTAAACATATTTAAAATCTTATCGCATGCGAATATGGGCAAGCATGTTTACTACACGGCACCACCTCACAATAATGCAAGAAAGGCGGCTTCACGGCAGCACTTGGGTTATTTTTTTTCCTGTGGTGTTAGTTTTTAGAGGTACGACTTAAAGCCAGGGGTGCGTTATAAGCGAGGAACTATGGTCTTCATGCAAATGGCACTGTTAAAGAAAAAAATTACTGTTTACTCACTGAACACATTGATCACTGACATAAAGCTTCGTTTGTGGAAAACCTATATACTTCTCGTGCCTGGAGTTTCATGCTAGCCAATATTCGATGTATGAAGCGTTCCAGCCATTTTTGTTTTATGCAGCCATACTAGTGCACGGACGTGAAATAAATGTGGTGTTTACAAATAATTCCATAGAAAGTATAATTCGGCTTACCAGTGTTCAATATAAGCTAGTTTGACTATAGGGTGCATAAATAAGCTTTTAAGAAGCATAAGTACTCAAGGTGCCCTCTGAGTACATTTTTATGCAAACATGGCGTGTTTTTTCGAGTAATTGATGAAACAAGGGACGAAACTACCACATTCTAATACTCGCAAAGTTGTACGGTTTAGTTTGGCGGAAATTATGTGCAAGACATATAGTAAACACACGTCTCCCAAGTTGTTTAACCTTAATTTTAGCACTTGGAACTGTGCTGTGCTTCACGTTACACTGCAGATTATATAATAGGAAAGATGACGGTGAGGTGATGGCTCTGGCGTTAGTGTTACAAAGTTTTATTTATAATGAGAAATTCATCACAAACAGCACAAATTCACAGTGCAATCAAGGACCATTAGCTATTTCCTTTTCTTGAGAGGGAGAGGCGAATTGGAGCTTGTTACCCCGTTTCTACGAGCTCTTCCTTACCCTTCTGATAATTAGTGTGCTAAAAACAGTTGTGCTTGCACTTGACAATTAAAATTGAGATATTCATATAGACCTCACAGGCGTTTCTTTTTTCTTTTTTAACCCTGTTAACGTATACTTAAGAAGCAACGTGTAAATCCACAACTACTCCAGGTTGCCCTCGTGGTCACGGCGATCGCCGCGATGTTCTTGATTGGCGTCATCGGCCTCTTCATAGTGAGCAAAGACATTAGTGCGAATATTCTGGCCCACAACGACTACAGGGTAAGTGAGTATGATGGCTTCGATCCTGCCTCATCGAGGAGTCCTCTCCCGGATGTAAGAGTACGCGAAAAGACCATTGCCGACCGCCGTGAAACGGCTTTGACGCGTCTCGGTACGGTGACCGCATCGAAAGCCACACTCGGGTCATCGACGCCGAGATCAGACCAGCACCACCACGGACCCAGGTACGCTGATGACGGGGTGTCTGAAACCACCGACGGGGTGGTAGAAGCGCCGGCAGCAGCGACTATTGGATCTGCTGAAAGAACAGAGGAGGCTGCTGCGAAAACGGATACTGAGGTAAGTACGAATAAACCTCTTTCGAGTAAAATGAACGCGAGTAAAATGAACGTCACACAAAGAAGGCTAACGCGAAAAGTGCTAACAGCAAACTAAATTTATCGCTTCTTGGCCAGCATCAATTCGACATAATATTGAGAGAAATATGCAAAAAAATCGATAAGCTTTCCTCATTGCATATGCACTATATTAATTTCCTTGGCGTACAAAACAGCAAGGACATCTCTGTCCCACCTGTTATATCGTTCTTAGACTAAGCAAGTTTTGACGCATCATAGTAGGGCTGACATTCCTGCTACTCGCGAGCGTCTTCATGTCAGCAGGCTTGAAAACCACTGTATGAATGATGAGAAGCACCTATAGATTTGCCTAGGCTTCGTGCTTATGGCTTTGAATGCACTCGTGACTTTATTTATCGTTGTGTTCTGATTTATAAATCAAATAAAATAACTAAATTATATCCTTCACGTGAACTTATTTGAAGTTGTCCAGCTGAATGACCGAAGGTGGCGAAGTGGGACTGCTAAACTTTCACGGAACTTCGTCTTGCAACAAATCGGCTGAAGGCCGCCCAATGCCACAAGGAGCGTAGGCACCGTGCAGTAGAGTTCTCAGTGTCACTGCAGCACCAGAATGCAATGACTAGCGGAGAAAACACGCAATAATGATACGGGGTCAGTCAAAATGGAAAGCGATTCGGGCGTCTCTTTCCATGTATGATCGAACGGATTGTAGCACGGATGCATGAAGGATGCATGCGCGCGTTTGTTTTCGCACGCCCGTAGCAGCCAACGTCAGCGAACTTGGGATTGTTGTGACCTGGGTTTGCATGCACCGGAGGTCCGGGATGAAGTTGTCGAGGCAGGAAGAAGAGAGACTTGAGGATTTATTTACATTATATACAAGGTGAACTCTCGTAAATGAAGAGCTCTTTCTTACATGGCAAGCTTTCAAATCTGGCATTCCTCTACATGGCGCTCATTCGAATGAGCCGGGTGGCTCATTATAAAGGGTATGTGCTCTCCAGATCCCTAGATCAAGGAACACGTGCAAATGGTACTGTCCAATCACAGATCACACTCAACTGGCGAGGAGGACGAGCATGCAGAGCCCACGTGAACGTCCAATATTGAGGCGTGACTCTGCAGTCTAAGGTGGCGCCAGCGGGGCTCTTCTTCGTCGTGTGTGTGCCGCTGGTCGAGGGGTCCCAAGCTCATGACATCATACATCAAAGGGTCCGCCGAGCTGCTCGCTTAATTAGCAGGGCGATTTGCAACAGCCGCCGTGGTCTCTTCTAATGAAGATGCTGTATTTGTTGTCCTCTCTCGAACGGCTTACGGCGTCGGGGCGACACGACGTCTCACCCTCCGGCTAGGAGGGACAATGCCTGACGGTTATAGGCAGCCGGACGGTCGGTTACTTGTTTGAGGATCTAAAGAGCACCACTCCCTCGTCAGCTCTGGCGCCAGTCACAACAGGATGGGCTATAGTGCGGGCCACGCAGCTCCCTTTGATCAGTGTACGGCGCCTATAAAGAAGGAAGCGTAGGCAATTCCCTGTACTGCCCATCATTTCCACGCTGTCTGAAACGTATTATGTTGCAGCTGTTACAGACACGAGCGATATAATTCTCCCTGTTGTGCATTAATAAAAAAAAATCACAGTATATCCAGGGACTGAATGCTGATGAGTTGGGCGAAGCGTTCGTCAGTCCGTTCGTTTTTGATTCCACCAGTGTGTGCATCCATCCGTCCATCCGTGCATGTGTCCGACCGGCCGTCTGTGTGTCCGTACATCTGTCCGTTCGTCCGTGCTTGCATCTGTCTGTCTGTCCATTCACCTAGTGAACTTTCCAGGTACCGCCACCTCGCATCTTTTTATCATATAGAAGTACCACAATCCAGCGGATATTCCTAGGACAAAACGAGACGTGGCTACTACTACTACTACTACTACTACTGCTGCTGCTGCTGCTGCTGCTGCTGCTGCCGCCGCTGCCGCCGCCGCTGCCGCCGCCGCCGCTGCCGCCGCCGCTGCCGCCGCCGCCACCGCTGCCGCCGCCGCCGCCACTGCTGCCGCTGCTGCTGCTGCTGCTGCTGCTGCTGCTCCTCCTCCTCCTCCTCAGCGACAACTTTTCTTGGCACTGAAGAGAAAGCTACGGAGGCGGAGCGTCTGCACATATAACACTACGCGAAGTAGTCCGTTTTGGCACACGTCTCGTCATGCTATGGAAAGTGCTATGTAGGGGAAGACGCCGCTTAACGTTTGAGGTGCACGAAAGAAGGCGGGACTTTCTCGCGCGTTCAAAAATGCGAAGTCGCCACGAATAAATTCGCGAGGTCACAACGCGAAGTCACAACAAACCATACATCTAGATTTAGGGGCTTTGCCCCTAAAAAAACTAAAGATGTATGGCTTAGGGCCCCTTACAGGAAAGCTTGAAGCCATGCATACGCCTTACAACGCGCCATCGCGTGGTGTGCACACTCGGCGTCGCGTCGCGTTCGTATGAATAGAAAGGGCGCGCAACTACGTGTACTTGCGCGCCCTCTGTCTACAGAAAAAGCGCGCGGATAGCAAGGCGGCCTGCCACGCGCTGACGCATTGCTGCGCGTATGGTTTGGACTGCCACCAATCTTTTCTCCCACAGCAGCCCCCAAAACACGGCTGTTACGTCGCTTTGCACAAGTACTGCGTCAAAGTGCGCGACGAGTACTACTACCAGCCGGCGGTGAACGCGTGCGTCATGACACCCACCGACAGCACCGTCGTCTGCAACCACACTGCAGCCACAACAAGTTCGTCTCGCACGCCAGCTGCCGGAAGAACTGCGTCGAGAGCGCAGTGCCGGCTGAAAAGTGCTTTCATACAGCCACTTTCTCAATGTGCACCAGGTATGCAGTTCAAGGATGCATGACACGTCTGTACGCCTCAGATAATTACGGCATTCGTTAAGCCTGGACTAAAATAAAAGTGTTAAATAAAGAAACAATAACTGACAGAAGTCAACCCCTTCGTGTACACTGAGTGAGAGAAACAGAGAAATATTATTTATTTGCACACATCGACAATGGTGAAGGTGGAAGCTTTGGCCTCTTATCCCGTTCATTCCCCTAGCCGTCGGCCGGAACGCCTTGGTATTCGGTGGTGGTCAGGGCGAGACCGATGACTTCACGTTGTTCTTCGACGTCGTGGCTGCATGATAAGGCCTCCCAGGATTCTACGTTTTTGTTTGGATAGTTGTAGTACACTGAATACAAAGGCAGTTTAGAAAAATGCGTAAATGAGTTTTGTAAATAAGCGGAGAAAGTTAGTAAGTACGGTGAAAATGAAGAAAGTATAGATCAGCGAAAAAAAAGAGAAAAAAAGGAAGGCGACTTCAGCATAGTCAGAGGTCATGCACTTGATCTGGCGTTGTTTATGTATTTAGAAATGGGAACAAAAATAGTTAAAAAAGTAAAATGGGTTAAAAGAAACAAAAATTTTGATATGATCACTTGATATTCAAAATTATGGTGTTGATATCTCAGTTGTGAGTCGACAGACGTCCTGTCTTTCCGTCTGCTATCGTCCCTGTCTAACACTGAGTAAAAAAGCCTTTTTCAAGTTGATACTTCTCCACAAACGGTATATCGCACTTGTCTACCCTTTGGTGGTTGTTCTTAAGTGTCTTCATGCTTTCCGTAAAATCGCACAGAAATCTATTAGAGCACACTTTTCCTGGATTACACTATACACTGGAGTATTGCAATGAAACCAGAAGGTGAACCCGTACTTTGATAAACTTTGCATGATTTAGAGTTGTTTCACAACCGGAACAGTTTGAAATTTTCATGAATTATCTGAGATCAATGAAGAATGATTATTACATAGAAGCGTGACGGTTTAGGTTAGTTGGTAGGTCATGATGTTTGTTATAGCACGAGCTCAGAACGACGACATAATGACAAGAAGACAATACAGTTTCCCTCTAGTACAGCAAAACGAAACTGTATGGCACACCGTAACCTTTTTGATGGGCGAAGCTCCTCTTAGTCTAACCTTGTCACGCGTCACGCGTAACCGCGAGAAGAGACGAGAGAGAAAAGAAGGCAGTATCTCCCAAACAGTATAATAGACGGCGATGTCCCACAGAAGTACATACTGAAGTTGAGTGAGGATATTCTAGATGGCACTGTAGCGTTTCTCTCCGAAACGCTGCTGCGCGCGCTTTGCCTGAGTGCTCGGGGAACGAGTGACTCTCTCAGTCTCTGAATCGTCGCCGTACGTAGCGGATCGTTGGTGGGCCATGGACGAAGCAGAGTGGCGGGCGCGTCAAAGAAGCTTGCGCTCGGCTTCCTTGGCGCGCGTCTCGTCGGTGCTACCCGCGCGCCGTCTGCATTCTCTAACGCGGTTGGACGCACGCATGGACGAACGGATGGATGGGTGGACGCACGCTTTGCCCCTCTCATCATCATTCACTCCGTGGATATTCAATGATTTTTCAGCGCTGAACTTCCTGTCTCTTCGTGATCGTTCTGAGCTCATGCTGTAACAGTCGTGATGACTTACCAACTAGCCCTAACCGGCACGCTTTATTATCATTGCGTCATCTTGCAAATCATCAGCATACCAAGCTGCGCTCAGCGCGATCTCTTTCATCCTACAGCGAAACCACATTTAACAATTTCCAACGTATGATTCATATTCTTACTCTAACCTATGGTAATTAATAATTTGATGGACATTCGCAGTAGCAGGAAAGTAAGGTCGTCTTAATTTTTCAAGAGGAGCCTCAGAGTAATCACTTCAATAATAAGAGCGTAATAGCGTGCCCTCATCGCAATCGTCCTTGACGTATTTCCAATAAACAAAAATAAATAGTAATAATTATTGTTGGGCTTTAATGTCCCAAAACCACCATACGGTTACAATAAACACCGTAGTGGAGGGCTTCGAAAATTTCAACCACCTGGGGTTCTTAACGTGCAGAAAAATCTAAGCAATTTTGCCTTCATCGAAAGTGCGGCCGCCGCGACCGGGATTCGATCCCACGACCTTAGGGTCAGCAGCTGAGTGCCTTCGTCACTAGACCACTGTAGCGGGGCGTCATTGTATACGCGTGCAAGCACACCTCTCTATTAACAAAGCCTATATCTTCCTAGAGTTCAGTTAATTTTTTGCATTGACGCCCGCGAACCGTGGATTATATGTACGTGTCCTCTCGTCGCAGGCGTGACGTGCGCCACAAGTGGTGGTACTACGACGGCTCCCGATGCCAGTCGTGGAACTTCCCGCTGGGTGCTTGCCCTTCGCTGACGGACGCTGATGGTGGAGAGGCGTTCACCAGTAGACATGAATGCACCGAACACTGCGAGGGAGCTGGCGACCAGCAACAACACCACCTGAACCGCCGCTGCATGCCACCGGTCAGGGAGCCATGCACTGCTCACCAACTTCGGTAGGTGTCACCAGCGGCGGTGCTCGCTTTGATTGCCGCAATCGTAGGCAGTTCACAGACGGTATCGAGTTTCGCATTTGTTTTTATATCTTTCTTTTCTGAAGTTGAACGTTGATTTTATGCTCAGCGTAGTAAAGGATGATTGTTAAAGGGATTGTGGTGGCTGCCAACAGTCCGAGGCAAAAAAAAAAAAAAAAGCGGCAGTTCTCCTCTCAAAACTGATTCTCCCTTCTCCTACTCGGCTCACTCACCTCGAGGGCAAGAAAAGAACTGCGAGAGTGAACAGAAAAAACAAATAAAGAAGTCAGTGGAAAGTGGGGATCCTCACCGTGCAGTTGTATTTCTTTGCCGCGCGTACTCGTGTCCCACCCATAGGGTACCGGACGAGGCTTACCGCCATTTCAACATATCGACGTCATGCAGAGATCAACTGACGCACCAGCCATTTCCGCCATCGACACCAAGCTCCCGTCGTTTTGGACAGTAGAGACGCATCTTTGGTTCCTGAAGGTGAAGTCGCGATTCGGTGCTTGCCAAATTAATGATGTCTTAACAAAATATGACGAAGCAGTCGCTAGCCTATTACCGAAAATGGCCAACGAAGTACGCAATCCACTCCTCGGTCCACTTGCAGAGAATACGTACATAACATTCAAGCATCTGCTCATCGGGCGTCTCACGTCTTCATGGCCTCAAAGTCTGCAACAGCTACTTCACGCCGCCGAGCTCGACGACAGGAGCTCTAGTCAATTATCGAGCCATATCAGACGGCGCACTGTTACGCAGCCGATGGTACCTTTAACGCTGGCAGCAGACTGCTTTCTGAGCACGCAAAAGGAGTAATCACCTTGTCACGGTTCTTCATGTAACCTATATACACTGCTTATTTGCTTAAATGTAGACATAAGCCGTTAACATTGAGGGGATGATTACTCTGAATGTAATACCACTGTCACACGTGGCAACTCAACTGCACTTTGTGCAAGTCCCCTTACGCTCAGAGCACCGCTTTGGAGGTGCGCAGCTACACGAGAAAGTAAAGTGTGGTACTTTCGAAACGATAGCAGTAGCAATCGGCGGATTAGTTGCGCAACACAAATTTATTTTTGCTCCCGTCCCTCAGCGCCGGACCATGTTGTCTTCGTGGAAGTGACCCCATGGCACACGCCATCGCAAATTACTAAAGAACGACTGACCTAAACATGTGCACGGAAGCAAACGCCGCAGACGCAGACATTCATACATAGTATGTGCATATTCCCCAAGCAGACGTGACAGGAAGCTGCTCGATCACAACAGTAGTGAGGTTTTAGTTCTAGTATGACTTCTTTCATCACACAGCAGTATTCATCATAACGGCAACAGATGTTTAAATACAATGAGCGCCTCTTTATACCATAGCGTATTTATGTGCAAGCCGCTGCTACCGAAGCTAAACAGTCCGTCACGGCGAAGAGACGTTAGCAAACACCCTTGCCGGCATTGTGTACTTTGCAACTAGTGACACTAAAGTTTTTCGTGTGAAAGCGTGCAAATGACACTCGTGGCGAAGTACACTCGCTCAAAGTGTATCCAATTAAGATACCGCATATATGTAACAGGGTATAATTATACATTTAATTTTCAACGCACGTTGTTACCATTCTAACAAGTGGTTGTCCTCAGAGGCCAGCGACTTAAAGTGAATCTGCTCAAAACGAAAGGCAAGCTATTTACCACGTGGCTAACTTCATGTTTTCGCATTTGAAAGCCCTTACAAAGGCGAATTGCTCTGGAGGAAAGTTGCAATATTTCGAAATAACGTGAAGTCCTTCAAGGCGAAAGCCTTAGGTATACCTCGTCAAATACAATAATTGACCATCAGCTGCAACACGAGTGATGCATAAGTAATCACGTGATGACGTCACTATGACGTTTGGCATGACGTCATCGCTTGGCCAAAGGCGAGTCAATTACGGAGGCTGAGCAAAACCGGGCGAGCTTCAGAAGGCTTTCTTAAGGCAGCATATGACAGTATTAATACATCCACTGGGAAAACAAACGATCGCTTTCAGCCGAGAGTCAAAAGATTGCATAAAAGACCCCGTGTTAAAGTTCCTCGCAGCCCCACACAGTACATTTATTTTGCTTTTCCTTAGAGATAAATCGCTCAACCACTGCTATAATGCCGGCGTATTTTTCGGCAGCTGTGGTGAACTAGAACTCGTTAAAAAATCAAATTTTCGCATATCTGGCACTAGCCAACGTGAGGCTATCGTGTTTCCATCACGTTCGCGTCGAAGAGCAATGGCCCTGTGTCAAGACGTTTGCTGTTTGCGCAAAGCCCACAGTAAATACAACACTAGCCCTGGAATGAATAACATTGACCAATACTGAAAGTTGGGCGAGTTGGTACTCATTCATGACTTCTTCGCGCAAACACGTACACGTACACGCCCGTGTTGTTTGCCTCTTTTCCTTGTGTCCGTGTACGTGTTTGCGCAAAGAAGTCATGAACATTGACCAAGTTTTGACTTACGTTGGTTGGCAAGGTAATGTAAGTAACTATTATAATAACTATATAACAAACGCATTACTGTCGTGAATCGCGACGAAAGTTCTGTGGCGCATATGATGTCTCTTTTTTTCCTTATTCCAAATGCTAGGTTTCCGTACTTCGCTATCGGAGTTCCCACTGCGGGAAGCGGCACCTTCCGCTGCGTCAAGGCATCGGGAGCCGTCCTCGCGCACCACCGCTGCCCAACTAGCGATAATCGATTCCGAACGAAGGACGACTGCGCCAAAATGTGCATGCATGGATCATGATTACGCGCTTTATACCCCCTCTCCCCTATACTGTATATCCCCATAACCGTCTCACCCGTATTTCTTGTGTTGTGAATTAAAATACGCAGCAAGAAATGTTATGTTATCACACAATGAATTCAAGAGTTCCTTTGTCATTACAATAAATTTGTAACAAATATATCTGCACAACGTGAAAGGTTTCGTTTATTGCATGAAAAGAAAATTCGAGTGGTTTCCGCTGTTGTGCGATCTCTGCATAGTTTTTGACACGCAAATAGTGGGGGACCTCTGTAGTCGTTTATATGGCCTCAAGTTGGCAAACGCTTGGAACGTACCATGGTATCCACTGATAATTATTATTAGACATTGGTAACTTCAAGGTAAGCACAATGTGTTGATTCATAAATGGCACATATTATCATTGAAATGGGCAATCAAAGAAGGCTAAAGAACAAACAAAATGGATTGATTGATATGTGGGGTTTAACGTCCCAAAACCACCATATGATTATGAGAGACGCCGTAGTGGAGGACTCCGGAAATTTTGACCACCTGGGGTTCTTTAACGTGCACCCAAATCTGAGCACACGGGCCTACAACATTTCCGCCTCCATCGGAAATGCAGCCGCCGCAGCCGGGATTCGAACCCGCGACTTGCGGTTCAGCAGCCGAGTACCTTAGCCACTAGACCACCACGGCGGGGCAAACAAAATGGATTGGAACAAAAATCACAAATGTGAGTAAGCTTTCGACGAAGCATTAAATACAACTGCGTGTAATAATAACATGGCGTCGGCAGGATTAAGTATTTTTGAGGTGGGGGTGGAGGGGTGCGTGTGCAAATCCGTTGCTTCGCGTTAAGGGTGGCGGATGTTCATCGGCTTGAATGGTAAGAACGAGGTACCGCAGTGTCCACAAAACACGAAGGACAAATCTTTTCTGGACACACATGTAGATGTCGCAACTGTCTCAGTGACGGACAAAGCGGTATTTCTAGGTGGCGTCGGCCGAAACGGCAACAACTAATGCGAGGCCACACTTGGCGCGAGAGGCGCGGTGGAAACCCCAGGCAGCCGCGGGGGTTTATGTCCACCACTCCTTTTCTAAGGATGGGCGAGACATCTCGTACGTCCGAGAAAGAATTAGGTCACTCGTCGCGAGCACCAGTGGTAGTTTCGAAATGAGAACTTCTCTGTTGCGACAGCATTCTCTGCGAAGCAACTCTTTGACTAGCCTGTGTAACGCTGTCCCTCCATACAACGCACCGCAGGTGTTGGCGCGGTGCCAAGTAGGTCATACCACTGCTACGCGTTGGCGTCACGCTCCCCTCGCTGACGTCACTCTCTTGCTTGCCACGCGCTCGCTGTGACGCCCGCAGCTGCCGCCTCGTCCGTTCGCCCGTAACACATGCAGCGACCAATGCTCGCTACACCCCCAAATCGTCGGTTCACGCGCAATAAACCTGACGCGCGCCTAACGTACGCGTTGAAATATGTCTGTACGTATGACCTACAAGACCTATGCCAGCCATCGCTTCAAACGAAACTCGCAGCGCTCACCACCGCAACCGCGTTTGCGCCGTACAACCCATGCGCAACAATGCTGCTTCGCATCCCATCAGGGTTACCTTCGGCGAGATGGTCTTTTTTGTTGTTGTTGGGCTAAATGGTGTACGTTCTTAACTTTTTAGCGTGCTAAACAACACAGTCACAAGAAAAACGGCTGGGCCTGCGCGGAAGGTGCAGCAGTCACAGTGAAAGGAGAGCGGCCTTTCAGAGCCTTTTTTGAACACTCATTGGGTAAGTGCTGCAAGCACACTTGCTTGATGCCCACTACGGCCTTTATAATAGAGATTTTAGGGCAGGTGGCCGGCATTCGCTGTGCTATTTTTCGTCATTCTTATGAGAAGCGTGGTGTCCGCTAAACTATTGCAAGGAATTTTGTGCCAATAGCTCATGCAGTGGCTGACAATGATGAATTATGCCTGAAGTGGGTATGCGCAACAGCTAATGGCTTAACAAAAACAAGCTTTTATGATGGGTTGGAGCATTAAACGACCCACTCGTTACGCTGTTTGCATTGTGCGACAACTGCTTATTCTTTCGTTGTTTTAAAACGTTTTACAAGTCGTAATAACGTGATTGATTTCCTGACATCAAGCCTGCCCAAGGCAAGTTTGCCAACAAGTCCGCGTTGTGATCTCACAACAGCTTTCGCTGTAAAAACAGGGGACAGAGCCCCACCAAGCACTAAGTTACTCGCAGAAATACCCTGCGTCCTGTCCCTTGCACTGCGCAAGGGACAGGACACTAGCAAACTTGTCACGTCTTTATTTGTTGGTGTTTTAATGATTGTAGAGGAGTGTGTTCAAAATAGTCGAGGATTACCCAATCATCGCCAAGCAAGCTCCTCTAACATCCTTCACTTAGTGTATATGGTGGCGATTTTTAAAACAGCATATAATAAAGATTTAGACAGATGACTCATGAGACTCCCTTTCGGTCACTAGTCTGATTTGTCAAGTGACAGAACATACACACTAGATAGTTCAATATTAAGTATACTACCTGCGTTACCGCTCTTTTGGGCATCCCATATTGTATTCCTTTAGATTTTTAGCCACCTCCGGTATCTAGACTTCTGCGAATAATGAGTTTTGAGTTCAAAATGAAGAGCGATTCGATTCGAATGATTTTGAGTTGATTTGAAGAGGAGATACCACATATAAAAACGAGCCCATTTGTCACGACTAGCGATGAAATTCTAAGCGAATGAGCAGAATTCTAAGCTTTTATGAGCAGAAATTAGAGGTTAAGAAAAGCTTTTGTAGTGTTTTTAGGTGCCTATTAATGCCTACTTATCGCGTTCGTGCCAAAACGCTTATCATCATCATCATCAGCCTGACTACATCCACGGCAGGACAAAGGCCTCTCCCATGTTCCGCCAGTTAACCCGGTCCTGTGCTTGCTGCTGCCAATTTATACCCACAAACTTCTTAATCTCATCTGCCCACCTAACCTTCTGTCTCCCCCTAACCCGCTTCCCTTCTCTGGGAATCCAGTTAGTTACCCTTAATGACCAGCGGTTATCCTGTCTACGCGCTACATGCCCGGCCCATGTCCATTTGCTCTTCTTTATTTCAGCTATTGTAGCCTTAACCCCCGTTTGTTCCCTAATCCACTCTGCTCTCTTCTTGTCTCTTAAGGTTACACCTACCATTTTTCTTTCCATTGCTCGCTGCGTCATCCTCAATTTAAGCTGAACCCTCTTTGTAAGTCTCAAGGTTTCTACTCCGCAGCTAAGTACCGGCAAGATACAGCTGTTATATACCTTCCTCTTGAGGGATAGTGGCAATCTACCTGCCATAATTTCAGAGTGCTTGCCGAATGCGCTCCATCCCATTCTTATTCTTCTAGTTACTTCAATCTCGTGGTTCGGCTCTGCGGTTATTACCTGCCCTAAGTAGACATAGTCTTTTACAACCTCAAGTGCACTATTACCTACCTCGAAGCGCTGCTCCTTTCCGAGGTTGTTGTACATTACTTTCGTTTTCTGCAGATTAATTTTAAGACCCACCTTTCTGCTCTCCTTGTCTAACTCCGTAATCGTGAGTTGCAATTCGTCTCCTGAGTTACTCAGCAATGCAATGTCATCGGCGAAGCGCAGGTTACTAAGGTATTCTCCATTAACTCTTATCCCTAACTGGTCCCATTCTAGGCTTCTGAAAACCTCCCGTAGGCACGCGGTAAATAGCATTGGGGAGATTGTGTCCCCCTGCCTTACACCCTTCTTGATTGGTATTCTGTTGCTTTCTTTATGAAGCACTATGGTAGCAGTTGATCCCCTGTAGAATTCTTCCAGAATGTTTATATATACTTCATCTACGCCCTGATTCCACAGTGTTTGCATGACGGCTGATATTTCTACTGAGTCAAACGCCTTCTCGTATTCTATGAAGGCTATGTATAGTGGTTGGTTATACTCTGAGCATTTCTCTATTACCTGATTGATAGTATGAATGTGATCAATTGTTGAGTAGCCTGTTCGAAATCCTGCTTGTTGCTTTGGTTGATTGAATTCTAATGTTTTCTTTACTCTGTTAGCAATTACCTTTGTAAATATCTTGTATACTACAGAGAGCAAGCTGATCGGCCTGTATTTCTTTAAGTCCTTGTCATTTCCTTTCGTATGTATTAAGATGATGTTAGCGTTCTTCCAAGTCTCTGGTACTCTTCCCGTTAGGAGACACCTCGTAAACAGGGTGGCCAGTTTTTCTAACACAATCTGTCCTCCATCTTTCAGCAGATCTGATGTTACCTGATCCTCACCAGCAGCTTTGCCTCTTTGCATGCTCTTCAAAGCTTTTCCGACTTCTATCATTACTGGTGGGGTGTCATCTGGGTTACTGCTAGTTCTTATAGTATTAAGGTCGTGGTTGTCTCGGCTACTGTACAGATCTCTGTAAAACTCCTCTGCTATTTTAACTATCCTATCCATATTTGTAGTTATTTTGCCCTCTTTGTTCCATAGTGCATACATCCGACTTTTGCCTATCCCAAGTTTCCTCTTCACTGCTTTGACGCTTCCTCCGTTTTTCAGAGCATGTTCAATTCTCTCCATGTTATACCTTTTTACATCGCATACCTTACGTCTATTAATCAAATCAAAACGCTTATAGGTGCCTATAAATGTCTCTTTTTCAAATGGGTACCCACGTGGGCACAATTTAACCTCCATTTTCATTTTAGAGTGCAGTTTGATACAATTATTCATGTTACCGGCAACACTGCCGTTTAGGAACATTACGGGGTTCAAACTCGATCAACTACAAGAATATGACCGCTAGCAGTCGTAAAATGTAACGCGCTGGCAATCTTGCAGCAAACGTGTGCAGTGCAAGGCTATATGAAGGAAGTCGTGGCCAGCGTGCGGCTTTTGTGTGTCCGTTTTTCGACAGACTTCCCGAGGTCTGTTGGAAAGAAAAACATTTTCAAAGATTTACACGACACTGTGCTCCCCATCTCACTGTACAGAGGTAGTATTCATCTCCGACCCACCCTGCGCTCCCGACCCGCTGGTCACTGGATCGACTCCCGGCTGCAGCGGCTGCATTTTTGATGGAGACGAAAATGCTGCAAGCAAGTGTGCTCATATTTGGGTGCACGACGAAGAACCCCAGGTGTTCAAAATATTCAGAGCCCTCCACTACGGAGTCTCTCATAATCATATGCTGGTTTCCGGATGCTAAACCCCACATATCAATCACCCTGTGCTCCCACAGCATACCTGGCATCATGGCATGCGGAGAAGTCAGTTAATCATTAACTAGTTTAACAACATAAAATGAACATCATTGTACTGAGAAGTGAACTCAAACCTCATAACAAAGTTGTATTTTACACGTAAATAGATTTGTTATATCAAAAAATTCCTTATAAAGGTGTATTCCCGACTATTGCAAGACTGTTTCGTTTACTTCGTTGTAACCGATATTTCCTTATATCTGGCTTTGTTATATCGAAGTTTCAGTCTATGCATTGTCACTGGTGTGCATATACGAAAAGACTTCGTTAAATAATCGAACTTAAGTGTATCTATGCCCAGTGAATACATCACCAAACAGTGCAAACTTGGAGTGTGCGTCCCATATCGCACACCAGAAAACAAAGTCGCCCCCTTCGTGGGCCCTGCAATCCCGGCACCAGGCAACGTTCAGTGTAAACACCCCGCACTCTTGCGATTGACCCCAAAGGAATTTCAGGAGAAGCCGCGATATTTCGACGAAGCTGACCTAGAGCTCGAGGCAGTCGAGACTTGGTTCGGGTGAAGACAAGATGTGCACGGACTCCTGGACAGAACCCACATCGGCTAGGCTCCAGGCCCTGGTGTCAATTGCTACTGCGGACCCAAACTTCCACCAAGGAAAGTACTATATTCGAACTATGTTTTTTAATGTGCAGCAAAGTTAGGTTACTATTTGGACTCCTAATTAGCTATATCGAATTCGAAGCAGACACTACAGTTATAACATTGTTGTCAGTAGCTTTTCATGTGTATTTCATGTTCATGTTTGATCGAAAGCAAATAGTTAAAGTGAAGTGCATCTGTGTGCACTTGGATGCCATTAGTTTATGGACAGTGACACACTGAACATGACTGTTGCATACACACACCAACAACTAAGTAACACATTGTGTAATGTGCAGTGCATATGCTTTTTAAATGTATATTGTACCGGTTGAGTATTTCATTCGAGTTCCAACTTGAAAATTTATTTTTTTATTGTGAAGTAATGAATTCTTTTTATTGTTAAGCATGAAGTAATTAATTTTGCTTGTTAGGTGCAGTTTTTAGCCATGTATACTATATCAGTGTATTCAGTTGGGCCTCGGGCACAATCAAGCTAGTTTTGTAGCTTGTGGCCTGTGGTCCTTTTCCACCTTTTTTGTATGGCAATAATGTAGACAACTTTATCATTTATTCATTTATAGTTAAACAGTTCAGTTATGGTGGCTTAGCCCTTTGAGACACTTCATACAGAATTATGTACACTTGTTCTCGCTAGGTATGTTGACAGATGGCTAAGAGAACACACAAATATTTGCATGATTAAACACCATTTTGCAGTGTTCCAGTAACAATGTAAAGGCTTTGCTGAAGGCCCTACCATTTCTGTCAAGCAGCGTCTGAAGTAAAATTTCTCATTCTCAAAATGAACAAAGAAGCTGAAAACGAATAGGCACTGTATTCCTAGCTTACAATTTCTTATATTTATCTAAAACAGCAGGACTGGACAATAAATATTGTAAATTTAGTGTTTATTGTTACAAGACTATATTTATACAAAATGTTTTCGTAGCAATGAAATGTTGAAAGCCTCGAAATGATACACACATTTGACTATATACAGGTTGTTCTTTACATGCGACATCTGAAAAGTTGATAAGAGGTCTGACAACCTCGTTAATGTACTAAAATTTTAAAAACCCATCAAGCTGGTCAGTCATGTTTGCAACCTCCCAGGGTACCAGGACGACAAAACTAGTTCTACAGTGTGAAATTCTAGACAATGCAAACAGAGTTGACAAGGAGTAGTGCTATATACATTGTGCCAGCCCATTTGTCCACAATAAAAAAATTTTGGTGCAATAATTTACTGCACGGTCATAAATACGAGCCTACATGCATGCAGCAGTTCATGTAAAAAGGTAAAAAAAAGCAGACAACTAATACTGACAACCTCTGCCAACTAAAAAAGCAGGTTATTAGGTTTTCATACTGCCAGAGTTGGTGCAGGCCCTCTCCTGCTGCCTTTTGTTGGCTGGTCAAAGTAAAATGGTTTGCACTATTTAAAACAGTTGTCAAAAACAGAGTGGCTTGTCAAAAGTGAAGACACAGAGACGGCTGTCAGACTCGACAGTTGTCTTGCTCAGCTATTGGAAAGGACGGCACCCTCGTCCAAGGAAGCCTGCAGAATGCTTCGCTCGTGTTTCATGAACGAAAGCAGCGAGTCTGAAAGCGGCTGTTCGGACTGTCGATCCTGCGAGAGAAAAGCCAAAGAGATAAGAGAACTGCTGAACATCTAGATATAGTACAAAGAGTCATCAGTAAATAACTTGAACACCTCTATTATCAACATCACTCTGTATTTAAAGGGGCTTTGCAATGTTCCTTGTTCTGCCTGCATTCTGAAGCACTGGGCTGTGTGTTGTGCCGAATACAGAGATGAACACAACAAGAAATACAGAAGTTGGAGCAAGGTGACAGAAGTTATTCACCTTAAAACTTCAAAACCCTCGCAGACGATGAGAAAGAAATGCGCCCTTTTGCATTTTACCCTCCCATTGACGTCGAAGGCAGCTTTCAACTGTAGGCACACTGGTGTCTCTTATACCCATTTGTCTCTTGTATCAGTGTCTCTTCTAAAAGGGTTCGACTGTATTTAACAATCAGAAGTCTTCTATATACTGAGGTAATATAAAGAATGCTTTTTGAGTTTTTAACACACAAGTGGCCTAGCTAGGTTTGTATTATTATTACTGAAATCTTTCGTTACAACGCCTATTCAAATCGATCACCAGTGATCGACACTTTTGGGTCATCGATTTTGACATGTGAAATTGGTTTCTCATGCACCCAGCGTTTCTTAGTAGTTAGTCCAGCCACTCAACTTTCAGAATAAATTAGAATTTGCCTGTTTTGGCAACATAGTGATTTTCGACAGACCTTTGCGCGAACCAATGCGCGTGCATTGTTAAAAATGTCCACTAGGCTGAGGAACTTGATGGAAGCGCATGCCCCTCGTGATTATGCTACAGTGAACGTTTCTAGAACTAGGCAAGTTGCAAAACTCCTCGAGTCAGACTACCCCTCACACGGCGCAAGGACAGCTTCCGGTTTGGTGGCGCTGGCGACGCTGGCGGCGCAATGAGCTTTCGCTAGCATACGAAAACGCGTAGTCGTCGTGGCAAGACGCTGTGGCGGCCATACTTAAAGAGCTTTGCTAATGGTATATTATCGTGATTCGCTGCTGCCGCAGAAACTTTATACTGCGTAACATTTAGCGGCGTAAGGCAAATACAGAATAACTATGGCTTTCTGAAGTGCCCACAATAAAAGATGCTTCATATATATCTTGACGAGCTCTGCAGGAACATTTTGTGATGACGCATAGTAGTCTTCCGGTAGAGGCCTGATTGTCGACGATTGGAGGTCTGCAACGGCACGTTGAGATAATGACATCCGGTGGTGGCCATGACCCGACAGGTAAAATGGAAGCCGCAGGGTGAAATCTAGTTTTTGTGTGCAGTTGGTTTTCTACGTGGCGCTCTCGCATCCAGTAGGGAGGTGGTTCGAAGCACGCGGTGAACATGCATTGGTGGTGAGCGTCACCTGCTTGAAGCCGTACGAGCTCTTCTCGAGTTACCCGACATACGAGGAAGGGAATGTTTTCGCAGGCGGCGACGCCCATACTTGCAACAGTAGGAACATTGTCCAAGTGCCCGAACTTAGGGAAAATTTCCCGGGTATTCAACGCCTCAAATGCGCGACACTGCTGCCTGAAAATAGGAATGTTCAAGTTTTCTTTTGTTACGAGAAAATTGAACATGTCCTCGACGATGTCTTTCAACAAATGACGACTTTGTCTTCGTCGGACATATTTGCGTTGACAATCCCGCAAAGCTTCAATACCTCCTCAATGTAGGTTGTGCATGTTTCACCGGGCAATTGAGCCCTACGTGACAGCATTTGCTCAGCTTTCTTTTTCATAGAACTCGGGTCCCCAAAGCAGGCCTTCAGTTCCTCAACAAATATATTCCAAGTGGTGAGGACATGTTCATGATTCTCAAACCAAAGCAAAGCAGTCCCGGCAAGGAAGAATGCTACGTTCACGAGCTTTGCCGGCGCACCCCATTCGTAGTAGGGGCTCACTCTGTCTTAGTGTTTTAGCCAAGCATCCACGTCTTCCTCAGTTTTACCCGAGAATATCCGTCGTTCAGGTGCCCAGTAGTCTGGTTGTCGAGGTCGACGCCCACCTTGTGCCATGTTGGGGGCACTGGTGGTTGCAGCAGCATAGTGCGTCAACTAGATTGCTGTGTCGTCATTCATGCTGATGTTGTCCGGGGGTAGGCCAGCTAAGCGTCTGCTTCTTCGAAGAACTTCTACTGCGGGGTGCAGGACGGCGAATTACCCAGCACCTCCACCAAAGCTGTAACGGATGTGATGGATTTATTTACACTGAAAATGCCAGCGCTCAATCGTCACTGCCGAATCAACATCGCTCGAGAGCGTCCTACCTCTTCTTGCTCACTCTTTCAGTCTGCGTTACAATATACATATTGTGGGCATTTGTTACTTACATCGTTCTCATCCCTGCATGATCATAATCACCATCATCCGCTTGCCTCTTCCTTATGGCCACTCTGTGCCATCATCATCATCTGTGTACCAACTGGCTCTGCCCGTTCATTTTGCGAGGTCTTTCCTCAAATAAACGCTGTTGCAACCAAGACTACCAGGACTTCATACGTGGTGGAGGTGGATTTTTGGTCCTGTAACCTCCCGCAGCCCGCTCTACCCTCTCAAGCTTCGTTCAGTCCGTCGATTGCGCCCACTGTGAGGCAGCATGTCCCAGACCGAGCCTGCCGGCGCTGATGTCATCAACCACGCACCGCCGCAAGCTGCCCCTCCTGTTTACATACACGGACATCAGAAGACACGGACATCAGTGGACGTAGAAGACTGGCTCGATGACTACGACCGTGTAAGTGTCGCTAATCGGTGGGACGAGGCCGCCAAACTGCGTTACGTCCCTTTTTATCTGACCAGAGTCACAAAGACATGGTATTTTAACCACGTCATTGACTTACCCGACTGGGCTACCTTCCAACAGCAGCTGCGACACGTTTTTGGGACCGTCGCGAAGAGGAAGAGGACACTCTAGCCGACAACATCTCGGTGAATCGTACACTTCATACATCAAGGATGTCCTCTCACTGTGACGGCGTGTCAATCATTCCATGCCGGAATCGGACAAAGTGCGCCACATATTGAAAGGCATTGGACCTCTTGCCTTTAATGCCCTCGCTGTGCAAAGCCCAGCTACTATCGCTGATGTCGTGACGACGAGCCAGCGCCTTGACGCGCTGGACTCCGTTCGTCCCCAACCAGACATTGACGACCACCACTCCATGTCTCATGGCCACCTGTGTGACTTCATCCGGGACATTATACGCAAAGAATCGCGGTCTATGGACTTCCCACCTCCTACACCGCATCCTACACAGTCTTCGGGAGTGCCCTTGCATGACATCGTCAGGAAGGAACTTGCATCCCTGACCGGCTCTGCGCCCGTACAGCCACCTGCTTCACGCCCCATATCCACCTACCCTCAAGTTGCTGCCGTGCCTCCCAGCGACGTACACTCGGCATTGCCGCTGCCAAGTTACCCGTGGGTTGCTGCCGCTCCCACGGTGAACTACCGTTCGATGCCCCCTGACCCTTCTACCTGACCGCGCTATCTCCAGGGGCCCCGTACGCCTTCTACTCCCCACTCTCTGGCACTCGTCCCGCCCTGTCTGCTACTACTGCGGCTATCGCGGCCACATATCTCGTTTCTGTTGAAAGCGCCAGCAAGATGAGCGTCGGAACAACATGCGTGAACGGGATTTGTACAGTGGGGCCTCCGATCAAGGTCAGCGTTATTCGTCTTCCCTGCACCGGTCTCTATCTCCTCCGGCATCGACTGCACCACGGAACAGCCGAAACACGAGACGCCGCTCGCCTTCGCCCTTCCGCAGTTTCACTTCTCTTCAGCCCGCCTCATTCTCTACGATATTCATTAAAAAAACTAAATGATGCAGTTTGTGGAGAAAAAACTGCATTTGCAATTAGAACTGAAATTCCTCCATCAGGCCCGTGTAACATGGTTGCTGTGGAAGTAGAAGGAGTGAGAGTCGATGCTTTGGTGGACACAAGTGCGACATTGTTATACGTGCCGATTTGTGTGAACATTTAAAGAAAGTAACGCCGCCTTACAATGGACCCACGTTAGTCGCTGCTCAGGGGAACGTCATTCGCCCTTCCGCGTTTTGTACTGTGCTAGTTTTCATCGACGGCATCCGCTATCATGTCCAGTTTGCTGTCCTGTCCCGCTGCTCTCACCGACTATGGGATTTCCTATCATCTGCTTCCGCGGCTGTTTGTTGCGAACAACGCATCGCTCACCTTACTGAAACCAACTACATGCTTGACGACGTCAATCGAAGGCCACTTCGTTTGGTCGCTGCAAAAGACATTGAACTGCTGCCAGAATAAGAACAAATTATCAGCATTACATCCAACAACATCTATCACTGTGATGTAGTGGTCTCCCCATCACCACTTTGCGTTCGTAAAGGCATAGTTCTTCCATCCGGTGTCCGTTTTTGCAATGGCTCTGCACTTGTCACCGCTGTAAACTCTTCACTGGAGAAGGTCTTACCGCCACCGGGCACTACTGTGGCCCGTGTTGCCAACTTAGAACCTGTATTTGTCATGCCACTTAAGGCCATCGCATCCAAAGACCCTTCCCTTGGTGAGCATGTTTCTTCCTCCGCCTTTACCACCGCTATCAGCAGCGACTTGACAAATTCACAGACGCAGCAGCTGCTCGCATTGTTACAGAAACACGCAAATTCTTTCGATGTTTCTCCGCCTAAGCTGGGCCGCACTAATACTACAGCACATTGAATTCAAACAGTTGGGACATCTATCGTACACCGCCGACCCAACCGCATGTCTCTAGCTTGAAGAAAAATTACAGAAGAAAACGTTGCTGACATGCTTAAAGGGGAGGTCATCCGTCTCTCATCTAGCCCTTAGTCGTCTCCTATTGTTTTACTCCATAAAAAGGATGGCTCTGTGCGTTTTTGCGTGGACTACAGGGCGCTCAATGAGATCACACGCAAGGACGTGTACTCTATGCCACGCATTGACGACACTCTTGATTCCCTACAAGGCACGGAATATTTTTCAAGCATCGACATTCGTTCTGGGTACTGGCACATTCCCATGCATGAAGACGATAAGGAGAAAACGGCGTTCGCAACCTCTGATGGGCTATACAAATTCAGCGTGATGCCTTTCGGGCTCTGCAATGCACCCGCGACTTTTGAGCGCATGATAGACACCGTGCTGCGCGGCTTGAAATGGAAAAGTTGCCTTTGCTACCTGGACGACATTATTATCTTTTCGTCAACCTTTCCTGAGCACCTAGAACAATTGAATCAAGTTCCGACGTGCCTTACCCGCGCAGGGCTCCAAATAAACACTAAGAAATGCTCTTTCGCTAGCAAAGCTATCAAAATCTTAGGACACGTCGATAGCAAAGATGGCATTCGGCCCGACCCTGACAAGATTTCTGCAGTCCTTCACTTTCCGCGTCCCAAAAGACCAAAGGAGCTTCGCAGTTTTCTTGGCCTCGCCTCCTATTTTCACCGGTTTATCCAGAACTTCACCCCTATTGCTGCTCCCTTACACCAGTTATACCCCTGTCACACGGGCACCCGTGAAGACCGTTTAACTCCCTCGTCCTTACGACAACGAAGATGCGGTCGGTGTCACACGGCCACCCTTACGCAAACGAAGGTGAATGGAGCATTTCGCAAAGGATGTTCAACGATCTCCCTTCGCAGCGAAACAAGGTACTCTCGTCCCCAGCAGTCTAGAGGTCAGAGAAAAATTTCGAGCACTAAGTGGCCGCAGTGAAAGAATAATACATTTTAGCAATATTATACGTTCTCTCGGACGCTTGGGATGGTGGATACTACGCTTGCAGGAGTACGACTTTGACATAACTTACATGTCAGGTAGAGAACATTATTACGCTGACACTTTATCTTGTTGCCCGCTTCCAACTACCCATATCAGCGTTAGTGAGAACTCAACCACATTATCTACCAAATTTCATACACTCACATCCATAGGGCAACCCCTTTCGAAGGACGAGCCAACATTTATCTCCCGCCAACAATCCCATCCATACTGCAGACGCATAATGGACCACCTTTTGGGAGTTTCTCGTCCACCAAACGTGCGACTTTGTCGTCAACTCCTGCACTTTAAGCTGGACAATGGGGTTCTCTACTGCCACATTTACCACCGGTCAGTGCTGGGTTCCTGTACTGCCACGCTCTCTTCAACTTCAAGTGCTCAAAGCTTTCTACGACGACTTGACTGCTGGTCATCATGGTTTTAAAAAACTCTTGATTGTATTCGATGTCATTACTGGCTTGGCCTTGCTTCTAGTGTAGCGCGGTACGTCAGTTTCTGCTACCCATGCCAGCGTCGTAAACTCCCTACGTCTGCACCTGCTGGACCTCTACAGCCACTTCCGTGCCCTTCAATGCCGTTCGAGGTTGTAGGTCTTGACCTTTACGGGCCTCTCCCCGTCACATCTGCTAGCAAACGATGGATAGTGACCGCCGTGGACCACCTGACACGCTACGCTGAGACTTTCTCTGTTATTGCAGACTCAGCTGTGGAAGTTGCAGACTTTATTCTTCACGCCATAATCCTGCGTCATGGGGCTCCTCGTGTACTGCTTAGTGACCGCGGCAAAGTGTTCCTGTCACAAATGGTAAATGTAGTACTGCGCGCTTCTGGAACTACTCCCAAGACAGCTTCAAGCTGCCACCCTAAGACAAATGGCCTCACAGAAAGATTTCACCGAACCCTTGCCGACATGATAGCCGTTGACGTCCAACCTGACCACAAAAACTGGGATGCTTTTACCATTCCTGGCATTCGCTTACAACACCGCCGTTCAGCGAACAACTTGCTACTCACCGTTTTACCTCGCGTACGGACGCACCCTGACCACCTTTTTCGACGTCTCCTTCTTTAACAGCGACGACAATTCATGTCAGTCTTATAGTGAAGAATACATTTCCCACCTGGCCCAGTCTCGCTACCAGGCTCGCATCAATACTGAAGCGAGACAGCACGAGCGGAAGATCATTTATGACACATCCCATTGCGTTGTGTCTTTCCAACCTGGTTACGAGGTGCTGCTTTGGACACTAATTCACACTCCTGGTCTTTATGACAAATTCCAACCATGCTTCATGGGGCCATACATAGTTTTAGAACAGACTTCGCCGGTCAATTATCGTGTGACACCACTTGTCGCCCCAACAGACCGCCGTTACCGCAGCACTGAGATTGTCCACGTTTCTTGCATGAAACCTTTCACGCGACGTTCCCCGTCACTTTGACTTGCGGCGGCCAAGGTGTCCGCTTCCAAGTGAGGGGAATAAGTGTGGGCATTTGTTACAGCCTTCTCATCCCTGCATGATCATAATCACCATCATCCGCTTGCCTCTTCCTCATGGCCACTCTGTGCCATCATCATCGTCTGTGTACTGGCTCTGCCCGTTCATTTTGCGAGGTCTTCCCTCAAACGCTGTCGCAACGAAGACTACCAAGACTTAACATTATATTATATATATATATATATATATCATAGCGTACGAGTCTTTCCGTTAGTTGCTAGTTGGCGTAAGTTCGCAATTTATTTTTAGGCGCAAAAACCCAATTACAATGTCTTGTATATCTCTTGTGACTGTGTTTATTGTGCCTTAAATTAAATTGCATCTATTTAGTGCAATTCCGTGGCTTTTGTCTAGTTCTGTAGTCAACTTTCTTTTACATGCAAAGTATTTCTTAGCGAACTTTGGCAACTTTGAGTGTGCGCGGGTATCTATCTATCCGTCTATCTATCTATCTATCCATCCATCCATCCCATCCATCCATCATTTATCTGTCATCTATCTAGCCCCCTATGACTTTTAGCTCTCCTGGCCTTTTCAATAAAGATATTGATACCAAACTTGGTATGGCACACGATGACTGTATGGAGAACATATTCGACTAGTCATAACATGAAAATCATGACATGTATGTCATGAATGTCATGATTTATATGTCATGGTCCTGCAGCTCTTGCGGTGGTTATGATCACATGGCATGTTGCAAAACTGATAAGGTACGACATTACTGCATGGCGAACACAAGCAACAGACCCTGACATGAAAATCATTACATGCGTGTCAAGTAACAAGACTATATGCCAGGCTCATGATGCGCTCACAGCCATTTCGCTAGCATTACATATACCAAATTTGGTATTACAATATGTGAATGAATGACAAAGGTATGTGACTGGTGCAAACATGATAGTCATAAAATGCGTGTCATATAACAATATGACTACATGCCACGCTCATGATGCGCTGGCGGCCTTTTCGCTAGCTTCACTTATACCAAATTTGGTATTGAGGGACGTGAATGGATGACAAACGTATGAAACTGGTGCAAACATGATAAAAATGAGATGCATGTCATGTAACAACATGACTACATGCTACGCTCATCATGCAATCGCAGCCATTTCGCTAGCTTAACATGTACCAGATTCGGTATTACATGAAGCGAATGGATGACGTAGGTCATTGACACATTCAAACATGATAATCACAACATGCATGTCATGTAACAAGATGACTACATGCTGCACTCATGATGTGCTCAAGCTGTTTTGCTAGCTTCACACATGCCAAATTTGGTATCGTGTGACGACAATGGATGACGAAGGTATGTGACTGGTGCAAACATGATAACAATGAGATGCGTGTCGTGTGACAACATGACTACATGCCACAGTGAAGGCGCCAATACACTTCGACGTGACCCGGCGTGCACGCCCGCGTTCGTTTTGTAGCGTCACGCCGGCGTTGCCACGCCAGGCGCCGGTCCTGTCGTATGATCGCAGGCGCATGCCGCACTGCGTTATTTTGACGCATGCGCACTTCAGCGTGTCCGACGTCCTTCCGTCACGAAAAGAGGCAGACGCAGTGCTGCCTGGGTAACGCATCCGCCGGTTCCCATCGAGCCACGCCGATGAACGCTGGTCGCATCGGTCGTACCTGGCGCGAGACTATAAAGTTCTGGCATTTTGCTAACGAATAGTGTCGTTGTGCCCTGCGTGCGCATGCGTCAACGTCTCGTTGGAGTATATTGGGCCCTTCATGACGCACTTGTGGCCGTTTCGCTCACTCCACATATACGAAATTTGGTGTTACGTGACGTCAATGGATGGCGAAGGTATATCACTGGTGCAAACATGATAATCATGACACGTGTGTCATGCAAGAACATGACAACATACCACGTTCATAGCGTGCTCGCCGCCGTTTCGTTAGCTTCACATATACTAAATTTGGCATCACGCGACGTGAATAGATGACGAAGGTGAACGACACACCCAAACATGGTAATCATGACACGAAAGTCCTGTACGGCTCGTATCGTTGTGGCGATTTTAAAGTGGCGTATCAATCTTCCTACTTCGTGCTTCACATATCATCGATTCTCACTGTACGTGGTATCTGCCATTTTTTTTTTAATATAGCTTCAGTTGCTATGCATTGCTACGAAAAGTTACGTGAAATATGAAGTTTTTGATGAATCCCGTGCAGTGGTGCTGCAAATGAATACCCTTGCTGTCAAACTTTTTCTTTACTTCATATTTCGTGGAATTTCTGGTAGAAACATGTAGCAACTGAAGCTCAAAAAAAGGAAACCAACACAGCAGTACAAGTGACACTAAGAATGAAAATTTGCCACCCACAGCTCCTGGGTCTTTTGAGTGGAAAGCGGGAGTTCTGCCCCTCGACCACCTCAGTAAAGCCGTGCACAGCTCTTAAAGCGACGACAAATCGTAGACTATCAACTGAAGTTCCGCAAGCGGATTGATTCTGTTTGGCCTGCACTTTCTGTGCATTGGTGCTACGATCGTTCCGCGCACTCCCGTATCCTAGTTAACTAGGTTAAGGTTGGAGTGTGTGCACCTGGATCCCTGTATTGATTGACGACAAAAACTACAGGTGGCCAATGTGGCCTCCATTTCTCGCTGAAAGTAGCACAACTGAAAATGCTTCGAGGCTGGTCGGGCATTTTGGTGCAGCGTGGCGCGATTTCGGTGAATTTTGTGGTTTTGGTACAGCTCAGCGCAAAAACTGGGAATTTAATAAAATTGGCGCAGGTGTTGCACTTCTTAACACTGCAAAACACTAGCGTCTACACCTCACCATTCACTGACCTAGCACTGTACTCTGTGCAAGAAGACGAGGGCAAAAAAAAAAAAGCCCAAGCAGTGAGCAACTGCAGCCCGAGGACATTTATGGGTAAGTTCAACAAAGCTAGCACAAGTGTAATTTCCACCTAGTAAGAGTGCACTCTTTCAAGTAGTACTAACAAAACAACGCAACTTACCAGCTCTTCATGGCCGAATGCCACCGATGGCGATATACAGCTGAAATTCCCATCAATCAATGATGGCTGCCTGGCATTCGTTATCAGAGACTCTTCTGGATGAGCCCACTGAAAGAGCAAAAAGAAAAGAGGAAGAAGAAACTGCTCATTTTCAGATATAAATCTCTAACCTCCTATGTGAAGGCTTGTGCAAATATTCGCAATTCCAGTTCACTTCAATTGGAAATTTCAAGGTATTAGAAATGATTGACTACGTCTATTAAATATTGGTCCACATGTAACCTCCTGTAAAGGTGGTTTGACTGCAAGATAAAGGTTTTAAGCCTTGAAAGCACCTACCCAAGTGTATGTATTAACCAGGGCCAGGCAGTTTTGCAATACAATAGTATCCCGATAGTGTTTCAGAGATACTTTTGAGTATCTGTGTTACTGTATCGAGATAGTTTTCAAAAATGCATTTGTATCTCAGTAGTAAAATACTTTAAGATGTATCGCCTTTATCTCGATACTATCCAGGACATGGGTATCTCGTTACTTTTTTTTTTCTGAAATGAGCCGCGATGTGTTTACAATGGGAAAATATTTTTTTTTTCTGCTGTGACCTTGGAAGTATGCAGCAAGATATTCACTCACCATATCTGGATTTCTGCTGAGGGTGAAACTGACTCCTACCTTCCTAAAAGTTTATTCAACAACAAAGATGTCAGTTTACAGAAAAGTGCGTACGGGATTGGTAATACACACAAGGAGCCCCAAAGTTAGAAACAGTGAGCTAGTGCCTTTGCTACCTGCATCCCATTGTGCACCTTCAGGCAGAACTGTAATGTGTTTGAATGCCTGCTTGAGCTTCCCAACACTGTTATACTGACATTTTGAATTCCAGCAGCGGTATTTTCATTATGAGCAGCATTGTATACTGCACAATGGGTGCCAACCAACAGCGTCGTTCTTAAAATGTGTTCCCTCATGCCAATTGAATGAGCTTATTGGGGAAGCCACAAACCACCCAAAAAATTTGGTGTGTACTTCTTTAAGAAACTTCTTTCTCCAAAACATTTCCGGAAGATGTCGGGGTAGCCACACGGCAATTGGAAGGAGGTCTTTTTGCGTTTCTTTTTGCATTCCTTGTTTTGTTCGTTCTTCTTTCTGCCTTTTCTGTGTTTCTAGGAAACACTAAACCTTCAACTAGAAGTAAGTGCTCATCTTCATTGTTTATGTGTTCCTCTCTTGCTTTGCGCTAAGCCACTTTAGCAAAACTGGAAACCAACTAGCCTGAACCACTAGTCTACCGAGTAGTAAGCCCCGCCGTTACAGTGGCAGTAAGGAATTCAGGAGCCTTAATTTTTTTTTTTGTCAGAGACACATGCCGACCTGTGTGTTCGTGCAGGATTAGCCGTAGCGCATTACGAGTAACAGCGTTAGTGGTGGTACATTGCTTTTTTAGGTAACTTATTAATGTACTCGTTACAATTTCAAAACTGTAACGGGCAAAGTACCTACGGTAAAGTGGCGGTCCTACTCTGACGACACTGGCTCCACATTTTAGGCACCGTTTGTTCACGCACTAGGCTTACTGTGCTCACCGTATCGATATGAATTGTATCCACTATAACACAAATTTGTGCTCCTCTGCAGCAGTAGAGCGACTTTTTTTCGTTCGCGAGTCTTGTGTTGAGGCCGAATTGACGATGTCTAGATAACGGCCTATTTGAGAAGCTACTGCTGCTTAAGTGCAATTGACATGCAAAATGTTTCAACAAACAGACTTTTGTTAAATGAAAACATACCTTTTCTCGATTTGTTTGTTTATGGTTCCAGCCCTTCACTTGAATTATGCTACTTCTAGCATAGCTAATAGGATTGCCTCCAAGTATCCCGATTTCGGTGTACAATGCATGTGACTTGCTCTCATACAGCATAGTTTTCTATAGCAACTGATATCTGTAAGTATGTCATTATTAATTATGTGCAGTGTAAGCCTCTTTGTAATGCTTTAATAGAACTCGGACTACGGTGACAAAACAATGAATAAAATAATGCACTGTGCATTCTAAATACTATGCTCCAAATAACGTCTGTACGGAGTATGACTATCCCCGACATAGAGAAAAGTATTTCGGTTTTTGCAAAAGTATCTCTAAAATATCCTATTACGTCAATTACAAATGTATCTCAGTATCTGTATTTTAGGCTTCCACACCGTGTAGTTCGATATCTGTATTCCGGAACACTTTTTCGGGTATCTCTGCCCCGCCCTGGTATTAACTGCATGCAACTCCCTGACAAGATGGTTTCACTGTAATAAAGAAAAGGGCTAAGCCGTGAAAACACCTAGCCAGAAAAAAATCCACACTGCCGCAAGGCCCCACTTCAACGTTAAATTAACATATTGCTTTAGTATCGATTCATCATTTTTCAAGTTTAAGAGCTTGTTATACCAACTTACGCACTCAAGTACACAAAGTGTTAATAAAATATAACATATTGTCACAGTGCAATGGACACAAAGGATGACAGCAGCTTACGGCAGCGAAAAGAGCATGTTCAGAATCAGCTGTACAGCAAGACGCCTGCTTCACCATCATCTCATCATCTCTACAAACCATTCCTATCGTCGTTCTTTTTTATATACGCGCGTGTCAATATATTGCAGGTTATCACTTGAATTCTACCACAAGGCGAATACTACGACTATTCAAAAGTGTTTCCACATCCTTTGAGCAAAACAATGAAAAAAAAGAATTTGCACAAGACTTGTTTCAGCTTTTAAAAAAGATTGTGCATACTAGGTAGGTCATAAATATATGCCAATTTTTCTTTATATACGCAATATATACTACGGCTAAACCCCTTTATAAGAGGCATGCTACGGGCAGCAATTCTTGTCTTTTGAACGAGATGTCTCTCTTACAAGCAGGGGACCTTGCATGTGTTTTTTTTATCCCCCGTATTTTACTGTAGGCATACTGGTGTCTCTTATACCAATTTGTCTCTTATATCGGCGACTCTTATAAAGGGGTTTGACTGTATTTGAATTAGATTGAAATCATATGATTGAAATCGCTAATCATACCTGCCAAGTTCAAGGATTCTGAATCCGGGAGATTTTTGCAATGTAGAGGGGGATATTGCACTAAATTATGTGCCCCCATTTCTTTGGTACCAAAAGAAAACAACAAAAAACATTGGGAAAAGCAACAGGGGGAAGGGGGCACCAATCACCAGTGGAAACATCGGCTTTGCAGTTTTAAAATAGCTCGGAGTGGCTGAACACGAGGGTAGTGTTTCCCACTAAGGCGAGAGTCTCAAACGGGGAGTGCAAATACTATCAAATTGAGCATCATCAAAACAACTAGCAAATTCTATTCTCATCAGAACAAACCCCATATGCTTTCCTACGACGCACGTGAACGAATGGGATGGTGCAGCTGGCTGCCATGAAAGCGCAAGTCAGTGCTTTCATCTTTTGACAGGAACGCTGCTAGAATCTTTTGACAGGAACGCCAAAGTACTTCTCGTTTTTTTTTTGGTCTTTACTGCCTTTGATCTACCGCTGCGTTACCGCGTGCCCTCAGAGCTCGTAGATCGCTACTGCGTTGCTGTGGCCACGGTTTTGTGCGCGACAATTGTGGCAAACGGTAGCTACGTTTGCAACCCGCATGCGCTGGCTGGACACGTGCCTTCAGAACTACTTCATAGGTCGTTTTATGCTGTCTATAATCGACCTGCCATGGTTTTATTCACAGAGCTACCGGAAAGCAGCGTTCCTTTGACTGGTCGAGCATTGAACACGCACACACTTTCAGAGTTCTGTCACTTAGGTTGTCACCATACATGAGCGTGTCAAGAGCGCACGCAGTTCGCCCACAGCAGTTGCGGCAACGACAACCACACCCACTGTAAAAAACAGTGCGTGCGCTGGTCGCATGCGTACTTCTGAAGCTTGAAGTTCTTATCACCCGCCGCGATTAAGAAAAGTCCTCGGGACATATGAATTTCAGCCCAATGAACACAGTGAAATTTGGCTGGGGAATTTCGCGAATTCTTTTTGCCGTAGTTTCGCATCATTGAGATTCTACTGTACGTATAGATGAACGCCTCTCAAATTCGTTTATAATAAAGTGTGGCGAGTTCTTGAAAAACCTAGAGCGCATTGACCTACATTTTGGCCAATGCAGCCGAGCCATGCACAGAAACTTCAATTTCAGGAAGATTTTCATGACAATCCTGCCAAAGGAAGAAACTGTCAAAATTCCAGAGTCTCCCGGACAACTCGGGAAACTTAGAAGGCATGCTATTCGCTTCGAATCCACTTAGAACCTATAATTCACTATTTGCACAAGCCTACCAATGTGGACATATGTCACAAAACGAGCGCTCAAAAAGGGCGCGCCGCCAAATTCTCGCGACGAAGCGCCAGAGTGACGCCGCGAGGTCAACCATAAAAAAAAAAGAAAACAAACATCCAACGACTCCCCGGGCGCGCGACCCTCTCCCCTCGGAAGCGTGGATTCACCGACGGCCCTCCCCACACCGGCGGCCGAGCAAGCACTCGAAATTTCTAGATGGAAAGGGGCGTGGTGATGCCGGGTTGAGTCATCCGTCGCGGACGGATGACTCCCCAGCCTTCGCTGCGCATCGCGCCGACGAAATGATGAGAACTTTCTGGAATCTCGCGCGGAAGGTATTTAATCGAGCAGCCGAGACGAGAGATCAGGAGAAGACGGAAGTTAGCGCCAGAGCGCGTAGGGTATACCGCCGTGTAGTCGGCGAAGGTTTTGTCCGTAGAGACAAAGCAGGAGAAGATGATTTCCACCTGAGGGGTGACGACTCGAGCTACAGGCAAGAGTGTGTGTTTACCGCTATCGAGCGAAGACGCGTGGCAACAGCTGCGTGTGTGAAGCCGACGTGTTTCCGGCGAAGGAATTTGAAGCTTGGAGAGTGGCCAATTGAAGACGCGAGGTTTCCTGGAAGAGAAACTTCGGGGCAGCGGAACGACAACGCTGGACTTTGAGTGAGTGATTCTCGGAAGAGTATCATCCAGACTTTTGTTCCAAGAACTTTGGACTGAATAGGTCTTCTATCTTTTTAGTCTTTAAGTGCCTTGGTTGTTCAATGCATGCGACTGCATGGTAGTGCGTATTGTTGTCTGTGTCCGTCGTTTCGAGTGTGGCTGATTGTACTGTGTAGTACGTTGTTTGATCGGTGACATATTGTACTCAGCTATTGTGGAGTGAGCATACTTGTGTATTGTTTTTGATCTGCCATTATTGAGAATATAATTTTGTTTGTTTATCAACTCTCGACTCTGACTTGTTCTTTGGGCCACAGCCGGCGTCCGCTGGCGCACCAAAAAGGACCACTTCTAAGTTGTCCACGCTTTCGTGGTGCGGTTCGGCGGGGGCGATACTTCGGCCCCTGGAATTAGCCCGGCGATCGCCTCCCTAATTAACGGGACTTGTGACAACATACTGAGGTCACAATTTGGAGAAGCAAGATTAAACAAGGTTAGGCCTACTGCAGATATAATCAGTACACACATCACCTGACTATTGTGGCTCAAACACTGTCTTATGAACAACCAACTTTATTTGAGATTGCGAAGTACATTTTAAGGAAGAAACATGTGCCCCTAGCAGCAGATGGGTCAGCGAACAAAAAAAAAGTTTGCCGAGCTCTTCGCAATGACTATTATACATTCAAATTTCGGGCAAGGTGGGCCCAAGCATTGCGATAAGTTCCCCCACAGTTTAATGTCAAGAAATGCTTCGCAAGCACATCGCCTCTTAGTATTTTTTGCTATTGTGCTAGTGTGAACATCTGCCGATTACACTTTGAGGCTCGAAAAACAACAAACCTTTATTGAACATGTAGTGTCAACAAAAGTTGGAGAGAGAGGGCACGCCATAAACTCTTTAGATGCTCACTGCAACTGCTGAGCGTACAAAAAGGTTTAATGTGAAGACACTTCTGACCTGAAAGGTATATAGGCAGGCACATGAAACAGGCACATAAGACCATGACATGATAGCAGCAAACAAAGGTCAAAGCAGTCTACAGGCTGCTATCGGGGCTAGAGCATATTACCACATAAGTGATTTACGCCGGAGTTCACCAAGACTTCAGGGATGTATTTCAGACACGGAAATGACATTGAAAAAACTGACAAGATGGCTAAGGAAAACTTGAAGGGAAAAAAAAAAAAACGCCAGGACTGCGCAGAAGGCGCAGCACAGTCACAGCGAAAGCTAGAAGAGCGGTCTTTCAGAGCCCTTTCGAAACACTCGCTGGGTAACTGTTGCAAGCACACTTGCTTTATGCCCACTACGGCATTAATAATAAAAATTTGAGGGTAGTAGGCCGGCATACGCTACGCTATTTTTCATCATTCTTCTGAGAAGCGTGGTATTCATTAAACTATTGCAAGAAATTTTGTGCCAATTATTCAGGCATAATTCCTCATCATCTTCAGCCACTGCATGAAGTGGGTATGCGCCCCAGTTCATAGACGAACAAAACAAGCTTTTGTAATGAGTTCGAGCATTGGATGACCCACTCATTACGCTATTCGCATTGTGCGACGACTGCTTGTTCTTTTGCCGTATTGAAACGCTTTATAAGTCGTATTATTGCGATTTGCTTTAGGCAGGCTTGATGTCGAAAAAGCAGTTTGCCAACAAGTCCCAAACACCGGCGTGGCTCAGTGGTAGAATACTGGGCTGGCACCCAGTAGACCCGGGTTCGAGCCCCACTGTGTCATTGGTACTAGGTTTTTTTTTTTTTTTTTGTAATGTGCGCGATGTGGTTGCGGGCAGCGGCGGACAACTACGGTGCTGCGCGAGACTAGAGTTGTGATCTCGTAACAGCTTTCGCTGTAAAAAGGTGTTCGTCGGTGGTAACCGGACCCACAACTCCTCTGTTCACGACAAAATATGCTGGGCCCACAGCACTATGATACACCTTGGAGGCTTTTTATATCTCGCACTTTCCTCTCACAGTTCTCTTGGTCAACAGTGAAGTAATGCCTCATGAATATGGTCTCTGCAGTGAGCTCTTGCAACACGTAGCTACACATCCATTCTACACGGCACATTTTCAACAGCACAAATGAAATTCTGTCAACTCCATAAGGCACTATACTGTGGCGACCTTAGCCCAAGCCTCAGTTTCCTTTGTAGCATACATCCATACCAAAAATAGCTCCGCCCCGCTTACACTTGCCCCGAGAAAAATCATTGCCGGGCTAGAGAAAACACGGCACACATAGCATTTCCATTTAGTCTGACCGTGGTGTTCAATAACTCTTGAACATGCTGCACGATGAAGTCATCAGCTTATTAAATTCCGAATTTAATCAGCAACATCTGGATGCTCTTTTGACTGTGCCACCACTTACTCTGATTATGCTATTTTTTCTTCTTCAACTACTACACCAACCAAAAGGTTTGTTTAATCATTGTAGTTGTTGGGATAAACGTGTACCACCAAGCATCAACGTGGGTGCCCCCATGTTAAATGATGCTACAGCTGACATTGCCTACAGTATTTACTCGCGAAACGAACGCGAGTAAATCAGACCATATTAGGCGTGCGTTCATTATGTGGGGTAAAATTCATGAAAACATTTTCGGGAACAGTAAAAAATGTGGTAATGTAAAAAAAAAAGATAGGTCGCTTAGCCTTTCACAACTGACATACGCGTACACTGTTTGGAAACGGCTACTTTGTTGCACTTTACTCATCGTCGACTATCTTGTGCAAGCTGTCGCCGCGCTGCCCGCACAAGCCATAAAAGCGTATTGTGACTATCTTTTCTCGTAATCAATTAACCGCAACAGTGGTATCTGCTGTAATCTCAAGGGGCGTCCAGAAGCGTGCACTACGATGCACTTTGGCAACTTCGCGGCAACCTCGCACGATGACCATGACGATGTTAACATTGTAGCAAGTAACCAACAATGCAGCAAGCTACCCCCGAAGCAGCAAAACAAATCGTTGATAACTATATTAACGACAAAATATGGCCACCGCAGCCTCGCTTATACATGAGAAGTTCCTGTACGCGCCAATAACGAGCGACGCGAGAATCCAGGATGCTACATTGTAGCAGAAATTGACACGATCTTTTCTGGGTGACATGCTATCTTTTCTGGTTTTCCAGAAACCTGTAACGCGATAGCGACGAATGACCCTTCGCGGCAGCAAATCCTGTCATTGTCGCGCGAAAAGCACGTGCACATAGTCGGGCTTTAAAGCTTCGTATTCGCCGAAAGTGACCGTCGGTTGGCGCGACAGTTTCAAGACCTTCGCAGTGTCCTTATCAGCTGCGACGTTTCTACACTCGCACCGTTCTTGAACCCTGCTGTGGCGCACAGATAGAAAAGACTGGGGTCGTACCGCACACAGATAGAAAGAAAAACAATAAGGCACGTGGCAATGGGCGAAAGGAGCGAGCCGAGAAGGCCGATGGGGGTCAGCATAATAATAAAAAAACGGAAGACATCCAACGGGCGAAGAGGCGCCAGGTGTCGGTTAGCAGGTTTGCAGTGGATGAATGTAGGGGGTGCATTTATTACGCGGGGGGGAAAAAAATCCTAACTTTGACGACTGAATTCGGGGGTGCCTTTATTTGGTGAGTGCAATCATTACGCAAGTAAATACGGTAAACATTCAACTACTTTTGTGGGAACACATTCTTAAATTTTTGTTATATATATTGATTCCTAGGACAGAAGGGACTAACCATGTCTTCAGGGGCGAAGCTCCTCTTAGTCTAACCTTGTCCTGCGTCAGGCGTAGCCGGCAGTATCAGACAAGCATAGAAGGCACTGGGTTTGGGCTAGTTGGTACCGATTCAGAGCTTATGTAAGCACTAAAGGCACATACGTAAAACGAACAAAGGACACAAGACAAGTGTTTGTCCTGTGTTATGGATCACACAAAAAGACAGAGATGGACAGACGGAAGCATGGATGAACGCACAGACTGATGCATGGACGGACAGACAGATGCACAAATGAACGCACAGACAGATGGAAGCATAGACAGGCAGAGGGACAGACAGACAGACAAACAGACGAATGCTTCACCCTACTCGCCATCAATCACTCCGTGGATATGCTGCGATTTTTTTTTTTCTGTATAATGTGTCTAGGAAAAATTTTTGATAAGTGTTTCCACACACCAATAAAAGACTAAGTTTTAAGTTTCAGAATGAATGAATTCAGAAATACAGTCACCAACGAATTTTTGGAACTCCAAAAATTCGAACTTGTTGGATTTTTCGGACTTCACAAATGCGCCGTCAAAGTTGCCATTGCACCAACGCATATACGCGACTGATTTTTGGGACAAATTTATGTTACAAAATTCGATTTTCGAGGCCTAATCGTTTGTTTTAAGCTATGCTGCTCGATTTTGAAAGCCACCATGTTGGATTTTTGTTTGCTCGGTTGACTTTTGCATGCAGTGGCTAGTTGTGTGGCCTCCAAAATTAGAAGCGTGCATAATCTTCCAGTTTCAGAAGCCATGCCTCATCTTTCTTGGCAAACAGAACAGCAGAACTTTTCTTTTTCAGTCATCCTTATCATCGTCATTAATACGCCGGTAGGTTGTTTTTATATTCTGGGTGTTTGTTTTTCTGGTCGTCATTGTGCACGTGGTCATGCTGGCGGTGTGCCAAGTGCGGACGAGCCATCGTGTGCGTCACATGCTCGCTGCTGTTCGCGATTGTTCAGTAGCACTCCGGTGGCCACGGTGCTGGGCTACTGGCCTGGAACACGCGAGTTCAATCGCAGCCATGGCGGTAGGGTTTTGATGATAGAGAAATGCTGGAGGCTCACGTACTGTGTGGTGTCTGTGCAGGTAAACGGAGCCCAGACCGGATTGTTAAATCCCACCAAACAGGCGAGACACTGCATGCATCGTTTTGCGACCAGAATCAAGTTTTCTTTTCATCATTCCATGGAGCCGCCAACTTTGCCATGAGCAACGGTTGGCGGCAGCAATTGCCAACGCACTTGCCAACGATGCTACCGTATCCCCGATAGAACCTAGTTTGCTCACCCCCAAGAATAGCATGAAGCATGGCATTAGTGGGTATTTTCTTTTAGGCTTTTCCGATCTAAATAAACTTCGTTTTCACGACTTCACCATTTTTTCGGACCGCTTGGTTTTTCAGACTACTTCGTGGTCCCCATCACGCCTGTAAAATCGGTGGGCAAGTGTACTGTGGACATAGCTAGCTGTCTACCAATGAACAGGCTGCAAATAAAGTGCTCGCGTTCACCATCATGCTAGGATATGTATAAAAGCTTGAACGACGCACTGGTACTGCGTGTTTGGCAGGCTGTCGGGCTCCTCTGAGCAACTATTTTTGATAAGCACTTGACGCATGCAGACTACTTCAAAAGAGATAATCAAAAAGAATACAACTGTGGCACACGAAAAACACAACTCACGAGTGCAGTTGTCCCGCTCCCTTTGTCGCTTGTCTCCGTGCACTCCAAGACAGTACTCAGGCGGCCCTTTTGTTGCGACGACAACTTGAGAATCGGGCTCAGTCTTGGCTGTGCCGACAATCCCGCGAAGGCAGTGGCCAGTGTCGACGGCGAGGACGCAGGGGTAGTCTCCACAGCTGGAGATGAGGCGATGTGGCCGCCAGTCGACGCTCCTGACACTGAAAAGAGTAGTAAAAAAAAGGACAACAGTGCAGCGGCAATTTTGCAGAAGCACTGTGAAAATGTATTTAGAAAAAATGGCAGACAAAAAAAAACTTCTCACGGCACATGCGCAGTGAGAAGTCTGCAAAGCCATTATGTTGAACTGTAACTTTACGACATTTGGCCATTTGAGCCCAATCCAGCTGGCAAGCATTAAAATATGAAAGTGGGCCCGAACAGTTGAAACTTGAAGTGAAGTCTCAAATAAACTGTATTTACCATGTTTACGCGACTGCATGTTGACTTACGAGATTTAAACTTTAACATTTGAAGATGCAGAGTCAATTTTTGGGACTCTAAACATCGAACGTCAGCAACAACAAGACTAATCACAAACCTAAAAGCGTTTTTCACAAGGAGACCTGGAATAGCCGCAGAAATCCTGGAGCGAGCCCTTGGATTGCACCAAGCCGAATCTCCCAGTGAAACGTGTGAATGCACCGCGGAGGCCGTTTCGCAAGTTGTTTACGTACAGGTCACTAAACCAGTTCCGGAAATGATTCCCTTTTCAGCTTTCTACGTTTCCATGGCAAACTTGTCCCCTCTGCAGAGCGTGTATTTCGACCACCCTGTTCACGGAAAGCAGGGGTATCGTTTTCATGTGTTGCGCTGAAAAATGTAAAAGAGCACACGGAGATTTCTGTGGCTGTGCGCCTGCTGCTGCTGGGCATGCTCATCGCTAGACCGCAGTTCCTTCACAACAGTGAACGCAGCTATTTCGCAAAGCTTAGCCCATGCACAATGACGGAAGTGACGTACGCTGCTCCTCGAACTTCCGCCCTAATCTGTGACTTGGCGGGGGAGCAGCGAGTACAAGACCGCTTCCAAACGAGTTACTCTGAAACTGCCATTAAAAAGAGCGAACCCACTCCAAATCTACCAGCGAAATCCAGATCAGTCGCAACGGAGCAAGAAAACCGGCTCCGGATCTGCCAGTGAAACGTGCCGGAGGATACTGCAGTGTGCTTTCTGGCTTACTCATTGTATTCTGTTCTGCAGCTCTTTCAAAATGTCTCAATAAATTTTATTACATGCCACTGAGTTCATACACACACCATGAGGTTGATAAATGGCAATCACAGACGTCGTAATTAATGTAATCGTTGATTGAAGGGCCGCTGTACTAATAGGCAGTGGCCATTTGTTTGAGGGGTACTGGTAATAATTGTCGGAAGCATCACTGGCTCTCGCATGTTTTCGTTTTCATTTAGCTGTTGTGTGCCACCCTCGCCTCAAAAAAATGCACTCGTTCACAACAGTGCTCAAGAAGGCTGCCATTCTCTGTGCCGAAGAAACGAGTACTGCACAGCAAGACTCAAGTTTGGAGTTTTGTAATGGCTGGTGTAGCACCGTTCAGTAATGGCTGGAGCGGCAAATCATTGCAAGTCGTGCCGAAGGATGAGGCTTTCATCTGCAGGAGTCTGGATGCTTTTCGTAGCCGAGAGCTTCCACCATACGTGACCAAACTATGCGATCTGTCAACTGGAAACTGTTACAAACGGGTGCTCAATTAGGCACGCGTTGCCGACTTCAGACGGCCGAGTGAAGTCCAGGCGCTGGCGGTTCATCGTGACACATTAAAAAAAATAACCATCGAAAAATGCCATGAGTACGCCTTCTCTGCCTCTCGTAACGGCAGGTGACCAAAAGCAGCCTCTGATCAAACTACGGGCGAAGTCTCAAAGCACCGTAAAAAGAAGCCTGATACAAAGCTGACCTATGCGATAATAAGTAAAACCAGCGAGGAAAAAAAAAAGTCAGGCCTGTGCGAAACGCGCAGCACAGTCACACCCAAAGCTGGAGGAGTGGCCATTAGAGCCTTTTAAAAACAATCTTTGAGTAGCTGCTGCAAACCCGCTCACAGAATACCCACAACGCTATAAATTTTGTGTAGTAGGCCAGCATTCTTGTTCACTTTCTCTTGTGGCTCATACCCACTGTGGGAAATTGGTCAGGAATTTGTTTGTTTGTAGCCTAGAATCTGTGGCTCATACCCACTCTGGGGGATTGGCCAAGAGAACAAATTGTTTCATATGGACGATAACTGCACTATTGCTTACAACAAAAAAAGGGAAAGAAAGTTGTAAAATGAAGACAGTATATTAAAAAAAAGAAAAAAAAAGATTCCTATGCCAGCCTTTGTCATTCTTCAGAGAAGGGTGGTGCCCACTACGCACTTGCAAAATATTTTGTGCAATTTTCTCATGCTGTGACTGAGGATGATGAATTATGCCTGAAGCTTGAGTAATAGGTTGGAGCAACCGACATCTCGCCGGTTACGCAATTCACATTGTGCGGCGCCTGGTTCTGAAGCACTTTATTACTCATTAACGCCATTCCTGTCCCGACATCAAGCCTGCCTAAAGTTAGCTTGCAACAAAGTTCCAAGCAGCAGCGTGGCTCTGTGGTAGAATACTGGGCTGGCACGCAAGGTACCCTGGTTCGAATTCTACTATGCCCTTGTCTTTTAATTTACAGAGTTTTTGCTTCTTCAGCACAGTAGTGGTTATGGACACAAGCGGTAGCGGCGCACGCTACCCTTGTTGTGATCTTGTAACAGCTTTTGTTGTAAAATCTTGCCCTTTTTTTCGCTTTGGCTGTGCTATGCACCGACAAATCACAGAAAATACACTCCAACCTCATTATAACAAACAGGCATCTTGCATAAAAACAGGTTAGTTATAACCAAAAATTCGTTATAAAGGTACATTCTTAGCACTATTTCTATTGCAAGAATATCCTTCATTTACTTCGCTATAACCGATATTTCAACTTATCCAGGCTTGAGTGTATTTGCAAATCCAGAAGCGAGAAGATAAAAGCAGGCGGTGGTGGAGGGAGTAGGTGAGCAGGATAGCGGCACCAATGAAGAAGTTATGTTGATCAAGCGATTCTGGTAGGGTGGTCAATCAATCTGAAAGAATAGAATGATGACGCTGAGGAAACGGTGAAAAATTGAGAAGCGTCACCAACAGGCCTATAGCGGAAGGGAACAACGACTATGAGCACTGGAGTTTGCGTTGCGAGAATGTTTCGTGAAACAGAAACAATCGAGATACGTCTCAAGAATAGTGGGCTGGAAACATTATGCAAATGGTCAAAACAGTGTTCTTCAATGCAGGAGATTGCATATGTAGTGCGATCAGTTTGTTTCCGTTATTTTAAACCCCATCCGAGTTACACTGCGAGTTATGAGAAACTGTTTTTGATAAACAAGTGTGTAGGTTCGTGTGATGCTTGCAGCCTTAACCCAGATTATATTTTGCGTTAGGAACTCTCTGCTCTGAATGTCTTTAGACAACTATCATTCGTTGCTGCACAAAAAGGGCCTACCCTATATTGTCTGTGCTTATGCACGCAGAAGGGGCCGGTTCATTGGCCCTTGTTACCTGCCTGGCGATTGCCTCCTTATAAACAGGATCAGTCACAGTAACATACAAAATATAACAAGAACTTGTGAGCGGATCACAAGAGCTTGGGAGGAAGAACACCAAAGATGTTTCAACGTCACTGGGGCCAGCAATAAAGTATACCTGTGGTTTTACGTCCCAAAACCACGACATGGTTACGAGACATGTCGCTGTAAAGGGCTCCAAAAATTTTGACCATATGATGTTTCTTAACATGCACCGATATCACACAGCACACTGGCTTCTATTTTTTTCCCACTAGGGCCTCTGAACTAAGGTTTCATGACTAAGAACTGTCTTGATTGTTAGTGAGGAAAGTAGCAAGTTCTGCAACCAATACATTTAATCTTTCGGGGTTTACGCTGTAAGTGTATGGTATTGCTTTGGCTTTTGCTCGCGTGCATCAGCTTTCGCTTGCGCATCCGAGCGTGCCTCTAGCGGTGCAGCTGGTTTGGTTTCATCATTCGGGTGCTTTTCGCTTTTCGCTCTTTCAACACTGATGGCTGTGTGGTGTATAATCTCTTAAAGAGTGACCACTTGTTACTTTCTCCTTCATTGCTCCCCGGGGTGCAATTACATCTGTTTTTTATGTGGCGCTGCATTACACAAACAATGCTGCCCTGGTTGCGGTTCCCGTTTTGACGACTCTGAAACGCTAACTCTCTCTCTTGCTGGCATTGAGACGAAAAATTATTATACCTTTTTCACTTGTTCTTTTTTGATAGGTGCATTACCATGAAAATTTTTTTCCGCACACTCACTCACTTCATTTACGCTATGAAAGTGTGCGCCAGTTGCTTTGCTGCTTGAGAGTCCAGCAAAAAAGTACTCTGGTGTGCCTATTTTTGTATGTCTGCAAGCTATTATACAAAGATAACTTAGTTCTAAAAAAATCACACGAGTTTTTTTTTTTTTTTTAGGATTTTCCTTGATAGTTCATGCTCACTCAAAACAATAAGAATTTTTTTTAAATATAGAACAGCCCAAAAATTTAGTTTAGGAATAAAAAATAAACACTTTTGGAGGTTACGTCACAAAAAATTTGACCCTCACCGAGTTGAACTTTTATTGCGAAATGCGCACATGCTTTCCTTTTCAGTTGTGCGTATGCTTGCTATCGTGCAGCTGGAAAAAAAAAAAAACACTGTACTATGTATTCCTCTGGCAGCAAGGCCTGCAAACTCGACTACTCGGAAACACAGTCTTTCGTATGGACACCATGTTACAGGAAGCTTATCAAACAGTAGACTTATCAAACAGGACCAGGAAGTTTCGTTTAACAAGAGTTCCATTTGCCGAGCGACAAACAAGCGTGTAGAATTCAGGTACGAGACCAATGATACCAGAGGCAGTTTCAGTTAATGAGCAGCAGTTCCATTGAACAGATTTCCCGTTTACTGAAAGCCTTCTGTAGTTTGTTATACAAACAATTCCGTTATCGTGAAGGTTTAACTGTTCCACAGCGTCCATCACAGTCTATAATTACTAGGATGCTCACCTGTGCTTGCCAGAGAATCGGCTGTTGAGGCTGGTGACGCTATGTGTGCACCGTAACACCTGGCCATCTCCTCGTGGATGATGCACCTGTAGGCTGCCAAGTCTGGGCTCGGGAAAAGCGGCACTGTCGGTGCTCGAGCACTGGGGATTTCTGTGGTGCCCCCCGTGTCCTTGGCATAGTCAGACTCGTCCGATTCATCATCTTCATCGTCCGATTGATCACCTTTGTCACCTTCAGGCTCCTGTTCTAATCTCCTGCAACGAGAAAAACGAAAGTGTAGACTGCAAACTGAAATTTGAAGAAGACCCTTGCACACCAATGTTTTTGCAGCATCCGCTATCCGATGCTCTTCGAATTACAGCACACCAACTTGTAGTTTGTAAAGGTATGATTGGATTTCTGCCACGATTCAGTTATTAGTAGTGGTTTTACACAAAGAACCACGATACTGTTATGTAAAACGAGACGAAACATAACTATTTGCGAGTATATTTACACTGAGAAGGAGAACAGCAAGCACAGCAGACAGACCACTCCTTTTAAGTAGTCTTCTGAACACAGAATATGTCCGACCCAGAGTGTCAGAATGGTTTAGGTGCCGCGACGGCGCATTGTAACGAGGAGAGATTGGAGACCTCCTTCCTTTTCCCGAATGACTGTTTGCGTAACATTGGTTGTTTCAAAGCGTCAATGAATGCCTGTTACAAGCCCCGTTGTTAAGTGCCTCTAGGCCATAATTACTTAATGAATAAGCGGAACCCCACTACGTGTCCGTAGGGCAACACGCGAACCTACCCAGCTGTTCACTTTGTTGATGGTTCTGCTGCGCATTATGGTTAAATATGCCCGAGGACCTTATAATGGGTGGGCTTTTAGAGCCCCCACTTTTTGCTCAATTCACATCTTTTGATGCCTGGCGAGACTGTATGCTTCTGCCATGCAATATACGAAGCGTAGGCTCTTTCTACTACATGACATTGATATAGTGCTTTTTTTTTCACGAGGCTATTCCGACAAATATTGTGACTCTGTGGCAGAACACTTGCTTGCCATGCAGACAGCTTCGATCGCCACTTGGACCCTGAAATATTTATTGTATTTGCATCTTATTCTTTCGGTCACTGATCAAGTGATTTTTCTCTGGCAACAAATGACTCCGATGCCCTGATTTCTGCAAAACGAGCTCTCCGAAGTTATCGCATTAAAACTAGCCTGTACTTCTTGGCACATGTCCTACAATTAAACAGCAGGTGCTTCCCACTCACCTCCTAGCGAGCTGGAGTGCTCTATTAAACGCTTACTACATAACCCGGTCTGCCACACATAGGTCATTCGGCCACACACTACTCCCATTCTGCAGGTAACAGTGGAGTGTTTTATGCAGAGAAAGAGCTTGATCACGAAGGCACGAAGCTTCTTAGCTCGGCACTTCAACGTCACCACCAAATGAAGCTCCTAAAACCAGGCAAGGGTGCCGAGCAAAAGAGCAGCAGCGCGGGCGCAGCGGCAGATGGCGCGTGCACTCACTTATTCAGCCGTTCGCGCCACTATGCGCACCCGGCACTCTCCCTACACAAACTTCATTGTTCTGATGCCATCGTACGCACAAAAAAAGTGCACGTTCGCAGGGCACTTCCCAAAAATCGCACAAAGAAAGCTTTTGTCATCGGGCTCGGCATCAGTATAACAAAGACCTGTGAGAACGTGCGCAGATTGCGACACGCTTATTTCGGACAAAAGAAATGCAGGCCATTATCCAAGAAATGCAGGCACACCGAGCACGTCAAGAGGCTGTAAAATAACAAAATTGGCCACCACACCTCAACATCGGTGCTAACTGCCCTTTGGAACGAGAGTTTATCGAGTTAACTTCCGGACACAGTGGCCGTGTATGCGATATACTTCGATTCAAGAACAATCTGTCTCGAACCGATGGCTTCTTGCAATGAGCCAAAACACGAACTGAAAACGCAGTCCGAGTGCTCAAAAAGGAGTTTCCCAATGCCGACGACCACGCCGAGTTTGAATTGCGCGGGACGTGCAAAGGATCACATGCTCGGCAACGTGCCGGCTTTTGGAGTAACAAATGGATTCTGCTAACCACCAAAACTGCAATACTTGCCGAGGCTGAATCTCGTCGAGGAAAGGCTAATCTCGCACTGGATCTCTCTCGTGCACGTGCGATCCCTTCCATGCACACCTACGAATGTCCCCACCGCATCACCGCTCGCCACCTTACCGTCTTCTAGAAAGTCAGCAGAGAGAAAGTCAGCAGAGAAAGCGGCAGGCACAGTCGTTTGAGTCCTACTTCTAAGAAGCTATTTGTACACGCAACACCTGCTGGTTTTTAAGGTACATAGGGGGCTTTCACGGAGCATTCTGTCAGCACGAGGTCATGACTTATTGCGCACGTGCACTATTTCAGGAGGCAAGTTGGAGTGATTTCAATAAAGCAGTCTGTTACCGATGAGTTCTGCGGAAACCCGCAAGGTGGCGGAGGGATTAAGAAAGGGGAGAAAGACAACCACCTATTTGCAGCGCAAAGCCAGAAGAAAATCTGTATGGATTTCTCAGAAAGAAAAGCTTCTTAGTTCTCCAAAAAATTTGTCCTGGTGCGAGATTCGAACTCGGGACCAACACCTTAACGGGGCGGTCGCTCTTCCAGGAAGCTAGCCATTGGCACCGCGAGAGCAAATTCATCGACAACAGAACAGACAACAAATTCATCGACTTTACAGAATAACGTCTTAACTACACCTCTTCTCTCAAATGTTTAACAAGTGTGTGTGCGTGCTAACCATTTGGACTTTAGAATGTTTGCAACTGCACTCTCAAATCCCCTCAAGCTATTGAAATATTTCATACCATGCAAAGGCATTGCACACTTATTTCGCAACTTGTCATTTTCTCGACTGTCACAGAAAAAACTTCCCTAACCAACTAAAACTTATTCATACAATACACACACGTACATATATACATATATATATATATATATACCATTGGATGCCAAAACAAAGATTTCAAACATACTCCGTAAGGTGTTCCGGCAACAATTCCGGTAGAACAAGAGGAGACACGTTCTTCTTTGCACGCCTCCGCCTCATGGTCACATTGACGGGAAGTGTTAACACCTCAGGGCTGCCACTCGATTCGGGTGTGCCAGCTGCAAGTGCATATGGTATGACCTAGTTAAATAACTGCTATATTTTTCTTGCGTATAAACAACACCTCTAATGAAAACCCGCCAATAAAAAAACAGTTTCACCGCAAGGGTGAAGCAATGAATGCAGTCGCAACAAATTATGGCATTAAAAGAATTAAGACTTAGTAGTGAACTTATTTTGAATCGAGTGTTTTAATTCCACAAAGCAATCGTTTAAGGGAATATGGCTGCACCAGGGCACATTGAAGTTTTGTGGTGCGTCATCTCAACATGAAGTACATAAATGGCAGGAGCAAAGCATGTAAAAGGGTATACTAGCCACTTGCTACGTCTGCCGAAAAGGTGTGTGCGCAACAGCGCTTTCAACTGTGCTCTTACAATCAAAGTTGCCAACTGCTGCTAAAGCGAAGCAACACTGTCTGCTAGGAATGAAACTACTGAAGCACTCTAGTCATAATGCCCTCGGGTCAATAGCTTTCGCCACAAGACACTGAGGCTGGGTAACAGCTGCACCACTGGAAAAGCTGATGTCTCTAAGAGTGAAAATGGTGGCTATGTATTTATGCAGCTTGCCAAAGTTAGTGCTTGTCAGGAGCGGCGCCAGCAATTTTTCATTAGGGGGGGGGGGGGGGGGATCACTTACAACAAGAGAGTTCCTGCAGGGGGGCAGAAAGGTAGGTAACTTGAGTGTTTTCTATTTCAGGGGGGGGGGGGGGGCAAAAATTTCAAGGGTGCTCCAGTCCCACCGTACCCCCTGCTAGCACCGCCTCTAGTGCTCATTGTACCTGCATTTTTTGTCATTTGAAATAATGCGCATTAAATTTATTCCAAATTCGTAGGCTATGGCAAGAGTTTGAGGGTGTGGAGGAAAAACCCGACGTGAAAACAGCTCAATTAGGGGGAAGGGGGGGTACTGACTTCATCATGTAGGAACATGATGTGGTTGAAGAAAATGCTGTGTAGGTCATCTGAGTTCCCTTCACAGTGGCTCTCTCCTTTGTTAGTACTCTTGTACCCAAATTAAAAACCTCGTTCGAAAGGTTCAGAGCCAATCACAGTTTTATATACTTTTGCAAGAGTGCTGAACATTACTGAGGTTATCCGCAGTCATGGCACAAAACTAACAACAGACCTCCACATGATGCAAGCTTATGCATTTATTTCCATGACAGATAACTATAGCGACATGAATAAAAGCAGTAAGATGTCCTTAACCGTTATGACTTTGCCTGTGAAATGCCATAATATGAAAAATTATACACTGCTCGTTGCTCGTATGGTTGTGCCAGAGTAAAACCACACAAGTCGAACCGAGGAGTCAGTCAACTTCATGTTTCCAGTCCAAAACTATGTTTTGGCGGAGTTACACAGGAGACATCAGAGCGGTACTGTTTCGAAGGATGTCTTGATTGCACAGGACAGTTTTATCGCTCTCAAGTACTGGCATTATCGAGACTAACACTTGCACCTCGTCCTTATTTGTTGCGACTTTTTTTTTTTAATACCAAGAACTTTGTGTCCCACAAATAAATTTAATCGCCTGGCCGTGCTCACGCATTTATTTGGAACAGCCAGAAACAACAGCACATGAAAAACTGACACTACGAGGTCTTTACGGAGTACTCACTGTAATGTGCTGGCGTGTCGGGGATCGGAAAGGCCACTATTTTCTTGACGTCAATCGTAGCGCTTACCGGAGAATCGAGCTCAGAAGAGCTGTCATCTGAATGGAGGGATGAAAACCACATAGGAGTCTCGTTTCATACCCAGTTATGGATAGTCTTGAATAAAGACTGCCTTAAGGCTTAGCAATATGGCTCTCTCACCAATGGAAAGTCAATAGAGGTCAACAATACTCAAACCTCGAGCACTGGCATTGTGAAGTATCAGTTATGATGAACTAAATTAAGAGTAAAGTTGCAATATAAATAGTGTAAGGATTGCACCTTTATAACGAATTTTCATATATCACAAACTTATTTTTTGTGTAGCATGACACTTTGTTGTAATAAGGTTTCAGTACATAATTAACGGGCTCTGCAGAGCTGAAGTCAACAATTGAACTGCTTTACCAATATTGACGAAAATCGCAGAGATAGATGACCTCTGAATTTTAGCAACCTAGCATTATTGGAAAAAAGAAACAGCTGTTATAGTGATTGATCAGGTATATCAACTTAGGAGAACTGTCATTTGAAAAATATTAAAAATGTACAACTTTTTTTATAACTATGTCCATTTCAAGTGATTTGTAGTACAGGCTAAGGAGAGTCACATGCCTCTTATGACATTTTTGTAAAGATGTATACCAAAGAGTGAAGATTTTTGTTCCTTGTTACTGGATGTCAGACATCCAAGTTTTTTCATGTCTTTAAAAGTACCATACCTTGATCCTGTAAAGTTTGTCTAGAACCGAACTTTGTACAGTCAAACCTCAATATATCAAACACGGATATATCGAATTAATGCCTATATCGAACGGTTGCTATATCACGCGGGAAATCGCATGCATTATTGATTTTTTATTTCGAACAGTGTTTGACATATAATGGGTATATCGAACTCGGCCACCCCAAACCGCCCGCGCTCCATTGATAGGCGGTGAGCTTTCCCGCAACTCTCGAAAGTAGCGGTAGAGCGGCGGGCGTTTACGAATGCTGCACACATCGATGGCGCCGAGAGCGCCACTTAACGTAGCGGCAGACGCGCGCCGCAGCCTTGCGGTAGAGGTTCTTGAGGAAAGTGACCGAAAAGCGCAGAGCTGTTATGTTCTTTCAATACGAAGGCACCGACACGGCTTCGTGCGGGGGAAGGGGGGAGTGGGAGGTAAAGATTAAGGAGGAAAGTATAGAAGGGAAAGGACGCAGACAACTGTCTCGGACGCGGCCTGCGCTGCCGCCGGGAAAGGGAAAGCAGTCAGGCGAGCCGGCATGGGCGAACCATGTGCGCGCTTTACACCCGGACTCACGCCGCAGCCTTGTAGCTTGCACTCCTTGCAGTCTCTATGGTGTCAACGGCACACTGTGCACTTGTTGCAAGCTCCTCCCCCGTAGCATCGGCAGGCATCGGTCGTTGTGCTCGCAGTGTTCGTGCGATCGGAGTTAGGCCTGTCGCGCACTGTTCGGAGTTGGGCCTGTCAAGCGCTGACCTAACTTCGAACGGCGGAGCTCACGGATGTGGAGACTGTCGCCGAAGCTACTGCTGAGCAGCCAAATGAAGACTCTGCCGAGGTGGATCCCGCAAGCGCTGATGGTGCCCCGCTCCCGACATCAGCTGAGGTCGTAGCTGCCTTGGCCCTTGTGCGCCACCACTGCGGCGCGATCGAAGGCACCGGCCTATCACTTATGGATCGCCTGGACTATATTGAGGACGCAGTCGTCAAACACGCCATGGCCAACAAAAAGCAGGCTACTCTTTTCCAATATTTTAAACCAACACAATAAATACTATGTTTGAATCTTCAAGTGAGTATTTACTGCACCATGCTTGAACGGTTCGTTGGTCGTTTTCAGCAAGCTGTTGACGCATATTTTCTGGATATATCAAACTATTTCGCGATCGCCGCGCCGTTCGTCGAGGTTCGACTGTATGTATGCAGCTATTGGCAAAACAATTAGGAAATCATAGTTTTCTCAACGTACTTTGAACTGAGAAGAAAGAGTTCGATGATTTTACAACATCCTTTGTTATTAGCAGTGAAAATTAAACTTGAAGTGTCATTTTTTAAATTTCACACTGTGGCGTCTTCACCTGCATTTTCTTTTCGCACATTTTCTCGCATAACAGGCCTCATGTCGCGGCAAGAGTAGTGTTTTCAGGACAGCGAAACTGTGCTTTACTAATACGGGAAAAAAACATTTTGCTCTTTCATGCTCCTTTAACAATCGGCATCTTGCACACTTTGCAGCCATGACTTTGTAAGAGACCTCCACGCCAACATCTCGAGAAAAAAATTTTGTTATTGTCTTCTGCCGCACAAACAACCCAGCATCGTTAATGCACCACCAATCCAAAACAACTCAAATCTAAAAGCGATTTTTTTTTTCAGAAAGTCTAAATTTTATCCGCCATCCTCCCTTAAAGCACACTCAAGCTACCGAAGGCTATTGCTACCTTGATTTTTCCATTAATTTGACACTGTCTAAAACTCGATACGAAGCACTCGAACTTGAATTTTTCGTCACCCCAAGATTCGCCCTCACCAGACCACTTAAAGCATATTTCTGATGACCAGTGAAGCTCTAAGTTTTGCAGCCACATTTTTCTGAGTAATTTTAGGCAGTTCTTGTGCTTCTTAGGCATTGACATTGAAGTATGCAGCATGTACTTACCGTATTGCATGGCAAGACCTTTGCTGGGATTCCTGTGTATGGTGCAGTCCTTGAAAGGGCTGCGGAACTGCTCAAAGTCGGGAGTCTTGAAGTCCGGCACTACAGATGGGGGCAACGGGCTGTAGGAGCAGCTACTTGAAAGGCTCGTGTCACTGCCTTTACGGTCGATATGGCCCAGGCTGCTCTTTGACCTGAAGGTTCACAGTAGCAGTGACAAGCAAAGATGTGAGGGGTGAGTAAGTTCATATCATTAAGAAGCAAAACTTAATTCTGAGGCCTCGCACAGAAAACCCATTGTACGGTAAAACCGTGGTGGTAGGAACAGTGCTTGTACAAATTTTGGGGTGATGGGAATTGTTCTTTGGTCTGGCAGAGGTTTACTAGCCCACAATGTAATCTAGTATGGTTGTTGTGTACCGATTGTCGCCCTGGGACGTTTGATATGAACATCCGCTACGAAATACGTATGACATGGAGCTGCTTCTGCTGTCGCAGAATGCGCAACAAGCATGCACGGGTGCGGAAACCCAAATGCTGGCTAGAGTGCCACACCACCAGTTCGTCAGAATATACCTTCAGTCACACAGTGTCCTATTATACTAAAGGTGACTCTGGTGCTAGCGTGCATGGGAGATGTAACACACGGCGCTTTAGCCAGAGTTTAAGTGATGGGTAGTCCACGAATTTGTCTAATTTCTCTCGGCACAATTTGGCTCCATGTGGCCTCAATGCACTTTGGCACAAAAAATTTAGCAAAGGTCAAGCTGTTACGCTACACCTTTTTGACTTTTCAGGCTCACCAATTCAAATCTGTTCAAGAAGTCCACAAGGGTCCCTTTTTTTTTATTCAAAACAAAACCAAAACCCCAATAAACAAATCCACAAGTGGGTTCGAAGCCCGCAAGCAAGAAGCCTAGGAAATCCGTGTACGTAGTACCCAACATTACCATGGTGGTTGAACAATCGCAGTGCCAGAGTCCTCTTTTGTCCATTTTAGTAAACTATGCCTTCAATGACATGTCGTAGCCTCCAAGATTGCATGCACTAATTTTGAAAGCCTTAATGCACTTTCGTGTGCCTTCATGTGTAGATTACAGATAACATTGACATCACGCTCTTTTTTTTTTTTTTACACATCAAGGAATGCTGTGCTGTCGATCGCATGCAGATAACAATGGGGGCAGTGTCCTCGAGCATTGAGACATGCTATGAATGGTGAACGAGGACTGAAAGTGAAAGAAGACGGTCTCGGCAAAAGAGCTAGGCCTCGGAACGTCAACATGCACGACTGTTGGGGACACACAGACCTTAAAACTCTTCCATGGTGCTGGCATTGCCCTAAATATCCCCAAAAAAAAAAAAAAACATCAACACCACCGCGATAAGAAAATACTGTTCAGCCCCTTTATGAGGGATGTGCAATGGACAGCCATTTTTGTCTTTTACACGAGGTGTCTTTTACACACAGGGTACCATGCATTTCCCTGCCTAAAAGCTTCACTAGAAGGTATTCAAAGCAGTTCGCGACGCTGTGGCCCCAAGACTCAGTAATAGAAACATATGCCAGGTTTTTTTTTTTTTTCATGCTCATATTCTATATTGTCTGGTGATAAGAATTTCACATGATTAGAATATTTTTGGTGACACCGCAACATTCGTATCGCCAATGTTTTACTGTACGAGACCCAGGCACAGCTAATGCACACTAAAACTGAGTTGTGCATATACACAGTTGCTACATCGAGGAGAAATCACCAACTTGAACAGCTGAAGTTCACTTAACCAAACGTGTAGCCCAATCCTAGCTCACGCGGATAAGGATCACTTGAGAGTGGTCACTAGCATTACTGTGCCATCACAAGCACGTGGTAACCTGTGGCGCCATTTGAAAAAAACTATTCTGAAGCATGGCATAGCAGGACATCCCGGATCACTGTTCGCTATTCTTGGTTCTTCACTACACACCTAAATTTAAACGCATGGCTGTTTTCGCATTTAACTTCGACTGCAGTGCAGATTCCGTGGCCGGAAATCAGACCCATGCATTCATGCTTAGCGTTAAAAGCTGCCATGGCAAGAAATGACATGATGGCATGACTATGCTACATGCTGGGTTTGTTGGCAATTACTGCAATGCTGTAAGGGTTTTGGATCTGACAGAGGATGAAGCATTGTGTGTATGACTGCCTGAAGAGTCTTTGGCTCTACGCTTGATATAGCATTGATCTGTACAACATAAATGAGCAAAATAATCACACATTTGAAGACCGGATAATTCTATCAACTTGAGTACTCATCAAGGCACAATGTGCATAAATCCATAAACTTACGTACTCATCAAGGCACACTGTGTAGCTCATTGAAGAAAGGATTTTGCCACAGCTTCAGTGAAAAAGTTTGAAGTAGACAAGGAACCTCTGGCAACTGCCATCAACTAGAATGCACACCAACGCTTACAAAACGTGAATATAGCATAATCATACGAATGCCTTGCGTCTTCCACAGCCATGGCTCACCCGCCGGCAGAGCAATCGCGTCATTGGTATTCCAAGTGTTTTTTTGTGAAACAGTGCCCCAAGAAAACCTCAAACAAAATAAAAACATTCTAGTGCCGTCACATTTCCATGCAACTTGATCCCCTTCAGACGACAATTATGATAGACTGAAGATGTGTTTCAACACGATACACTCAACTTCAATGCACTATATCGCATTCTAGTAGAGAAAACGAGGTAACCTGCCATTATGTACGTGTCTGTAATTAATAATCATTAGCATCTCGTTGTATATCTAATTATAACACAATTAGCTATGTTTCATTGCTGCACAAGAAGAACTAAACCTTAGGCTCAAAATATATGTACGCCCAGTTTGCTTTGCAGATGTTTACATTGGTCTCGAAACGAGGCATGTCAAACAATCATTAGACATGGAAACGTCGGCAGAGCGATCCTGTTCGACAACACGCAGAAGAACGACTTATAACTAGCTATCCATAACAAAGCCTGTGCAAATGCACACACTACGTTTCAGGCAGTTTGAAGAATCACGCGGTGCGCAATGTGCTCGCGTAGTTGACGTGTACAGCTGCACACATCATTTCTGAAGGGGTTATATTGTCCGGAAGCCATTTATTCCCAGTAAGGGTTTGCGTTTACAGGAGAAGGCTGCTTTAAGAGGATGGGCATAGCCTTTATATTTGCAAGCTGGCTTTCATTTGTTACGCGTTGCAATGAAGCCTACATTCAAACCGAATTATAACGAAGTTAAATCTTGCATAAAAAAGCCCACTATATTCGAAAATTCGTTATAAAGGTATATATTGTAGACACTTTATTGCAAGACAACTTTTCATTTACTCCGTTATAACCAATATTTCATTATATCGAGGTTTGAGTGTATTCATAACCACGGCAAAGTCATCGTTGATGTTTCATGACAGACTTGTCACAATGGTTTTAACTTTAATGGGCGCGTTCCCAACTTAGCCTTTCATACCAGTCTGGCCTCCACCATGTGACCACCTTGCTGCATGACAAGCCAGCTTCACAAAGTGAAATGACTCAAAATATTTTCATTTTTATTCTTACAAAGAAAAAGTTCACCTAAGAATAGCTTAATCAAACGACACAGCTCACAGCCATCTCCTCAGAGACTTTTTACATTGATACATTGATTTTACATGACTGGTTAGTGCATGTACACACACACTAACCATGCGAACACACAAATGATATTACAGACACCTCTAAGAGGTCTAATGTAGTTTACTACTTCCGAGTTCGGAACTACCGATTAAAACATTCAGCAGTATACTATGCCAGTTTCCATCACTCTCAGCACAGAACCAAGTATATTTTATTCTACATCACTGTAAAGACTAAAGTATTCCGTCGAATTGTAAAAAATGGCTTTGAAAACTCACCTCGTAGGCGTGTACATTTTTGCCTCTATACCAGCCGTCGGAAATTCTGAGGTTTCACGCATGCGGTCCCCTGCACATGGCATCAGAAATAGAGCATACAGAGTTAACTCGATTTCAAGATCCACCCCGTCTATCGCACGTGTCCTTTTCACCTCCAGAAGTATTCTACATGATGCAGTGCTTTTTAATGCTACTCTATTAGTACAGCCACACCCTAAACACTACTGAATGGAAAATCTTAAACATTTCCCGAACACCTTTATCCACTGCTTATCAGCTTGACAACTCCGCTCTCGAGCTCATACCATCCCATCACTACCTGGGTGTAACTAGCACTCTTATCTAGTCTGTTAACATTAACGAAATCATTAGTAATGCTAACCCCTGTCCCTTTAAAACTTTTTCACAAAACTTTAATAGAAAGTAAGCACAAATATGCTGCATTCATTTGGGACCAGTCCACCGCTGTACTAACCTCTGCTCTTGAGCTAGTCCAATATAATTCTGTCTGCTTTATCCTTAGAAACATATGGTGACCCCGCTACTCACTGTAGCGGATGATCACCGCGGTTTCATGCTTAGCGAACCACAGGGCCCCGACTCCGTCACCAATTCACGTGTAGCGCACCGCGGCAAACAGACAGGGTACAGAAATACACCAACTGTTTATTGCCCTTGGCGGCACCCCGAGAAACAGTACAACGTCCGCTCCCGGGACGCGGAGAGCAAAGGCACCCGCGCGGGGACGTTCACTATAAGGGGAAACCGCGAGCACGTCGCAGCTGGCAATGGCGAGCTTTGACACGGCGGTCGGGAAAAGGTCCCTCGCGACTATGCTGTGCACTCTCACGATGGCCACTGGGCCTGGTCGCGAGTGTTAGGGCGCAAACCTCGTACGTGTGGGCCTACGGCAAGTGCGGCTCGGTGTGGTACGACCACTTCAAGCACTAGGCACCACTGTGGGCTTAGCGTACGGTTCCGAAGCTAGCACTCAAACACGCCTGCTGAGGTGCCAAAGGCCACCGCAGGTAGGCTACAGTACGACGATTCCCAAAGGGGATGCGGACGAAGGAAACATGTGCTTACCCGGCGCCGACCACGGAGGAGAAACAGCTCCACAACGCGCACGTAACACGTGCCGCGCTCGCACGTGGCGCCATCTATCGCCACATGCCGTTACCAGAGCGGAAAAGCAAAAGGGTGTGGCCATGTGGCGGAATGCCCCCGAAATGGTCGCGGGCGCTCCTCAGATCCACACATGCAAACACGATGACAAGACACTCCCTCTCGGTCACAGAATAATTCCTTTCCGCGGGTATCAACGAGCGGCTGGCAGAGGCCAACGGTTGCAACACACCATCGTATTCCTGTAAAAGAACTGCTTCTAATCCCAGATCGCTTGCGTCAGTCTGGACAACAAACGGTCTGGTCAGGTCGGGAAGCTTGAGCTGCGCCGTCTCCGCAATGGCGCTAGACAGACGGCAAAACGCCTCTTGCTGCTCAGGTCCCCATCGCCACTCAGCTGACTTACCCAAGAGCTTGGTCAAAAGCACCTGCACTCGGGCACAGGACTGAAAGAAAGACTGGTAAAAATTGGCCATTCCGAGAAAGCGGCGCAGGCCGCGTACGTCCTTGGGCGCAAGGAAATCGAGGATTGCTCGAAGTTTCTCTCAACCTGGCTCAATGGAGCCTTCGCCCAGCGTGAAGCCAAGTAACTGAACTCGGGTTTGCGCTAGTTGGGCCTTTGCGGGATTTAACGTCATCCCGGCGGCTCTCACCCTCTCGAGCACATCGGCAATGTGGGCCAAATGCTCTTCGAAGGTTCGTGAATAAATCACGATGTCGTCGAGGTAGCACATGCAGTAAAACCACTTTGCTTCCTCAAGGACGTGGTCCATGAGTCTGAAAAGTCACAGGAGCATTGCAAAGACCAAAGAGCATACGAGTGAACTCAAATAATCCTCTGTGGGACGTGAACGCGGTCTTGCACCGGTCACGCTCATCCATCCGAACCGGTAGGTAACCTTTGGAGGCACCTAATGTAAAATATGGCGCAGTGCCGGGGTTTTTTACGATATAGCTAATTGTGGGAAGCGGATTGGCATACTTACGAGTCACTCCATTCAGGCGGCGGTAGTCTACACACAGGCAATGACTGCCATCTTTCTGAGGCCCCAACACAATTGGAGACGCCCAGGCGCTGGACGAACGGCGAACAATGCCAGCCGAGAGAATCTCGTCCAGCAAGCCATCAATTACCTGCCTCTTGGCCTGGCTGACGGGCCTGGGGTTACACTTCAAACGAAGTGCGTCGCCAGTTTCGATCGAATGGCTCACCAAATCGGTACAGCCTGGTTGTTCGGTGAAAAGCTCATCGTATTCGCGTAACAATGCTGACAAACGAGCCTTCTGTGTATCATCCAATTGAGTCCCACAGGCGATCAAAGGATGCGGAGGCTCTTCGTGTCAACCGCTCGATCCGGATGGGGAGTTTGAGCCGACGAGTGCATAGCGCACGGGCCTGCCCCCGAAGTTTGCACGTGACACGGTTTCGACGCTTCAACTGCACAGGCAACAGAAAGTGCTGGTGGGCTGATGAACGGCTTTAGCTCGGAAAAAGGTCCGTCCCGATAACCTCCGTTCGCAATGTCCACTACGATACCGGTTTTTAGGAGAAAGTCCCGACGAAGAATCACAGGAACACCGAGCCCTGGAAGATGAACGAAATGCCCGCGTCTCATTCGGCCGCCCCATCTGACAGTCAACCTCGCGGCGCCCGCCGACTTGGCCACGGCTTTGGCGAGAGTGAATGTCGTTCGGCTGTCCCGCAAGCACACCGAGCGCTTCTGCAAGTGGGACAACACCTGCGTGCCAAACAACGAAGCGCTTGTACTTGTGTCCAGCATTGCTGAGAATTTGCGACCGACAATGCTGACCGAAATAAGCGGCGCGTGCGCACCAGCAAGACTGCTTGCCAGGTACGCAGAGGGGAGAAGCAACGGTTCGGCCGCTCGTGCCTTCATGAACGACCCGCGCTCCCGTTACTCTGCCTCACAGGAGGCACAAACGCGGAGCACTCTCTCACTATGTGCCCTCGTTGACGGCAGCAGAACCAGCGCACTCCATCGCGGTCCCTTTCCCGAGACGGAGCAGCTTTGAGCTGCAGGGGTCGGTTCGCCACGTGATCAAAGGAACCGCTCTGACGACCGTCACCACCGGTGATGCGCTGGGTCGGATTTCGTGCCTGCTCGCGCGCGTCGAGTTGCGATGCAGCCTGCACGCCTCCCGTACGTGTAGGGATCTGAAGCTCGATCGCTTATCTCCCACGTGCGCCCACCTGTAGCGGTAGCCGCAAAGGCAGCTCCGGCGGGCTGTTGCCGCTGAGAGAGGGTCATGGCCCCTCCCCACGCGCAGCGTGGTTCAATGGCCTCGCTGGCTGGCGGTGTCGGGCGATAGGCATGCGCGGCGAGAGCGTCGCCTTGAATGCACTTTGCCTCTACAGCCAATTCCTCCAAATCACAGAAGCGACTGCTGCGCAGGTATGCCGAAAAAGTCGGGTGTGCCTGCCTGATCACCCGTTCGACAGGCTCCTCGTTCGAGGCTCTGGGCTCAGCGATAGAAAAAAGGTCTTCCATCGCGCGTACGTAGTCCTGAAGCGACTCATTAGGCGCTTGTGTGCAGAGTTCGAGCTCGCGCCGCATCCTACTCTCGTAGTCAGCAGGTAAGAATTCGCGCAAGAAGGCCGCATGGAACTCGTCGAGGGTTGCTGCTCGGTGGCCGGAAAGCCAATGCCGCCTGGCCACCGTGTCAGTCAGTGCAGCCGGGACGACGCGTCCGAGCACTTCCTGGTCGTCTAGACCCATGGCTCTCCGATAACGTGCGAGGGAGTCCAGGTAATCTGTTGCACTTTGCAGATCACCATACCCACTGTAGGTCGGAACTGCCAACATGACAGCAGGATGAGGGCATTTCGGAACGGCCGAAAGCGTTTGGACTGCCCCCGCGAGTGCCCGAGTCACTTGGGTGGCATTTTGCAGCAGCGTCTGTGCGCCCGCTTCAAAAGAAGCTGTCTGTGCATTAGCGGTGCGGCCGAACGATGGGGAAGTGTGTCCGAGCTCGATAAGCGGCGCAGTTTCAAAATGGATAGCAGCCGTCGCGACATTGGGAAATGCCTGTTGTTGCAGCTAGCGGTACAGGTGCGTGCTCGAAATGAGCCTGGCTGCTAGATTGCGAAATAGCCGGCGGGCAAAATTCAGGAACGGCTGAGGCCGCATTGTCGATCTGCACCCGGAAGCTCCACTGAGAGCCGTTTCGGAGCGCTGTGACATGGAACTGCCGTGCATTCTAAAGGGAGCAGTAGTAGTCCAATTTGCCCATGTGCACTGTTCGGGTTGTACTATGGCCCCAGACCCATAACACGACACCCCTCCAGTGGGAGCTGTTACGTAGCGCCTCGTGTCATCCCGACTAGGGCTTGTGACAAGTGAGGGTGCGCGATTGTGATGCTCAAGGGTCAAGGGGGGCACTGGCCCCGTTTTCGAGCAATGCGGTATCTGCTAAAAGCGTCAGCGGACAGAACTCATGCGGAGCAGACATAGGGCGGGGAAACACTGGAAGCCTGATTCGCAAAGGCGGTCTGACTCCGCTAAGACTAATCAAAGGCTTGATGAGCCTTTGATACCGCATTGGGCGACAGTATGGTGACCCCGCTACTAACTGCAGCGAATGATCACCGCGGGTTCACGCTTATAGAGCCGCAGGGCCGCGACTCCACCACCTATTCGCGTGTAGCGCACCGTTCCGCGCACGCTCAACTAATAAGGCGTTTAGCGCGGTGCGGCAAAACAGACAGCATTTCAATACAAAAATACACAACACTTCATTGCCCTTAGAGGTACCCCGAACAAGAGTACAACGTCCGCTCCCGGGACACGGGGAGCAAAGGCACCTGCACGCGGACGTTCACAAAAAGAGGAAACCCCGAGCACGTCGCAGCTGGCAATGGCGATCTTTGACACGCCGGTCGGGAAAAGGTCCCTTGCGGCTATGCTGCACACTCGCAATGGTCGCGAGTATTAGGGCAAACCTCGTACGCGTAGGCCTACGGCAAGTGGGGCTCAGTGTGGTACGACCACTTCAAGCACAAGGCACTGCTGTGGGCTTAGCGTACGGTACCGAAACTAGCACTCAAGTAAACTCACCTGCCGAGGTGCCAAAGGCCACCCCTGGCAGGCTATAGTCCGGCGATTCCCAAAGGGGACGCGGACGAAGGAAATGCGTGCTTATCCAGTGGCAACCACGGAGGAGAGAGAGCTCCCTCGGCGCACACGTATGACGTGCCGCGCCCGCGCGTGGCACCATCTATCGCCACGCGCCGTGACCAGAGCAAAAAGAGCAAAAGAATGTGGCCGTGCGGCGGAATGCTCGCGAAATGGTCGAGGCCGCGCCTCAGATCCCCACAAGGTCAAGACCAACAGAAAAGAAGGGGTCAATAGGAAGACCAAAGGGCTGGAGGAGTCTGGCAGGACTCATAGGCGATTGTTTTTTCGACGTTGGCGCTGGTCGCATGCAACAAAATAGCGGCAGACGGAACGATAAAGCCTGGGCCAGTAAAATCAGCGATGAACGTGGTCGTAAGTCTCAGAGAGACCAAGGTGACCGGCGGTGGAGACGTCATGGAGCTGGGCGATAACACTCGAACAGAGGTGGGGAGGCACCACGAGGAGCAGTTCGCACTCATTTGTGTCGACATTGTAGCGGTACAAGGTGCCTTCCTTAAGCACAAACAGTCGAGTAGACGGATGGGGCGTCGGAGAGTTGCGCTTCTCAATAATGTCACGCAAGACAGTATCTCGGCGCTGTTCATCACGAATGTTGCTGAAAGCAGAGAGAGAGCACACATGGCGGCGCTTCATCTAAAGTCTCAGGGGGGGTCCACTGAATGGCGGGACAAGCAGTCAGCGTCATGGTGAAAACGACCAGATTTGCAAGACACTGAGTAGTCATTTTTGGAGCTGCAGTGCCCAGCAACCAAGACTCCCAGTGGGATCCTTTAGTGACGAGAGCCAGCAGAGCGCGTGATGATCAGTTGTGACGGTGGAACGGCGATCCCAAACTAAAAAAAGGCATTCCCTTTCAGTGATCAAGTAGTTCCGCTCGGCGGCAGAGAGCAGACGGCTGGCATATGCGATAACGCTGGTGCAGCCACTTTGATGCTGGACCAAAACAGCACCGATTCCGTGGCCACTGGCATCAACTCTGACTTCTGTTGGGGCGGATATGTCAAATAGGGCTAAAATAGGTGGTGTTGCGAGCAACGCGATGAGATTAGAGAACCTCGAAGCCTGCGCAGCGCCCCAAGAGGGTGGAACATCTTTTTTCAGCAAGTCCTTAAGAGGTCATGCCACGTCTGCAAAATTGTGCTGCAGACTTCCTTAGTGCTGGTCGGGACAGAGAAGTTTTGCACAGCTCGAACTTTATCAGGATCAGGGCATACGCCAAAGTTGACAAGATGGCCCAAGGTGGTTATTTGCTGGCACCCGAAGTGGCACTACGATGAGTTCAGTTGCAGTCCAAAACAAAAAGGATGGAGAAAAGGCGGTCGAGGTGTGTTTCGAATGTCGGGGAAAATACAATGATGTTGTCGAAGTAACATAGGCAAATTGACCACTATTTCCACCATTCAGTGTTCCTCATTTGTTCAAAGGTGGCTGGAGCATTGCATAATCTGAACGGCATGACTGGTAAAGACCACCAGGGGTCACAAAAGCAGTCTTCTCGCGGTCCATGTCGTCGACAGCAATTTGCCAGTACCCTGAGCAAAGGTCGATGGAGGAAAAATACTTAGCGCCATGAAGGCAATCCAGGGCGTCGTCAATGTGCGGTAACGGGTAGGCATCTTTTTTAGTGATCCAGTTCAGATGTCAGTAGTCGACACAGAATCGCCAACTGCGTCCTTTTTCTTTACAAAAGCAACAGGGGAAGCCCGTTGACTAGAAGATGGCTCAACTATGTCTTTGGTGAACATCTTGTCGACTTCCATTTGAATGACCCGATGCTCCGCAGGAGAAATGCGGTACGGCCGTCGATGTACCGGAGATGCATCGCCAGTGTTCATGCGATGCTTCACAATGCTGGTTTGACCTAGCGGACGGCCACAGAAGTCGGATGCATCAAAGTATGATTCCAGGACGTGATTGAGCGCGTCACTTTGATGCGGCAAAAGGTCCACCGCGATCATTTTTTCCACATTAGAAGATGGACTCTCTGTCGAAGAACAGACTTGCATGCAGTTGCGGCGACGCACATCATTGGGGTACAAAGCTGAGATGATGCAATCAATCCTCAGAGGGTGTCAGCGTGGCGAGAGCTATTCCACACGGAAGCACTTGCGGACACAGAGCAAAGTTCAGCGAAGGAATGCAAGCACAGTTTTTCAGTAACGGAATAATAGTGTGCGGAAAAGTAACACTGCGAGTCAGAAGGACGGATGCAATGGGCGTGAGCACGTAGTCTCCATCAGGTACAGGTGGCGGCGTTCTTACAGCAATGCACGTAACTGTTTGCGGTGACAAATGGACATGTTCAGCAGAGCAGAGACGAACTTGGGGCGGACTGGGCGCATCAGTCGTACAGGGCAGGTCAAGTTGCAATGTGCTAGCTGAACAGTCAATGAGGGCCGAATGGGCGAACAAAAAGTGCAGACCAAAGATATCATTGGTGCAGTTGGTGAGAACAGTGATGAGGACGGAGGTTTGATGGCCGGCTATAGTAACGTGTGCTGTGCAGACACCAACGACGGCAGCTGCACTGCTGTCAGCAACACGAACACAGCGTGAAGAAGCTGGAGTCAAGACTTTCTTTAAGCGGTCACGAAAGTGCAAGCTCATAACAGAAGTTCGGGCACCAGTGTCGACTAAAGATTTAACAGATAAACCATCCACTTTTACATCAATCAAGTTCCGTTTGGTCGGGAGGGTCAACAGAGAAATTGTAGGACAAGTCGTAGCAGCAGCGTCACCTCCAGAAGCTGCACCAGTTAGTTTACCGAAGGAAACCGTCGGGCGAAGGACGGGGAGCGGGGTGGCAGCGGAGGAGACCCCGAGAATCTACATCGCGGTGAAGGCAAGTGGCTGTATTGGGCACTGGTCGTGGCGATCATGTCGTAATGGGCCGAGTCATCACGGCAGGGTGGTTCTTGGCTAGAAGGGCAGGCTAATGCATCAAAGTTCGTGAAGTTTGGGCTTGTGCACGAGGGCCAGGTCCACGTGCTTCGGCATTCGGCAACAACGCGAAATGTGTCCCACTCGTTCGCACCGGAAGCAAATTGGCCTGTCGTCAGGCGTCCTTTATGCGTTTGGATCTCGGATACTTGGAGCGGGATACCGGTAGTGCTGACGGTTGTTCAAGGTAGGCGGATGGACATCGGATCAGTGCACAGAACAGATCGCCTGAAGGCTCCCGTTTGCCAATGCTTGGCGAACAACGCTCTGCATGAGGAATATGGTGGGCTGAGGATTATCCGGCGTCAGGACCCTCAAGGATGCTGGTAACATTACTTCGATTTCACGTCGAACGACCCTCGTAATGTCAGCAGAGGGTGCATTGGGCTGGGTCTCAAAACGGAGCTGCTCACAAGTTGACATTGCAGTGGTGTTAGGAAGATTGGTGAAGTGGTGGGCTAGCGACGGCTTTTATCCTCTTGAAAGCATCGGCACTCTTTAATGACGTCTTGTATTTAAAGGCTGTTCGACAGTTCAAGGAGGCCTCATCAGCGATGCCCTTGAGTAGGTGCGCAACCTTGTCGGCTTCGGTCATGGTGGTATCAGCCTTACGGCAGAGAGTCAAGACACCTTGAATATAGGCAAGGTAAGACTCCGTGGATGTCTGGACACAGTTACCAAGTTCTTTCTTAGCGGCCTGCTTGCACCCGACAGATTGACCGAATAACTCGCGCAACTTCATCTCCCAGAAGTTCCAGCTGGTGAGCTCTTCCATGTTGTTGAACCATGCCTTCGTTGTTGAACCATGCCTTCCATGTGGGTACATGTGAGCCTGTTTATTGCACGCTCCCAAGCGCTCATTTACTTCAGTTGACATTAAAAAACCTAGCAATGCCCGCTTCGCTTTGCTGGCCTGCGACGTGTAGAGCTATGATCCGAGGATCTGCCCTTTGGAAAAAGGTCTATCATCAAGTTGTTCAGCGTTTCATGCAGCACATTGCGTTCACACGCAAAACAATCACAGGAACACAGTTGATGTTCTGTTGACTCATCACTGTTGCACGAGTCACACCTGGACGCATCTGCCATTCCTATGCAAAAAAAAAATCGCAGCATATCCACGGAGTGAATGATGATGAGTGGGACAAAGCGTCCGGCAGCCCATCCGTGCTTCAGTCTGTCCGTTCTTGCTTCCATTCGTCTGCGCGACCATCCGTGCATCCATCCATGCATCCGTCTGCGAGTCCGTCCATCAATCTGTCTGTTTGTTCATGCTTCCACCTGTCCGTACGTTTGTCTGCTAGTCTGTTTGTCCATCTGTCCATTTAGTGAACACTAAGTACCGCCATCTCTCATCTCGCATCCCCTGTGGCACATACCCGCTCTAGAGCGGGTATGTGCCATCGGTGGCTACATACTAATAAATACACACATATAAGGGATGGACAGACCCACGCCTTGAGAAGCTTCGCCCCTAAAAGAGTACGCTTTCGTGAAAGCTACTTCTAACCGCAGACGACACGGTAAAGTTGCGTCCCTGTGGGAGAGGCGCGATGGAACTCGAAGCCTGTGAAACAGTGGGCAGGCAGGGCTTGGAGCTCCCACACTGGCGCACAGCGCGATCTTTTTGTGACAGACGCATCTCGAGTGTGCACCACTGCTAGAGGCATTCACGGCTCAACACAGGGACCAACACATCACTCGAGGCTAGAGGGGTCTTAACTAGCGGGCCACAATCGATGAGGCATCGTCAGATGATGTCACATACAGCAGCACTGCCAAGAGGGATGCCATGCCTACCAAAACTTGGTTTCCGAACCTGCATGACGCCACTGACATGAAGAATATCAGCTACGAGGCAGGGACGGGGGATGATGAGAGTGTAGCGAACATGAGTGGCATGAAATGCATGGAAATGGGTGAAGGGGATGACTTCAAATAGGTGAAGAGCTCGACTTGTCTCGGTAATTGGTTCAAGTAGTCTCAGCACTGTGATGAGGTTGTAATGTCCCTGGATGGTGAAGAGGTGGTTGTTGAAGAGAATGGAGATGAGAATACAGGAGGCCACAGCAGCACTTAACACTGGGAAGGTACAGCCGACAACAACGTCGGGCAAAAGAAAAGCGAGACCACGCAGAATGCAGACATCAGCGGCTAGAAAGCTGCACATTTTTATCCGGATTTGAAGGAAGTCAACGGGAAGGATAGAGGTAAGAAAGAGGAGGAGAAGGAAGAGAATGGAACGAGCAGTGAGAAAGAGGCTGGCAGCGTCGACGAAAGTGGCCCGGCCGAAAAACAAAATGAACATGGCACCTTTGCAAGAGAGCGCAGGAGGAAGAAAAACAAAGTGATGGGACTGAATAAAAGCAAGCCAGGGTGACTTATCCAGGGCAAGCCAGGGTGACTTATCTGGAAGGTGGCAGACGCGACACGGGCCTTCAGCTAAGTGTCACACCTGGCATCTTCCGAAGGTTGGTTTGGTTAATATGTGGGGATTAATGTCCAAAAACCACCAAATGATTTTGAGAGAGGCAGCAGTAGAGGACTGAAAATTTCAACCACCTGGAGTTCTTTAACGTGCACCCAAATCAGCACATACAGCATTTTCAAAAATGCAGCTGCCGCAGCCAGGAATCAATCGCGTGACCTGCGGGTCAGCATCCGAAAACCTTATCCACTAGACCACTGCGACGGGGCAGCTCCCAAAGGTGCCCGGGCTGCTTGTCGAAGACAAGGGGTGCGAGGGAAGCGCCAGGGAGTCCGAGACACGAACGAGGCAACTAAAAATGCAACACTAACAAGAAGCAATGGGTCATAAGACAGCACAAGAACAATGCGGAGGAAGCCACCACCGAGGAGGATTCAGCAGTAGTTTCGTGTGTGTGAATCACGAGCAGCGTCTTGCCGCGGCAAAGGCTACTCCTATTCTGAACTGAGCAGGCATTCATAACCACAAGGAGCAGAGACGTCTGTGGTATCTCACCCTTTCTACTGAACGGGAGCAAGCAATGTAGAGAGAACCTACTTCCCTGTCAAATGTCAAAGATGTCAAAGATGGTGCTTACGACTAAAAAAATTCGTCCCGAATCTGGATGTTAACTGCAAATGTCGTTGAAAGACGATAGTCTTGTGTCTAGAAAGAGTGAACAAAATGTTTATTTGATGTTCTGCGCAAGAAAATCGGTGAATCACATTCTGGAGGCGCTGCGTTAAGAGTGCCTCGAGCGTGTAGCTGAGGCGAATGAGCGCATCGAGGCATATTAGACCCGAGCGCCAGCTAGCAGTTATTTTCGAAAACGAAGGCATGCGCGCTTGCAGGGAAAGATGCGCGCCTGTCTCGGAGGTGATAAGGCGTAGAACGCAAAGTGATGGGCAGGTGCCACCACTGCGTGGTTTTAGCAAAGTGTTGGAAACACTTAACTTTTTGAGCATCGCGTTGCACTGTCAGTGCAGCGCGATATACGCTACAGTCCTTATAGTTACTTGTGTGTGCCTCTTATAGTATGAAGGCACACATACAAAACATCGACGTGTTGTTATGGCGCCTCAGATATGTGTAATAATTGCTTTTTAATTGAGAATCGCATAACTATGAATGCTGAATCTTAAGCAATATTGGTGGGCAAAACAGACAAATGTACAGACAGACAGACCAATATAGGTGGGCAAAACAGACAAATGTACAGGCAGACAGACCAAAATTTTTCGGTCGAAGGTCCCCAAGAAAGACTATCATCTTTCAAAGTGTTCGCAGACAGTGATAAGGAATTTTATAGCACTGCCTGTGGACAAGAAGGGCAAAAAACCTACAGCACAGCCTGTTTGTCTTCTCGGTCATTTGCAAAAGTGCCACGCACGTGAGTGCTGGATTGAGTGTGGTGAAAGGTGGGCAGAAGGGGCAAGGTTAAGTAGAATGCATGGACTTGATCATTAAATCATTTACTGTGAGCTTGGGACTCAAATGCAATAATATTCATTAAAAAAACAAAAAAATTTACCACAAAATTCGGAAAGAGTACAACCGCCTACGCACGAAAAAGTCGGAGGGGGGGGGGGGGGGTGCCGTGTCTGTCCCATATGCTCAAAAAAGTATGCTTGTCCCACCATTGTTTAAAGCACAGGATTAGGCCCGTGCATTTTTTGGTAACGGCAGCAGAGAAAAAGTGGTCTTGCATTGAAAGAACAGTTAAGTACCAACTTTGCTCCCGGAAAGTTGGGGACCAAAAACAGGCGGCTGTGAGAAATACATTTTCACTTAATATTTATTTTTGCATAACTACAATGTTCAAACCGTTTTCTGTCAAATTTATCTGGTGGGGCGTGCTTCAATGAGACATTATGTGGCTGCAATGACTTGAATATACAGATGAACCCCTTTATAAGGCATCGATTCAAGACAGCGATTTTCGCCTTTTATATGAGGTGTCTCTTATAAACGGGGTACCTCGCATGCATTATTGATGTCAAGAAGCATGAATAAAACGTCTGCGTACCTTTTGGAAGTGCATCTACAGGCAATGGGCGTGCTGGCTTCCGCTCCGTGTCGTTATGCTCTGCAAGTGGTACAGATGGCTTTATGTGTTGTGGCAGCTCTGACCCCTTTTTGCTCGAGATTCCTTCGGCCTGAATGTCGGCGATTCGCTGCCGGCAGTAATAAGACAAAGGACTGGCAGGAATACCTGTAGAGAGTTGCGAATGTTTAGATATCACAGATGAATCTGGATACTCTAAGGGTGTGATATCTACAATTTACACCCCTGATGCCAGAACATTGTGAAAACCTTACCATGTTCGAGTTTTTCAAGCTGATATTGGCAATGCATACACTGGGCGCTGATGATTACGACTGCCAAGATAAGCATCGCTTTCCGCAGCTGAAAGAGGTCAAATTTCAAACTAATCACGGCTCATAATTGTTCAGCGAACTGCGAGCGTGGGAGGAAGACACAGACAAAGCAAAGAGGAGGCACACAGCACGAGCATTAGTGCTGCGTGCCTCCTCTTTGCTTTGTGTGTGTGTTCCTCGCACACTCCCAGTTGGCTGAACAATTATGAATTACCAACTAGCCCACCTTTCCATCCTAATGGCTGCACGCCCTCCTTGGAAGGATCCCCCTTTTGTCACTGCTTAACTTGTTAATTTTGTCATGGAATATGATACCCTTGTGAATTTTTAGGCATTGGTAGCCGTGCGATGGGCGACCGAAAGTTGCTCCAAAAACTTGGTCAGATACTTGAAGCTTGTTGTAGCAACGCACTCAGCAAAAAATTTGCAGTAAAATCTGTGTGTTACAGTTACGAATGCTTTCAGGGGGCACATATCCTTTTTCTTCAGCAGTGTTTTTGTAAACTTAGCCTCGGCATTAGGCGGAATTGGCCGATTGATACACCTGGACAAGCGGCAACCGAGACCACTGAGACCACTTCGACGATCGAGACCGCTTGGAAGATGCTAGCCCTTTTAGCGATATCAGTTTCTATCATGATCGCAAGTGGTTGTCAGATAAGAGATGATCTTGTGTTACATGCTAAACTATACCACCTACCAGTAGCCAGTTTATCAAAAACATGATCCCATGAAGTTCTAGTGAATCATTTAAAAATAATAGTCTGGTACAGTGGAACCACCATTATACAACTTTCGGGGGACCATGCGAAAATGCAATACATGTATAATCCAGGCGTCGTATTATCAAACTTGTATAGGCCAGTGAGAGAAAACGAAACTGAAACAGTGTTGTCAACAGCTTCCCATCAGAAGAGTTGCAGTGTCATCGCTATCACATAATGGCGACAGACCATGAGTTCGCGTATAATGCCTTCGTGGACGACTGAGCTGTGCGCATTGCAATTTGTTGGCTTGTGAAGTGCAACTAGTGATCTCTCGCTATTATCATGAAGATTGACATCAAGTGAAAGTAATTTTGCACAGTGAAAACAGCTGTGTCGCCCCTGTATGCGTGCGCGAGCCTGTGACTGCGACAAAGCAATGAGATCAGCTGTATGTCGATCAGAGCAAGTTTCCACAGATTGAAAACGAGAAAAATATCAGCTCTTCAGCCAGCTGAAGCTACTCTTTGTGCCTATAGCTTGTAGGTAACTACTCCAGCCAGAGGGAACACAAGCTTATGTTTTGCACTCGTGAATGTTTGGACGACGTTTGGTTCTAGTATTCTTTCGGATGAAATCTGAAATTCGTCAAAGGCTGCGGGGTCCACGTAAAACTGTTATATAACCAAGGGTTATTTACATTGCTTCTATGAGGATTTTGCTGGGACCAAACAGATTCGTTGTAAAATGTGGGTCGCCAAACCGGGTGACATACAGTCGAAGTACCACCTTAGACATAACAATTGGGCTCGATATAGGCCCACGAAAATTCATATTCACTGAAGTATACCATACTAACTAAAGCAAGTTGTGTCTAAAACAGTCTTCCACTCGACTGTTCAGTAGAAAAATTCGATTTTGCCATCACCTGATAGAAAATTTCTTTAGCTTTCAAAAAATTTATCCCACTTGGGTACTCACTTTTTCAAAAATAACTTTTGGTCTTTGGGCTTGGAAATGTTGACGAGAAATGAGCATGTATTTTCGTGTGGTCTCTGCATTTCTCTCAAAAGGATTTCAGAGGCTTATGTACCTTTTTTCAGGAACTATATAGAGCATAGGCAAACAATATTCTAATGTGTGTTGACTAGAGTCATTCAGATAGATGCAACTGGAATCTGTAGCATACATGCATTTGAATTTTAGTATATATAAAAAAAAAAATGACATTCTTAAGTGGCAGTTTCCATGCATTAGGAAATGCAAAAACAAAAATCAAGCTTTTGTTGTGCAGTCACAATTTAAGTTACACTTTTGCAAATTTGCAATGCTCTGCAGATAGCTTTTTTTTTTTTTTAAATTTGCTATGTAGAAAAAATAAAAATGCAAGATGAAATGATTTTGAGCCCCTGTGCCAAGCTGCATCTGTCTTTAAGATTCCTTGCAAATTTCATAGCCATAACTTACGTTACTACATTACAGCCAAATTTTCTAACTCAATTTTAAGGTTTCATCCCAGCTTAGAGGGACACTAAAGAAAGAATATTTTTCACAAGAAACTCTTTTAAATGAAACTGCTGCTTAAATGGAACAACTGCCAGTAATATGTTTGGTTTCGTACTTCAATATTATAACCCTGTTTATCTCTAAATAAACAAAACTCCTCTTAAAAGAAACATTTTCCTGGTCCCTTCAGGTTTCATTTAAAAGGAGTCTACTGCATCAGTAAAGTACAATTTCACATTCCTGAGGACACCACTTGATCATGAGGCGACACATCGCAAGTGAGAAAAAGCATGAAACGAAAGTGAAAGTGTAGGAACCGCCTTGCCATTTCCACACCAAACACCATCACTCGGTCCTGCATTGCTATTAATCGTTTTGAAATCGGTGAAGTTGCGGTCGGAGGCTTCAGCGAGAAATTTTAAAACGACACTTCTACCTCGATTTCTTCCGCTAATGATGAACTTACGAACGCAATACTCGTGACATTACAGAGTCCTTCAATTTTATTAATCCAAACCAATTCACTGTTTCATTCAAATGTCCCTTTTAAGAGTTCAAATGCCACCGTCGTGCTTACACCACTAAGCCACAACAATGTGTTAGGGACAACGACAATAACTGCTTACTCTGTGGAAGCGCTCGCGCTTGCTCAGACTCATTGCTGGCAGCTGTTCGCGCAGACGAGTCGACGAGATGCGGTAACCACGAAACCTGGCAGCCGGTGATTTCCTTAGGCTGGACCAGTGTAAACGGCGATCGGAACTGGTCTTTTGTCGGTGCAGCTGCACGTCCTGCAGATGGCCATCATGAACAAGCTCAGCTGACAGGAAGCACAAGATGCTTACAGGCAATGTGCTTACAAGAGAATTCTAATATTCTACCCATTAGCTGCTGAAATTCTGGCCCTCTGTACACACAGTGGACATATGAAGCAAATATGAAGCAGTTCTGTTCTACTAATTTACACTTCACTACCAAGTGAAAATGCTGTTATCTATGCTGACCAGTGGACTATTGATTTTTGCTGATGCAATCAGTACAACTCGTAACTCTGGGATGCCAAATTATAATGTCTGCATCCTGTGTTTACAGCTTTTAATTTACCCTAAGGCCGATATCTACTAGATTCCTTGCAAGCTAAGATAGTAAGAGCGATAGTCCTCGAAAGGCAGTCCCAGGTTCAAATCTGGGACAAGTATGAATTTTTCCTGTCCTGCAGAACTTTCAATAACAGCGACTTCAAACCGTACAGAACCTGCTCACAATCCCCGCCGCAAAACACGTGCCAGAGACACATATGCTGTCACTAGACAGAGCAATCAAGAGCAAAGCTGTCACCACGTCTCGAGCTGCAAACAAATGGGACTCCCCACCCCATGCAAGCCCCAGCTGACGTGTCAAAAAGGAAGCCTCAGTAACTATGTGAGGAGAACTATGTTGTTCTACAATGTCCAAGGCACATCCGACCACTCCTAGCTAGAGCATGACACTGAAATAACTAGTTCAATATATAGGCATATTTGAGAAATGCGGACAGCTTTTCTTGTACCTTTGTGCTACAAAAGAATAAAAGACTACTTTTTTCTTTTGTGCCACCTACGTAATACTAGAAGAAACCCTAATTGAGTGCACTTAATTCGTGTTAATTGCACAAAAAAGCCAGACCAGTACAGAACGTGCCGCACGTTCACAGAAAGAGTTGAAGTCTTAAACCAATGCACACACAAACAGACTAAAAAGAAAAAACTCAACGACGGCAAAGCTCTACCAACTCTCACAAATTCTTGCATTGCTGTAGACAGTAGTAATGCAAGTCAACGTCGAATACATAAATTGGGACACTCTCAACCCGTGCAACTTTTGCTTGCAACACAGCACTATAAGAAACCACCCAGATGGAGCCTTTCAAAATGTCTCATGATAATAGTCTCACAATCATGCTCGATGTCATACCACCCAACATCACCGACGAAGAAAACCTCGACGTCACCATGTACCTTAAGCGCGCCTGAGAAGCCAGACAACTTGCCCATCTGGACATCAAGAACCAGCAAACGACTGACTGTCGTCGTTGACACCTTTAATGACTTCACAAGAAATAGAAGCTCAAAGAGTGTTTGGGTATGGATGCAGATGTGGGCTCGTGACACTTCTACAGCGATAGTTCCACACAAAGCACTAGAGCGCCTCGGCACTTGACTACGCGGCTGTGCATGTCAGATGGCAGTGCAAGCTCTCAGTGAAACCATGCAGGACCTGAAGTTGTCCACAAGGAATGCTTTAAAAAAAGCGCGCTCTTGGAAAACCAAAAAATTGCAACACAAAACGCGCCCAGAGAACAGTGGTGCTTGCTCGGCGCGGCCTTGCAAGCACCACTGTTCTCTGGGCGTGCTTTGTGCGTCCCGTTTGCCATCATTTCGCTCAGTTCTCACATGTGCTCTTCAATCTTTTACCGCCTTTATGAGATGATCTTTCCCCTTGTTCACGGGACACCGATTGTTGTTCTGTCGCTAAGAGTGGGCAGGGCAAAGTTTGAGACTCTGCACGCGTTCTGTTCAAGATAGCGTCCGATGACACTCGTTCGCATGGTGAGGCTTGTTCACGCGCCAACGCTGGGCGACAGTCGCATAGATGCTGAGCAGCTTCTCCTTCGTCTTTTCAAGACGATGACTGCATTGATGCTTATCGCGACGTCGAGGTTGCTACACCATCAGCGCAACGCTTCGTCGTCACAAGTGAGGCTGGTGTTGGGGTTTTGTGCTCAAGTGCGCCTGACGAGTTGCGCTCGCTAACTGCAGGGATTACGGCCTCGAACAGTGCAACGGCGTCGTCGACTGTGCATTTGCCAACAGGTCCTTGGACGTGCGAGGAGCTGCGGAAGATAGCGAACGTGTTGCTTTGCAACCAAACCTCAGCGCTATGCCAGCAACCAATGGGCAGTGGAGAAAGACCCTCTTCGTGTGAAAAAAGCTCAGGAACGGCTGGAACACAAGCAGGAGAAGCGGAAAAGGAAAAGAGTCCTAAAAAACATTTCTAGCTACTTTGCAGGGCAATTTTAGACCAAAATACGAGTTAGAAACTTTCAAAGCCCGTTTTCTCAGAATGACTTGTTTTGGCCAGTGAGGCCGTTTTGTCTGGCAATATCTCTTCAACCGTTCATCTCATTTCTATCAGATTTGTTTTATTGCGTACCCTGATAAATAGCCCAAACAGTGACAGAACTGCTTTTTAAATTTGTTGCATCTGCAATTTGTGATAATTAAAATTTCATTAATAAAATCTCAATGGCAAACACCAAATTTGTTGCTCTGCTAAAAATTTTCTGCAAGGAAATTGAAAAAAAGGTCTCTGTCGTAGTGTAAAGCATCCATCCAAAAATCATCACAGTGAATTTAACTGCGCTAGCCCATTGATTAAAGTCACAAGCGCCTGACTCAAAAACCTATGTGCACTACCCTAATAAATGGCTGTAATTTGGGAACCAGTGAACCTAAATGCATGAAATTTTGTGGACTACCCTGAAATTTCATTGGGAGATCTCAACAAACAAAAAGTTGCCCTTCTGTGGTAGCCTCCCTCCCCTCTTGAGCAATGTTGTAGGCATCGGAGTATTGGAGGACACATTTTGCTTTATTACTCCTTTTGCTCACAGCTTGATGTACGGCGGCTGCCGGCGTGTACACTAGTGTTGCCAGTGTGTGCACTTCTGCGGTCGCCGCTTAAGGTTGCTCCTCCGGCGATTCTAAAATGCTTACTAGATGGCAAGCTGCCACCCAAGGCTTCGGTTTTCAATGACCTGCCCACTCTTCTCCAAAAAGTGGCTTTGTAAGAAAGAAAAGTGAAGAGAAAAGTGTGGTGTCGTAACTGTCTCTCTCTCAGGAGGTTACCTCAATAACACCATACGGGTGATGAGTAGTGGAGGAGAGAAAGGAATGTTAAAGAGAGGAAAAAAGTAGGGTGTCAGCGGTGTTTGGTCTGGTCGCGTGCAAACTCGCGCCGCCTCCGAACTGGGAGGACAGAAAAAACACTTGCCTGCTCTCAACCCCATTGATCGCCAGATAGCTCCACATCTATTTACGAGCGTTAAGAATACGACTCTTGCCAGCGGCCAGTATAGCATAAAGGAACAGGTGGTTAACGTGCCCGACAATGCTGCCTTCAGCGTACCCATCATGCGCTGGCTCGTTAACAAGCCTTCCTACAGAAATGGTCTCGCCAAGAAACGCCCCATGCACCACCGAGTAAGCTCCTGTAAGGTCACTCACTTTGTGGATATGGTGGAGATTTTTTTTATTGCCCACTTCTTGTAGGAGTTTAATGTCCCAAAACAAACCACTGCATGATTATGAGAGAAGCCCTAGTGAAGGGCTCCAGAAATTTCGACCACCCGAGGTTCTCAATGTGCACCTAAATCTAAGCACACAGGCTGGAAGCATTTTCGCTTCCATCGAAAATATGGCGGCCGCGGCCGGGATTCAATCCTGTACCCTGCAGGTTAACAGCAAAGTGCCTGAGCCACTAGACCACTGTCACAGAACGAGCGCTAAAAATGGGCGCGCCGCCAAATTCTTGCGATAACGGGCGGGAGAAACGCCGCGAGGTCAAAAGAAAAAAAAAAACATTCAAGGCTCTCCGGGCGCGCGCTCTCCCCGCGGAAGCGTGGCTTCGCCGACGAACCTCCTCACCCCACAACGGCGGCCGAGCAAGCACTCGATTTTTCCAGAAGGAACGGGGCGTGTATGCCGGGTTGACTCATCTGTCGGGGACGGCCCCCGTACAGTCTCGCGCCTCTCCCCAGCCTCCGCTGCGTATCGCGCCGACGAAATGACGAGAACTTTCTAGAATGTGGCGCGGAAGGTATTTAATCGAGCGGCCGAGACGAGAGAGCAGGAGAAGACGGAAGTGAGCGCCAGAGCGCTTAGGGATTCCGCCGTGTAGTCGGCGAAGGTTTTGTCCGTAGGGACGAAGCAGGAGATGAAGAGGATTTCCACCTGAGGGGTGAAGGCTCGAGCTACAGGCAAGAGCGTGTGTTTACCGCTATCGAGCGAAGACGCGTGGCAACAGCTGCGTGTGTGAAGCCGACGTGTTTCCGGCGAAGAAGTTGAAGCTTGAAGAGTGGCCAATTGAAGGCGCGAAGTTTCCTGGAAGAGAAACTTCAGGGGGCAGCGGAACGACAACAACGCTGGACTTCGAGTGAGTGATTCTCGGAAGAGTATCATTCAGACTTTTGTTCCAAGGACTTTGGACTGAATAGGTTTTCTATCTCTTTAGTCTTTAAGTGTCTTGGATGTTAAATGCATGCGACTGCATTGTAGTGTGTATTGTTGTCTGTGTCCGTTGTTTTGAGTGTGGCTGATTGTACTGTGTAGTACGTTGGTTGATTGGTGACATATTGTGCTCAACTATTGTAGAGTGTGCATTCTCGTGCATTGTTTTCTATCTGCCATTTTTGAGAATATAATTTTGTTTTGGTTATAAACTCTCGGCTCTGACTTGTTCTTTGGGCCACAGCCGGCGTCCGCTGGTGCGCCAAAAAGGACCACTTCGAAATTGTCCACGCTTTCGTGGTGCGGTTCGGGGGGCCGATACTTCGGCCCTTGGAATTAGCCCGGCGATCGCCTCCCTAATAAACGGGACATGGGTGACAACACCAAGAAAGGTTCGCTTCTATTTTCAGTTTCAAACATCAAGACTATGTTTTCCCGAGAGTGTAAAGCCACATGCCCTTCATTTTTATGCACCGACCTGTTACACACGTAGGTACTGGCCTGCTCAGGTTGTGAAAGTCTCTGAATGTTTTCACTCCTCTGCAAAAACGCAGAAAGTTTCACACTAATGAGCAAGAAACGACTAATTTTCAGATTTCAAGTGACTGGCGTCTATCCCTGCCGTTTTCATTGCACTTTGAGCATTGGTTTCTCTCATTGGGCACAATTTTGGCCAACAAAGTGTTCCATCTTTCTCGGCTGCATTTCTTTTTGTTCATCCCAACCATGTGGCATCGTAATTGATACTTTCAGTTTGTAAAAATCCCTTTTGTTGTGTCATGAGACCCCTGGTGTCATGCAAGCACACTGTCCATGGCACTGGGTGGAGATAGGCCTCGCTATGCCCTTTTCCCACTACCAACCCAGTGTGGGCATGCCAGTCATGTTGCTCATGCCTCGCTCGCGAATCGCCCTTCTTTCCACTCCATAAAACAGCCTGCAGTAAACACAGGAGAGCAGTCTCGCCGAAGGTCGGTTTATGCGTTCGCCCACGTTCTCCCGTTGCTCTGCCTTTTTGCCAGCCTGCCATGGGGTTGCCTGCCATGCTTCTGCTCTTGTCTAACACCTTTATTTTCAACACTGTCGTACAGTATTTAAAAGAATACCATACTCCCTTTCAACATGCACTTCACAGTAGCATATTTTGAGAGAGGTGTGCAGATTACCTTTAATGTTTGTTGACGAGCACTTGCTTGTCTTCTTATCAACCCTGCCATCAGCCACCTGAGGAAAGAAAAATTGTAGGCACAGATGCGAAGAAGCGCATAGTGTACACCACTATGCGAGTTCACTCACCACTATGTGAGTGAGTTCGCCGACCATAGGTCGGCGAACTTACTCATAAGTCGAGTCACTTGGACTTTCTCAGACACAGATCGAGCTGCGAATCGGGGCGCAATATTTTGGCGAGCCTGGGTCCGAGCGAGTGCAAAACACATAATGTATATTTCGAGTGAGTGAGCGAGTTCCACTTTTGTTTTACCGACCTATGGTGTAGGCACCCCAAACTTTCCTTTTACAGTCAAGCCACCGTTCCGAGCAACGTATACAGAAACAAAAAGTGAAACACTTGCTGTTGAAAGAATTTCGTAGTGCTATAGACTGCACAGGCAGCTCAAGTGCCTATACACAATGTCTCTACCTTTCGGTCATGTCACCTCCAATATTGACCATGTGTGTGAAGACAACACACATTTAGTAACGAGTCATTTTGCCCAGCTTTGGCAATCATTTCATGTTATCTGCAAAATAGGGGGAGCGCCAGCTGCCTCTGTTATCGGCCATGTGGAGAGCTCAGTTCTAGCTTAGCTGCTCGCTTTTGATTGCCTCCTTTGCACTGGCACGAAAAACCCCGATGCCCACCTTACCTGCAACTCTTCCCCTCCCGCTATCTAGTACCGTATTTATACCATTGTAGATATACCCATTTTATCTCAATCTGAAATCCATTGTGGGCTTTGACTTCAATCGAAACCGAAATCTGTTTAGTTTCCATGGTAGACTTACAACCGAAACCTAAATTATCAAGAAATCGGGCACGCTGTGGAATGGTTACAACATTAAGTTTATCATCCGGCCGTGCCTGTGACATATATTACATTTCCTTGCATGCAAGCAGTACTTTAAGCAATGATTCGCTGAAGCTTTTCTACAGATAATCCCTGCCAATTGCCCTGAAGCTAGCTTGTCTGTACAGGTCTGAGGTGCCGCCATGAAGCCACCATTCTAAACTGAAATCCCAGTTTTTCTTCAGCGACATGGTACATAAATGCCTTTATCAAATGTGCTCACGATTTTCTTTTGTGGGTGTGTTATGCAGAGCAATTGTAAAAGGTCGACCTACATTAGAGTCGACACTGAGATTGAGTAAGTACGATGATGACTTCACGCAGTGTGCTCTTTATAGCCTGGCCAACAACGTTGAGTGCTCTCAAATGTGGTCCAATAAACTTCATTCTATTGTACCTAGAACTAGTTGCTGTGAAAAAAACAGTTCTTCAAGACACTGGTATGTAAGCCGCAAACACGGAAGCATAATGCAAACAGCGTTGCACTCTCCTAACGATACTGTACCGCAAAATGTTTCCAAAACCTTAGAGCAACAGCACAAGGAGCAGAAACCCACCTGTGGTCGTTGCCGGCTTGGTGACAAGAGAAGTGCTGTGTCAGGTTTCTCCAAGACCTGTGCCCAGAACTGAAAGTGCACACGAAAAAGAATGCAGGGCTGAGTTACTAAACACATGTTATGCTGTGTGACAACACATGCCACATGCGAAATTGTAGCAAGCCAAAGAGTGACATTCAGTGATGCCAACAGAACAAGGCCGAAATTCAGGCCGAGGCAGACTAATGGCTTTTTGGCGCCGAAAGAGCTCACATAGCTGCACATGTAGGTAGTGATGCTATTTACATAGATGCTGTATTAATTTTGCACATGACCCTTGCTTTCATATATAACCTGCACATGTAACTACTGAACGCGGCAAAATAAGAGCTTAAAGAGTCCTCACACACTGCTGTAAAGCTACCTTGCCTACATTAACATAAAGTAGTGCGGTGAAATAAGCTTGCACACTGAAAATATGGCTGATCCTTTTTAATGTTCCTTATTGAAGCATATGATATATTGAACTATACTCTGTTACACCACTTTGGTTCAGCACTACCAAAGCTATGGGGTGTAAGAAAGCCACACGCTTGCATAGCAAAACGTACCCCCTCATACAAGTGCCTTCAAATTGGCAAGGTTGTCTAAAATTGACATTTGTTTGGTGTGTGCAATGTGTTTCTTCATCGCATTTATTTCCTGAAAATCTAATTTTTCGTGTCAGCTACCGACAGTAACTATGGTTACAATTCAAAATGGCAGCGCCCGCTTGATTCGAACTTACACCTGCTAAACGCCCACTGCACTGACAGCAACAAATAAATGGTCAAATGAGCCATTGATTTGTTTGATCTCACTCCGAGGATGAAGCATCATGTACATTTTGTCGTAAGTGAGATATGCTGCTTGTGTAGCCATATCTGATAAGCCTAACGCGCCGATGCCAGGGCTGTGCCGCCAGGCGAAAAACACTGCATCGCCAAATATCAGACATGCGACCTCGCACAGCGTTCCACGTGTGTCAGATGCTCTTTCGGTGAAACAAAAAAAGATAGACGAGAAACATTGCAGCGAGAGACTAGAAGGAACGCGTCGAAAGAGAAGCAGTCATACCAGAACCACGAACAGCGTCAGAGAGCCACAAAGTGAAGATATCTGCCGGCACGAGCGTGTACCGATCTTCCGTAGAGCCACAAATCATATAGTTAAGATGCCAAACTTCCTGAAGTTGAAGAGTAATGGCCAGTTTGACAGTATTACTTATTTTTTAAAGTTCATAAACCACCCAAGTTACATGCAATGAGCGTGGAAGGACATTTCAATGAGAAGACACAGCGCGGATGAATACATGTAGAGGGGCTGATCGCCTCTCTTATTGGCTGGGGGCCCTGCAGCCTTCACAGTGCTGAAGGGAACTTCTGAAACAGAGTATAGTTGCAATATCTTTGAGATCTCAATATATGCAGGTTCGACTCTATACAAGTAAAACCTAAGCCGTATTCTGCCTTGCATTCCTTATTTTTCAGCCATGTTTTTACCAACTAGCATAACAAGAAGTACACGGGGTATGTTTACATAATAGCGTGCCCTGGTCTTATAGGTATGGCACTATGAATCACATACCTAGAGCATTTTCACGGTTCGCAAAGATAAGCGCTGTCAACTAAACTGAAATAACAAGTGAACAATCCAACAAAGCCTAGCACACAAGCTATGTGCTACACAGAGCTACAAAAAGACGAGCCCAAGTAAAGTTTCTGCTACCTCAAGTTCTGGAATTTTACGAGCAAAACATGCAAACCAGTTTCAAAGCTTGCACTGGAAGGACTTTAATTGAAACAGGCACATAAACAATCTACATTACAGTCTGAAATAACTTTGGTAGGCCGGAGAGGCCCCACCCAGATGATAAAGCGACTGGAGATTGCCTCCACGATTAAAGTAGAATGTAGATTTAGTCCCACTCATGAGCTAGATAGCACAGCGATTGACAAGTCGGTTTAGGGTGCAAGTGTATGTTCATCTGCCTTCAAGAGAAAAAAATCTAAAGCTGCATCAGTGCTTGTATGTTATACTGTATTTTTATGTATGCTGCATCTATGGTACTATATTCAGTGACAAGTTCCATCTCGGCCGTGGCATCCCCTTGTCGAAACGGGGTTGCCACGGTAGAGATTGAACTTGTCACCGAATCTAGCAGCAGAAATACAGTACACCCACTAAGCGTGGCCTCTGCTAGAGCCGCGCTTTTCATTGTAGAATTGCGGTTCTAACACCATGTCAAGCTTTACTGCTAGTGTAGCAAACCTCATCCGGCACGGGAAAGGTTTGAGACAGCTGCAAGCCCGGACAGCCAGCTTGCAAAACTGTTGCAAAGCCCAAGCTGGCTTGACCAGTAGTTTAACATAATCAGGAAATGTAAAATTTTAAAGAAGCATGCAATGTGGCAAAAGATTCACAAAAGGAAGAAAGAATCGCATCAGCCTATTTGTAGCACGAACCTGTGAAATCTGAATGATTACTTCAGAAATTGCAACCTTTTCGCTAAGAGTAGACTGCTTCACAGATGTTCGGGTGCACAAAGGCGGTGCTGAATCTGCTCGACTTTCAAAAACCCGATCTCTGTTCGACATCAAGATGAGCTCGCAATATAACTTCTGTTCAAGAGCACTTTGAATATTCTTTTTTTTTTTCAGTCAGTACCAATCACACATTGTTGAAACACTGCCTGTCAATTTGCTGCAACTTCCAGTTCTGAAAAAAAGATGTTGCTCCTAACACGATAGACTGATTAATGTTTCGAAACCTACATGTTGCACTAGAAAGATTAAATACTTCAAGTCACGTTGACAAATGCTATGCAAAAGTTAAAAACAAATCTAAACATTTCATTTTAAAGAGACACTAAAGAGAAGCGACGGATTGGTTTATATTGACAAACTGCACTCAAAGAACTCTAATGCCATATGTTTCACTAACATAAGTTCATTATTAGTGGAGAAAACCAAGGTTGTATTATTTTTGAATTTGGCAGGTGACGTCAGAAATTTTAAAGTGTATTTTTCGCAATTTCAAGACATGGGCTAGATAAGTTTTCTGAAACTTCGTATGCTAGATCTATAGCAACCGCAGATGATGATGTGCTTCATTTTTAACTATTAGAAGCTACGTAGGACCCAGAAAAAAGAAGCCTTCGAGATCTACAAAGCCCCGGTCTGGTGCATGAATTTCATTGCGGCGTCTCTACCCATATTTTCTTTTCACGAGTTGTCTCACTAACCAAGCGTCGTGTCGCAGTAAGAGTGGCGTTTTTGAGATTGTGAAATTTGTACTTATTTAATACGTGAAAAATCGCTTTTCTCTATAGTGTCCCATTATTTACATTCCCAAAAAAAGGGGGCCTCCCTTAAAAAAAGGCTCTAGGTCTAAGACACCTTGGTTTGAGAAAGTGCGCATTCGTTTTTGCAGGCGAGTGCTACAGATCAAGTGCATAGCAATTTATTTTCGTTTTATTAAGGTACATTTATGAGCCACTCACCTGGCGAAGCCTCTGTTTACCGGACCCCTTTCTACGAGAAGTAGGCGAAGCTGTTGGCAGGGGCCGTGTGGGGGTCCCAAAAAAGCTCCTGGGCTGGCCCACAGCATGGACTTCGCTTAATTGGGTACTGGTGGTCTTGGATACAGGGCTGACTGTACCGCTCGCATGTGCCTGCAGCAACAGGCAGGTCAATGAGGCGCATGCGCTACTTTTAACCTGATCAGAGCTGAAAAGGCGTTTAACATCTGAAGCAAGCCATAGGACAGTGCCATTTTAACTTGGGTAAAAGGTGCTGCCTGTGTGCAGTATACTTCACCTAAATTGCATGCGAACAAAACCACTCAAATCTCATCATAACGAAATTGCATCTTACACGAAAACTAAGTTTGCTATATCCGAAAGTTCGTTAAGAAATTCATTTCTAACAGTATGTCTACGGCAAGACAATTTTTATTTACTTCGTCATAAGAGATATTTTGTTATATCTGGGTGTACAGTAAACGCTTGTTAACTCAAACTCGCATATCTCGAAATCTCGGTCAAGTCGAAACTTTCTTTTGCCACGCCCGCCATAGGCGGCATGTATTTGCCCCCTCTTGAAAGGTTTTTGCAGGGGACAGCGTATATCTCCAAATCTTGACCTGGAGGGAAGAAGGCAAAGTCCACTCCCAACAGGAAACGAGGGCGTTGTGCAAACGCTTAGGTCTTACTATACGTGCTAAACACGGTCGTGAAGGGTGAATTTGAAATTCCCGCTGTCGCAGCCGTTTGCTATTCGCCTTCTGAAGCAACTATGGGAATGGTCAAGTGTGTGCACCTGTGCACGCCTTCTGCACGGCGTGCAGCGTGCCATCAGCACCGTCCGTACGTAAGCTAGCCCTTGCATGTTCGAGGCAGTTGTCTTTGTTCCCAGCGATCTGCGCGAGACGAATCTTCAGTGCGTGGTCTGTGCAACGAATGCTTCCAAATATCAACCAAGATGTGCCCCCCAAAGCAGTACAAATCGTTAACGTTGGAGAGAAAAGCCGCTTTAATCAACGAAGTGGAAAGAGCATGTCGAAGCAAGTTGTGCATCGCCAAAGAATTCGGCACCCCCTTGTCAATCCTCTCGACAGTGCTTAAGAACAAGCAAACGGTTATGGAAGGCTTCGAGCAAAGCTTCTAACGAGGCGGACGTCCCCGTTACCAGTATGCTGTCGTTGAGATGGCTTTGAACAATGCAGATGACCACGCAGAAGAGGAAGAGCCACGAGAAGTGCCTACGACGACAGAAAGGCCTAACATGCTACACTTGCTCCGCAACAAGGCCGAATGCAGTGGTGGCGAACAACGGCTCATACGATGAGTTGAGCAACTGTAAAACGCCTTTCTCGGACCGAGCAAAAACGCGAAACAGACGAGAATTACACAGTCTTTTGGTCCTCGGTGATAAATTCTTTTTCCCTGCGAATTCTTGTGCCTTTGTTACAGTAGCTCTCTCGTGCAGTGCGGCTTTTCCCAACAACACTGGCTTTTCTTTTGCAGTGACCTGGGCAAATATTTTCGACGTTTTGCTCAAGTAGAAATATTGCTTATCTCGAAATATTCCTTGGTTTTCACGGCTTCGAGTTAAGGGATTACTGTAGTAACCTCACTGAACTGTCATGCACATACTGTATGTGCATTTAACTGCCTTTAACTGTATGTACATTTAACTGCATTTTTGACTAATGTACAGTGCCCAATATTGTCACAGGTGCATCTGTATTTTCCTGCCCTAGTCAAATTCTTTCACAAAATCAATACATGCACACTATGGTGGTGTAGCAACGATTACGCTCGAATGTTAACCCTAAGGTCGCGGGACCGAATACCAGCGGTATTGGCCGCACTTTCAATTAATGCAAAAATGTGCGAGGCTCATGTACTTGGCTTTAGGAGCACATTAAAGAACCTGGTCAAAATTTTCAAAGCACCCACTACGTTCATATTTGAAAATTTTGTTGAAGCACACTAAAACGAACGGACAGAAGAGGCTGACAAGTACAGTCTTCTGTCCGTCCATACTTTAGTGTGCTTCAACAAAATGTTAAATTATGAACGTAATCCAACTGGCCCAACTTGCCATCTTGCCCCCACTACGCTGTTCTTCGTAATCATAACGTCGTTTTGGGACGTTAGACCACAGCTATTCCTATATTATCAAGGCATACATTTCTAACCACTTATGGGGACAGGCCACACCAAAATATTCTGGAACCTGTCATTGCTTATGCTGTACCAATGTATGCAAGCAACAAGAGTTAAGCAATTATGTGTACATTATCGAACATTCCAGCGGTAACACTGCAATAGTTGACCATGCATGCAAAGAAGAAATGTTCCATCGATAATAAGATTACGGACAAAAACTGACAACTATGCTTGACTATCGTTTCATTGCACAGGTCGTCTCATTTCTGGACACAGGTTTTAAAATATGCAGTTCCATCTTCACTAGTTCGAGTATTGCCTTTATCACTGATGCAAGCACGTGAAAACCTCAATTTTAAATTTAAAAACTGCAATTTGGAGCAAAACTGGCTTTGGCTCAGCTACGTAGTTACAATAAGCCCTCGTTATTGGCCAGGTCATCGGGGCAGGTGGTGAATTCCATTAAGCGGCTAAAAGCACTGAAGAAATCAGTCTCGACATCCACTCAGACAATCTGGTTGTTCCAATGCGCAAGCTGCAAGCCACCGTGCTTAACAGTGGCAGCAAAAAAATGCCAATATTCCGATGGCCGCACGCGCCTGACTCAATAGGCCAGGTCCGACTGCATGACGGTCCCAAGAAACTGTTACAATAATGGATTGCACAGTTTTTTTTTTTTTCTCTAATATCATGACACATAAATCGGTACACTCATTTAGCACAGTTAAATGAGGGTTCACAGATAAATTTTTCATTTCCACGTGCCGTACTACAAACGGAGTCTAGAAAAACTTCGGTCTGTGTTGCTACAAGTTGGATAAAGTACATAATTTTAATAAGAATCATATGCACACCTCCTTATTTGAAGTGTTAGCTACCACTAAGAGATTCTCGTTGCCTTGTTTAACAGAGGATTATTGGGGTGGCAGCAATTAAGACCTAGAGACAAGGCATCTAATTTTTTTTTGCACTCTTCAGCACATCAGTCGTGCATTCATTCGTAGCCTACAATTTGCCCAAGAGTATCACCGTAGAAGGTGTTACAACAAAAATAACTAGGCTTGTACGAACAGTGAATTTTAAGTTCGAAGCGAATAGGGTTTTTGGTCAAATAATTTCGAATCAAATAGAATATAGGATGTATAAAGAAAAATGGGCATATTTATCATGACCTAACTGTCCTGCACATTTTTTTTTTTTCAATATAAATAAGGCCTCTATGTAAAAGTGCTTTCTTTTCTTTCCCGCTCAAATGAAGTCGAGACAACTTAGAGAAGTAGCAGGATTTGACTTTCAGTAGGATGCAGGTGATGACCTGTAAACTACTAACATTATTCATTAAAGTTAGAATGTATAAGTCAACAAAGCAGGCTTTTAAGCTTAAAAAAAATAATCAATCGATTTGAGGATCATATGTTCATTTAAAGTGTTTTTCAACAACTTTGCAAGTAGCCATGGAATGGATTCACTAAAGAAGCTTATTGCCTCATGAATTAACCGCTGAAAAAACTTTTAGAGCCTGTCCAGTATAAGCAGAGTTTAGCGATTCCCCACATTATACAACTTCATTCTCCCTTCTTGTCTCGATGAAAGCGCTTGAAGCAAAGCCGCGAGAAATGGCATACGGAAAGAAAATATGTCGGGTGTGCGTGGTGACCTTGTGAACTCTTTTTTTTTTCTTTTTCTTTGAATACGCACGCGGCTACCCACGGCGGCCCCAATAAAAACCATGCTCAAATCAGCCAATGGCTGGTACAATGGCTGTGTCGAGTGATTTTCGACATAGTGTCGTCATTTGCTGAAAGAAGAGAGCAATTTTTACACGATTGAGAATTTATTGTGAATTCCAGGTCACGTGCTGCGCGATAATATTAAGCTCACATGTTCTCGGTTGTCTCGACTGCCGATTAGCAGCGTTAGCTGGCCATGCTTAACCAGTGTTGCCGGGCTCCTCTATATTTAAAGTAGGACTTCGCGGCAAAGCGAAATTCCCCTAGAAAGGTGCTTTCACAGCTTAACACCACTACACTGCAGTGAAACTACCCTTACAGGCTGTTACAAGAGGACAAATATAGATCTATTCGTTCATATTGTCGCGACATGAAGATAACAGGATACAGGACGACGGTGCGACCAGGAAAAACGAGGTCTGTATTAACAGAACAAAAAAGCAGCCGCTTCGACGTCGTCTTCCTCAAAGCAACCGTGGATGCTGTCCACGCTCATTACTTCGTAGTCCTCCGTCTTCTTGCCCGGCCTTTAGCCGTGACATTAGCCTCCCATTCAAGAAAGCATCGTCCCATTCAAGAAAGCATTCAGAAAGCATCAAAGTGGTTTGTACTCGTTGGAAACGCCCGAGTTCATTCAGATAAATAAGGTTTAATCCGAACAACGTGCACAACTTCTGGAGCACACCTTCGACGCCTTAAGGAGTGCGCAGTATCACAAACAACCTGTCACTGAAACGTCGTAGAACTTTATAGGGCCCGAAGTACCGTCTTAACATTTTTTTCCGAGAGGCCACGGTGCAGAATAGAAGTCCACATTCAAACTTTCTCTCTTGGCTTGTACGAGACTAGACGGTGACGAAGGCTGTACCACCTTGAATCGTAGTCTTGCTGGCGACTAATACGTAGGCGTGCAAGTTGTCGGGCTTCTTTGGCAGGCTGGGTGATATAATCAGCATCCATCTCAACCTTTTCGCACTCGTGTGGCAGCATAGCATCCAGCATAGTGGTTACTTCACGACCATGAAGAAGGTGAAATGGCGTTCTTGTTTCTTGACGAGCCGTGTTATAGGCGAATGTGACATACGGCCAGAGCTCGTCCCAGTTTTTATGCTCCACATCGACGTACATGCAGAGCATATCCACAAGTGTCTTGTTGAGACGCTCTGTAAAACCATTCGCTTGCGAATAATACGCCATTGTTCGCCGGTGGGATGTGCCACTAAGTCTTAAAACCGTCCGTAATGGTTCGGCTGCGAATGCAGTTCCCCTGTCAGTTATTACAACTGAAGGAGCACCATGCCTAAGCACCACATTCTCCATGAAAAATCGGGCTGCTTCACTTGCCGTGCCCCTCTCCAGAGCCTTGGTTTCGGCATAACGAGCGAGGTAGTCGATGGCTACTCTAATCCACCTGCGACTGCCTATGAGGCGGGAAATGGGCCCAAAAGATCCATTCCGACTTGAGTGAATGGAGCAACAGGCATGTCAATAGAATGGAGATGGCCTGGTGGTTTGACGGGTGGGACTTTTCTGCGCTGGCAATCAAGGCACGTCCGAACATAGTGTTGAACGGTCACCGTCAGTCTTGGTTGATAGTATTTCTGCCTCGCTCTGCACAGCGTATGCGTGTAAACCAAGTAGCCGGATGTTGGTTCATCGTGGCATGCCTGTAATACTTCACTCCTTAGAGATGTTGGCACGAGAAGTAGCCGTTTTCGTGCGACGTGAAGTTCATTTTATACAGGGCGTCATTGCGCAAGCAACACGACGGAAGCCCTCTCGCAAACAGTCTAGGTACAGCTGAAGTGTGACCTTCCAAAAAACGAAATACGGGTTCTAGTTCCGGGTCGTCTCGTTGCAGCTGTGGGATAGTAGCAATGTTTGCAACTTCGACAAAGACTGTATCGTCATCATCAGCCGTTGCAGGTTCGTATGGCGCACGAGAAAGGCGGCAATCGGCGTCTGAATGTCGCTTCCCCGATCTGTAGACCACCGTCATATCAAATTCTTGAAGCTTCAGGCTCCAGCGCGCCAACCGTCTTTTAAATCTTTTAAATTTTTCTTAAAATTGTCTTTTAGAGAAAGGGTCTTTTAAATTTGTCAGCCAGCAGAGGGAGTGATGGCCGCTGACAACATTAAAAGGACGACCATACAGATATGGGCGGAATTTCATAATGGCCCACACTACCACAAGGCCCTCTTTTTCCGTGGTGGAATAATTTTTTTCCGCACGTGAAAGAGTTCTGCTCGCGTAAGCAATTACTCGTTCAGCACCATCCTGCCACTGCACGAGTACAGCTCCCAAGCCAACATTGCTAGCGTCGGTGTGCACTGTTGTCGGGGTGTCATCATCAAAGTTTGCGAGGACTGGTGGCTTCTGAAGGTGTTGCCGCAGCTCGTCGAATGATTTTTGCTGTTCATTCCATACGAATGCGACGTCTCCTCTGGTAAGGTGGGTCAACGGCAAGGCAAATACTTCGAAACATTCGATATTTAATGATGATTTATATGTGGGGTTTAACGTCCTAAAACCACCATATGATTATGAGAGACACCGTAGTGGAGGGCTCCGGAAATTTCGACCACTCTGGGTTCTTTAACGTGCACCCAAATCTGAGCACACGGGCAACATCCGATATTTAAATTCAAATCGAAGTGAATTCAAATACTCTATTATTCGTTCGAATATTCGAAGCATTTGAACATCTGCACAAGCCTAAAAATAATGTTTAATTTACACCAAGGAGAACTGCTTTGCATGAAAATGATAGATTTATGTGCATTGTTCGCATAATATAGTAGCACACACTCGAGTATTAAAGCCCACTGAACAAAGTAAGGTTAATGATAAATACAAACTTCAAGATGCAGATTTTATTAGAATGCAGCAGAGTGGGCAATAAAAAGATGCTACAAATAAAATGAATATACTGCAGTTCTAAACAGAGAAAATTTAATGCACCACAAATATCAAAGTATTGAACAGCATAAAGGAAAAACCCCGCTAGTTCATACAAACGTATTGTGCGGGATAACAAAAGCATTCTCAAACGATCATCATATTGGACACCCATTTGCTTTGTAGGATCACAGACATCACACATTAACTAACTTGCCATAAAAAGAACCCCTCAATAACCTGGGTCTCAGGCATTACTCTGTAGGTTAGCAGCTTGTGCACATTCACATACTACAACACTCCCCCAGTAGCAACTTCTCTCAACCAAACTAAACAAGAATTTTGGAATGCCACTGTAATTCTACTGCCTGAGAGAGTTTTCTACACACTCATTGGAAGTTAAAACAAACTAAAGAGTTTCCCTTAGGAAAAAACTTTGACTTCATGAATAGAGAAACGAACTAAGTCCTCATGTCGACACTGCCAACTAGCAGATGCAGACATGAGAAACCTCATAAAGCAAAGCCAACTGGTAGTACCTGAACAGGAGCTGTTAGTGCAAACTGCGTTTACTTACCTGACCTAACCTGTCTTTTTCAGAGTCTTTCAGGCCATTAGGTGAGCTATTCGGCAGTGGCCATGCTGAAGCGATGTACAAGTTAACTGGCTCGTTTGCCAGGCGACCACGATGTGAGGGGCTGTGCTGGTAGTTGGCCGTCTTTGAAGCAGAGCTGGAGGCCGCAGCACCCTGGGGAGCCTGCAGCGACTGAGAGGGCATGGCATGTCGATAATGTTCAGGAACATGCCCTCAGAAGGGGGTGAACCAGTTCAGAACTGAGGGTGTCTGGTCCAACCCGGAGTGACTGGACACTCGTTATAGCAGTCCTTGATGACAATGTGCTTAAATCAGCTAGAAGTGCACCTGTGCATAGAGTATTAATCTATACGATTATGAGGGGTGTCGTAGTGGATGGAAGGCTCCACAAATTTCGACCACCTGTGTTTCTTTACACTGAACCTAAATCTAAGTACACAATCTAAGTTCACAAACATTTTTGCCTCCATCAGAAATGCAGTGGCCGCGGCCAGGCTACAATCCCACCACGTTCGGGTCAGCAGTCAAGCTTGTACCTACAAAAGCCCACAGAAATTTCTTAAGTATGTTTGCGATTTTATGATTTACAGCCAATGTTAAGGACACATATGTTCCCTTTCTAGTAGCAACAACTGTGGCGTAAAATGAGAAGCAAAGCCAAGGCAAATGAGGAGACTATGCAAAGAGAGACTCATCATGCTATCACTCTTGTTCTACTTGTGAATAGGAAGCTCATGCGTCCTTGAAGCCTTTTTTCCACACTGTACAGAGTATTTACGATGGCCAATTATGAATTTAGCACCAATAACGACTTAAACCAATTTAATGTATTATGCTTCTCAGACTGCAGTGAAAGTCCGTGCAAGTCACAAGGTTGTCTCGGTGGCTCGTCAATGTGGAGTGGTTGATTTATCGACAAATAACAAACCAGCCGCAGGGCCATTAACTCAGAATGCACGGTGGGAAATAAAAGATGTGCAACTATGTTTAGCGGACCTAATTGAATGAATTTCGGTATTGCGGGGCTCTCAACTTGATTGATTGATATGTGGGGTTTAACGTCCCAAAACCACTATATGATTATGAGAGACGCCGTAGTGGAGGGCTCCGGAAATTTAGACCACCTGGGGTTCTTTAACGTGCACCCAAATCTGAGCACACGGGCCTACAACATTTCCGCCTCCATCGGAAATGGGGGCTTTCAACTTGCAAAGCTGCTAGTAAACTACATTATTACATCACATATATTTGGCATCAAGAGAGGCAAGCCTAATGGATCAACATGCTAACATCGGTGCTACGAGAAATCCTCAGGCTCAACATTTATTAAACTTGACTTCAAGAATTTTGTTCCCAATCACAGCCGAGTACAAAGATTTTTTCCACTGTCACAATGAAAAAACTAATGTGCAACGTTGCATCACAAAAAAAAATACCACAGAGAGAATGAAGTAGGTATTCACAAGAAACCCTTATTTGTCAACATTTTAAGTGTACAAGCTACACATACTAAACAAATCCGTCTCGCATTACCATTAAGAATAAAGGTTTGTCACATGACAAACATGTTCTAGCAGACTATATGAAGATCACCAGCCACCGTGAGTATTTAAACCATCTCAAGCAGGACTTTTCAATTAAACCAAGGCTCAGGTGGCAGAGTACAGAAGTTCCTCTGTTGAAAGTTCGTCAAAACGTTTCAACCAGAGAGAATAAAATTGTGACCTACCAGTCGCAGCATGAAGCTACAATGACCACCATCAGAAAAATAAAAGCTTGAAGTGTAAAAAAGTGGCAAAGCTACCGCTAAGTCATGCAAGGCCTGAAACAGTGAATCCGGCTGATTTTTAAGTTTGATCTGCTTCCTAGTACGTAGTTGCAAGGCTATGTGTTGCCGGCTGCTTCTCCACGAAAAGAGGCTTAAGCGAGTTAAACCACAGCGAGTCACAGACACTAAACAGACGCTTTAACTCCAGGGACAGAAACTCGCACTGAAATAAAGCGTTCACTCTTCCCATAAATCCATGGGCATGTTGTTTGCTCAGGGCTTCGATCACTTCGGGGGGGGAGTGGGAGATGTTTCCCCACAGTGGCCGCTGCCTTTCCAGTTCCCTAGTTATTCTCCCGTATGCACCACTGAAGCACTCCGCACAGATGCTTCAGCAAAGTTGAAACGTGCATCCACGGTATTTATCTTTGGGTGAGTCACAATGGTTAACGACGACGATAGCTTTTTGTGCCGTCCAAAGCTTTTATGGCAGGCTTAAGCTGCTTTGGAGTTAAGAGAATTCATTTTGGCCCAGAATGAGCCTCCTTTGGCCTTGTGAGCTTCCACAGAACTGACTTATCGTGGAGGCAGTAATGTTGCACATCTCAAGATGCATTTAAGAATGCTAATAGTTAAGAAGAAAGTACACAGAAAGAATACACAGAACAATAAGCAACATAGCAACATATAAGCAAGGCCACCAACCACAGAAAATCAGTTCATTTAGGGACATATCTTGGCAAGACGGCAAGTTGGGCCAGTTGACTGGGAATTATCGTGAACTTGGTTTACAGCGCAACATCAGAAACACAGACACAAGGAAGGAGCAAAAGAGAAAAAAGAAAAAGAAAAGACAGGACGGCACTGGTACGAGCTCGTTAGTGCAAAATGCTGTCTTTTCTTTCGCGATAAATTGATTAATATGCCGGGTTTAACATCCAAAAACCACCATGCAATTATGAGACACTGCATAGTGGAGGGCTCCGGAATCTCTTTCTTTCTCTTTTGCCTGCTTGCTTCCTTGTGTCTGTGTTTCTGGTGTCGCACTGTAAACCAAGTTCACGTTGAATCTATTTCATGTTTAGGTAATGGTCATTAGCAATTCTTCGTATTATACCATATTTCCTAAAGCAAATTTTGTGAGCATTCAGTGCTCTAATGTGCTGCATGCTTTGCATACTAATGTCAAATGAGTAACACAGTTGAAATCGTATACTGATTTCATTTCTCTCGTTGTGTTAGAAAAACGAAAACAAAGCAAACCCCTATTATGCAAACATTTCGCCATGAGGTTCAATCGGCGATGCTTACCACAACCGTGCAAGAAAAGATGGAATTTTCAAGCAGCTCACCTGGTGTGTCCTCGGCATCACTGACAGATCAAGTGGCGACCAGGGTAAGCTGCAAGCCCGAAATGGTCCGAATACAGCCGGGCCCCTGCACCAACAGACGCCAAAAAAAGAAGCACCAGTGAGCACAGGCAAGGTTACTAAGTACAGCGGCCGAGTGAGCTACGAGATTGTTGAGGTCGCTTCTTCGAGCACGACAGGGACTCAGTGCCAGAGAGCACTTTGTAGAGCACTCTCTCGGCAGTACGAAGTGATCTAGCCCAACTAGTCCCTCTCTCCGCTCTGGAGAGCTGAGTCGCCGAGTACGTATCGCAAAGACGGGCTTTGCTGTACGTACTCGGCTTTGGCCAGCAAAGATAATTTTGTGGGGCATCACACTCCGAGCAATGTCTAATGAGAGCGGTTTCGCACGCAGAGAAACGCTTGCCAATTGGTGAAAAAGCACCGCAGGTGACGGGATCGAATGCCGGCTGAGGCGGCTGCATTTCCGATGGAGGCGGAAATGCTCTAGGCCCGTGTGCTCAGATTTGGGCGCACGTTAAAGAAGCCCAGGTGGTCACAATTTCCGCAGCCATCCACTACGGTGTCTCTTATAATCATATGGTGGTTTTAGGACGTCAAACCCCACATATCAATCAATCAATCAATTGGTGAAAAAACAATGAACTAAGAGAAAACAGAAAGCTGACAAACCTTGCACCGTAGCCGCTGCAATGTGGTCGCTCACTGCTCGCCACAGAACACCTATACACTACCGCTTGTGCTCGCTTTTTCGTTCCATTGGCCCAAGGAGCGACGCAACAACATAATCGAATGCTGAAGCACCTAAACGAGAATGAGGAGTTTGTGGGCTGCCTAGTCACTTTTGAGGCACCGCGGCTCTCGGCGGAAGCTAGCGGCTGATTTAAATTTCGTTCGAACAGCGATGCTTCCGGCGACCACACTTCCGTTTTTGCAGCGCGCACGCGCGCTGTGGTCCACGACTAGAGGTGTGCGCCGACTGGTCGGCGCGCCGCCGCCGAGAGTTTTCACCGCGCCGCCGCCGCCGACGCGAACTGATCGGCGCGCCGCCGCCACCGCCGCCGATGATTTTCATCGGCGCAATCGGTGCGCCATTTATGCGCCAATGCTGACTTTTCACAGATTTCTCTTTTTCTTTTTCGTCTTACTTTATAGCTTCGTTTCACATTTTATGTAGCTAGTAAAAACCAGGCTTCTTGGTTATCTTCATCCAGCTTCAGAGACCGAGAGTGCCACTATGAACAGCGGCACAAGTTCTGCGGCCGCTGCATGAAATGATATATTGGACAAATTGACAAAAAATAAATGTAACAGTTACAGTAAAGCATAGACGCTGCCATCTTAGGCTTAAAAGCAATTTTTGCTGGTTTTCTATGTCGTAATTAGCGATGATTATGGTCATACGACGTTGAGTGTACTGGCCCAGCGTGTTGATGCGTGCGAGTTCACCGTAGCACTATTCAAATATTCATATGGATGCAAAACGGCGTCATTATCAGTCCAAGATGGCAGCCTATGATCGTGCCCGAAACAGGGCGTATATACAGAAGAAATGAAGTAGTATAGCAATGCAGCACGAATGCAGTGCGTTAGGTGAAGAACTACACAAAGCCCCGAAGGATGAAATCGAAATGGAGAAGTTTAGTGGAGATTAAAAGCGTCGATGCATAATACATGCTCGAACCTACTCAGGGTATATCATCACCTGTCCGTGGTGTTAAAGTTGAAGATTTTCGAGGATGACCACTCATATGCAGCGTCTCAACATGCCGCAGAAAATATTCACCATCTGTTTTATTCTTTAACCTGCGTTGGTACCGGTCTTTTCAGGCATCAGATATCCGGGATGAAGATGCCAAGGAAGTAAGATGGCAAGAGATGAGAAAAGAAGGTTCGGGGATCAACCAGATCTTGGCATCCGGTTTGCTGCCCCGCACTGGGGGTGGAGAAATAGGGGCAAGAAAGGGGGTGTAGAGAGACAGAAAAGAAAACGCATGTGCACTCAGGAGTAGGATGGCAAACTTAATAGAGGATTTATTACATTCTGTACAGACAGGGCGAGAGATCTCTTGTGAATGAGCTGGGTGGCTCACTAGAAAGTGTGCGTTTTGATTAAATCAGGGAATGGGTGCAGAATGCGCTGTTGAATCACGGGACACACACACCATTTCTAACGGTGCCGCTCACACTCGCTCAAGTCAACGTCTTTTATTGGGGCGTGGTCACCACACTGCGCCTGTGACGCCAAGAAACCATTGTGGTCGTCTCGTCGAACGTCTTATGGTGTCGGAATGCCGCCTCACTTCCCGGCTAAGATGGACAAAACACGGCGGACAGCAGGCTGGCTGCCCTTTGGTGACTTGTTTGATGAACAAAGAACGCCTCTCTCCTTCGTCGGCCCAGGCGCCGCGCGTAACAACGCTATGCAGTGGTGAGCAGAGGCGTATTAAGCTTGTCTAAGATCACCAGTTTTAAAAAGAACAAAACAAAATTAAAAAAACTTGCCAGCAGAAAGTTTACAAGAGACGGCTGGATTCATCAATAATGTGGAGACAGACACTTAAGCGGCATGCCATATATGACGTAGTCCAGCAAACATATTTTCATCACGTAACTTGAACGGACCTACTGGCACTGGGAAAGACGAATAATAATTGTTGCGGGCAGTGGTGATGTACTTCTGTTGCGAAGGTAATGCTCAGAATCAACCAAATAAATCTTAACATTATATTCAGGTCTTGATAAACAGTAAGTAAAGTTAGAAAGCTCCTCAGGTGGCCAAGTGATAAATTACTTTACCATACTTTATGGTGAAGTAAATTGCAAATAAATAATGCAACCGCTGTTTAATTGATATTCAATGACGTGACCGTGATCAACGGTGTGTCTTCGCTATAGAAACTGGAACGTTATATGCGGACACGAGCGGGCGAATGCAGCGGAGAACGAATATGTCACGTAATAAAAGCGATGTGATGTGGCACAACTTCGCCTGTACAACTCCGTGCCCTTTTGCTTGCTCGTGATCTATTCGAAGGAGCTAGCCAAGTCTCGGGTAGAAGTTGAGCAGAGTAGCCGGGGCTGATAAGAGGAACGTTTATATACACTATTTACACACTAAAGGTAGCGTAATACTATATGTTGATGGTAGCATCATGGAAGCTTGATGGGAGCTTCTCAAAGCTGTATCAGACCGTCTCTGCAGTGCTCGTGTTTTAAGCCCTGGTCTTCCTAAAATTCTCTGCAGGAGAAAACAATGGAGAGTTTGCAATAATCTGCAAGGCATCTTTTCTGTAAGGTTAGTTTTTCAAAACTCTCGTTCACAGACTGCTTTTCTCGCTCATTTCATTTTTGTCATTCCCCTTTTTGAGATCTTGTTGTACTCGCGTGCCTTCGCTGGAATTTGGAGAGGTGACATTTTGTTGTACTCGCGGGCTCAAAATGAGAAAGAAAAGCAGTCTGTGAACGAGAGTTTTTGGTTGGAAAACAAACCTTACAGAAAAGCCACCGTGCAGATCACTGTAAACTGACAGACTGCATGTCCATTCAGTTCAGGGCAGTCCGAAGGAATAGACCTCTCCCTTTTTGTAAACAGTGTGACGTCACTGCGGGCACCCCGCCCCCTACACCCTCTCTCGAAACAGGTGCTGGTTGGCAAGAAAGTTCCTCGGGCGGCATCTTTATGCATAGCAGAGCTGCTTGTCTGCATTCTTTCGACAGAAATTTCTACATCGCTATGTTCTAAAGTCACAGCTTTTGAAAGAAGGGGGTCGCTGAAGGGTTACTGCCCATAGTGTGTAAATTTGCTCATCGCAGCTGGGTGGACGGAGAAACTGTTTAGAGTACTGAGAGACGCGACTAACATGCAGTGGGCTTCACCCACGTAGATGATAGCCATAAAAAAAACTGATCTTTTTTGAAAGCGAACCTTTTGAATATACACGATTACTGGCACTTTGAGAAATATTTGCATGGCATGGCTGTAAACTTACTCAATTTCCATCGTGGCATGTGCAATACGAGGTACAGCATTGGTGGCAGCATGGTTTTGAGCTGCTATGCGCAAAGTCACGGATAAGATTGTCACTCATTGCCCAAAACTCTCATCGGAGATGAATGAGAAAAAAAAAACACTTCTTTCCGTTGGTTAGGCTGAGGTTAACATATCCTCGTGGAAATCAAAGTGAAGTTCTGCCGCTGTGTTTCTCAATAACCTAGTAAAAATTCATGTTAAGTAAAACCCGACATCTTGATATTATATATAATATTATCTGGCACAGTTATCTTGCTGCATTTGACACCTATAACGTGTTTTCGTACTTATCGCTCCTTTAGGCCTGATACACAAACTTCTAACGCGCATTTTCACTTCATAAGGATCGAGTCGTAAAAGTACAAAGTAGATGAGAAACCAAAATCTCCGCTGTTTCCATTAACACGTATCAAGTATCCGATATTACGAGTTATAGCCATGGTGAAGCATATATGCAGATTCGACAACGCTACAACATGCTTATAGCTCATGCGTAGTCGTATATATCACCAGGAGATCATGCACTTTTATTTTTCTGCAAGCCGCGCATACGTTGAGATGTACCCACTCGCGGATAATCGCGTCAAATGCATGTTTACCTTGACTAAAATGTGAGACCGTAAAGTTATATCGACAATCTGATACTAAAACCGGCCCACAATGAATACCTGTGTTTTCGCAAAAATGGACGCATCGCATTATTCACACTGCACACACCATGCACAATATTCCCAATTTTACCGTCTGTAAAGATGAACCAATATTGTCGATGCCTTTTAACGCACACTACACGCCACCGTCAACACTGCACATTTTCAAACTAGATGCCGCTGTTCCTCGCACAGACCGCCACGTGTGTTCACTTCTCCGAGATAAACAGCCAGCCAGCGTGGCGAAGATTTCATCACGCACTTTATCACACACCTAGATGTTCTCTGACACATGCCACAGCTAATGTTGCCACTGTGAGATGAAGATTACGCTTTCAAAAAGAAGAAAAAATTGCCCCAAGCACCGAGCGACTACACCCACACAGGCACCGGCAGGAATGTTTTGCCAACCACCGCCTTGCACGTGCACCGGTGACGTCACCCGGTGACGTACCCCGGTAGAGGTCTATTGTCGTCTTCATCTCCGTCTGCCGAACTGGGGGGGGGGGGGGGTAGTGGTTAGAAGAAGGCGCCTGAATTCTGCAACCCAGCAGGGAGCGCAGGGCGCAGCGAATAAGGATAAAAAAACGAGAGAGGGAGAAAGCGAGAAAACGTCAAATACTGCCGTCTTTTCAACCTAGGAAAGAGAGAGAATGCACGTTCAGTTCGCCACACGGTGAGAGGGAAACACAACGTAGGTCACAGTGCAATAATACGCACAACACAGCACAGTGCAATAACATTGCATCGCACGTGCAGAATAGGGTCTGCAGTGCTAGGCAGGCTAGGGCTTGAGGGAATGGAAGACCTGCAAGCACCACAGAGTGTGGGAAACATACCTGACGACGGATCCCAAGCGCGTCTCGTGGCACGTCGAACAAATCAAGCAGCCTCGATTTCAAACAGCTCTTCCTAGGCCGTCGTCGGTCAGGCGTGTCCAAAGAGTTTTTGACGAGAGGAGCCAACACCCCTAAAGAATTCGAAGTATGACTTTCGTGTTGTCCCCACTTTGGGCGCACCTCGAGAGCGTTGACCCGGAACAAATCAGGGTAGCCTTAGCTGCAATCATCTCCCGCGTCCAAGCAGCGCCCAGCCAGGGAGGCCGATCTTAACATCTTCTACAGACACACGCACACAAGCACGCACAGTTTCACTCCGAGAGGGAATCGGTAGTGGTCGCAATGACGTACGTAACGTGCATCTTCTATAAAAAGGCGTGCAGTGTATGCCATAGCTTCTTTTCTTAGAAAGTCTTGAAATTCTAGTATATTTTCATTATATAGCTGAAGTACGACGCGGTTGTTAGTCGCATATATTTGGGTTAAAGTACTACAAACATTTATTCGACGCGCATGATTTCTGGAAATGATACTCCTGAATGATGCGCCAAGAAAATGGAAATCGCTCCAACATTTTTTTTAACTAAGCTTGCAAGTGGGAGTACTTGTTCTCTGTCTGTGCTTTTCCATGGTTCATGAATGTTAAGCCCCGCTGCCGCTTCTATAGAATGATGTACAATAAGCCGTATCAACGCTGTGACAGGATTTCCTACAGACTACCAAGCATTCGACCACCAGACATTTTCCCTCCGGCATATTTTGATTAAAAGAAGCGACATATTTTTGCTGAAAACTCGGTTTATGCACTGGGGCGCGGTGCACAGATGTTGCACACTACAACTCTTGACCATCGCGAACACGAAGATGGCAAGTAGAAGCCTTCATGCTATTGTCTGTACGGCCGGTGTAACGAAACCCTCTAGTTTTGAGGTTGGTGGGTTAAACCATGCACTTTGCTCATTGCTATTTTTCATCATGGCGTTTGTCTATTCACTGAGTGGTGCTATGTGGAGCACGCGGCAGTAGTGCCGATGTGCTTTTTGGTGCTGGTACAAAAAGAAAACTAGTTTGGATCGCTTCTTCAAGGAGTCCTTCAATTAAACCTATGCTAGGGGACTGCATAGAAGACTATACGCCTGACACACTTGGAAAAGTAAAGCACACTGTAAGAGACCACTTCTGATAATTTAAGGACTTGTAGACCATCACCGTCTAGACTGTGGTGTTCTGCAGAAAGATGTTGAGCCAATGACGCGCCACATTAGGTTCTAAATTTAACATTGATGTGTCCAGACATAATTATACTAACAGCGCATTTGCTATCAGCCTGCCCTGTGTACCGACTGTAAGTTTTTTCAAAAAAGCTTTTTTTTGTTTTTAGTGAGTGAAATAATTTTGAATTGGCGTTCTACTGATTCCAGTCCTCACATGTGTTTATATGAAGGTGGTTGATTTATACTTTAAGCAATGCATCCTAGCATTAAGTGTAACCTTAGCAGACGCGAGAAACATCATAGACAGCATATCCAGCTCTCTAAGTAGTTATTCAAATTATTTACATGCAAGTATTAGCTTTAGTCAACGAGGAATTTGAATACTTGTAGAGTGCACCCCGTGGACATCTTGTGACACTCTGAAAGGATACCGACGTGTCAAGCACCTCGTTAATTACACCCGAAGATTTATAAATTGATACAGCACAACGATCATGCAAAGAATCCGCGAAAATAAAAAAGGGTGCTTCGCGGCGGATAAGTTGCAATTATAAACCAACACATGATTAATGGTCAATTAAACATGGTCCCTCAAATACTATTCAGTTAGTTCATAACTGTGACTTTTCTGCCATGCAATGTTTTTTTAGGATTCTTTGCTTTTATCGCATAGGTTGGTATCACTTCCCGGAAAGGGGAGAGCTGCATCTGGGTAGGGTTCGCATTTATTGTTGACTAAAGCTATAATAATGTGGCACTCGAAATGCCGAAAATCAAAATGACGAACTTCTGTAATGCCAAAATTTAGAACACCGAAAAATCAAAAAGCCAATTATACAATATACCGAAAGTGTAAGATGTCAAAAAATCAAAACACCTAACTATCTAAACACCGAAATATCAAAATGTCTGCGTCACGTAGCTATACTGGAAGATGAAGCACCTAGCTTAATTGGAGGTTACGCCAGCAGACTCGTTCACCCTCATTTCCAGTTGTCCCTTTACATTTATCTCAAGCCTTCATAGAAATAGCAAACTATAAACTTTTCCACCTCCAATCGCACATCAGAGTGATTTCTTGCTTATCGCTAATAGCTTGTGTGCAATTCATTGTCGAAAACTTGAAACGTCGTCATTGTACGGGTTGCCCAGAGCAGCATCAATCGATTTTGCGTAACCCTTGTTTCTTGCTCTGAAAGCGGCGGGGTTGTCGCTCCCTTGACGATGCCTTCGAGTCTGGCTTGCTTCCTCTTCATGGTAGCAATAAGTCGAAAGTGCATGGCTGTCGTAGATCACTTTCTTCGAGATTGCCATGCGAGTACCTTCTACAGGAAGGTCGGTAGTCACTCTGGCGTTGCAGTCTCCTCACTTCTCGCACCTCCAATAATGCCTAGAATACACCTTCTTGTCAAACACATGAACATAACCACAACTGCAACAAAGTATTGGCTTTCCTTTTTAAGAACACAACCCACCGCACCTTCGTCCATTTCCCTCCGAATCGGGGGTATTCGCGTGCATTGTTCAAGGGATTTTCTTCAATACGTCTTTTCAACATTTTCATTTTCCAGCATTTGCTGTTTTAGGTGTTTCGATTTTATGGCATTTAAAATTTTCAGCTTTTTGACATTGGACCTTTTAATAAATCGGAGTCTTGATTTTTGACATTTTGATAGGGACCCAAGCTAATACTCCCTAATAAATCACTTCAATTAGCCTGAACAAAGCTTAATGTGTTCTCTAAATGCTTCTCGCTTCCACACAGCTTGTATTTCATGCAAGGATTCGTTGTTACAGGGTATGAACACGTGCAAGCACACAGATAACTTAGATAAGGCGAATATAACTAGTGAATAATTTTCTCCCCTAAAACAAAAAGTAAACAAAAACTTCCAGTCAGTACGCAATGAAAATCACTACTAAATCGACAGTTCAGTATATTTTTTACCTGAAACACGTCAATGTTAAACTTACGACCACTCATGAGCAAAAAAAAAAAAGCTTTTTTAGCAAATTTTGACGCCAGTTGTCCACACTATTTTGCATTACGTGCGTTTAAAATTATTTTTCGCCTACAGGAAAACTACTTGACCATTCGTTAATACAATCTATTTCATTTCACTATTATCTGTCTATGGAAAAAATCTCCGATAGGAGCCATATTTCTCATCCTTAAGACAGCGATAGACACCCATGAAAGGGTTCGTAAAAAGTATTTCAAGTTAAAAGGACACCCCTGTTCAATTGGACAACCTCTTCTTTATTTTAATATTGGAGTGAGTTAGTGAAAATAATATTGAGAATGTAGAACAGATTTTTGGGCAATACATTTTACGAGTCAAGCTTCAAGCTTTCCGAAAACAGTTCGCATGCGTCTTACGGTACTAAAAAATGTATGTCAAGAAACATTTCAGGGGAAAATCCCTTGCTCTATAAATAGATAATCCTCAATTTTTTAAAGCTAATCTCTAATGGTCGAGCGCCAAGGTTTGGTGAGATGGCGTGGAATAGCCCAGTGATAACACTTGCCACATAAAGTTGTTTGTTTGCTCTAGATTGAGGTATAAAGTTAATTTTCACTTGGAGCCCCATGTGGTCTAAATTTCGTCTTAATGTGGACCCAAATTACGATTTTCTTAAGCCCGTGTTTTTTCTCAGAAAATTAAAAAATTTAATCCTCTAAAATAATATGCATAATATACTCTCCCCAGAGCAAGCATTTTCTTACTCAGGTATTTATTCTTAGTGCAACAACACAAAAAAATAAATAAATAAATCAGGGGCAGCGTCAGGATTATTTTACTGGTAGGTCACTCATTAAAAGTGAGTTCCTGAAGGGTGGGCAGGGAGGTAGGGAACTTAGCCATTGTGTTGTGACTATGTTCTCTCTTGTGGGAGGGGGGCAGTGGGGGGCGAGTAAAAATTGAGTGGGGGGGGGGGGCTCCAGCTCCCCCGTGCCGACCCCTTGCGCCACTACCTGGAAGAAATGCAAATAAAACATTTCGGCAAGGTTTCTGGATGCATGTATGACAGAAAAGTAACAGCAATATTGTTCAGCTTTTAGGACCTGGAACAAACGATTTTGCTTAATATCAAAACCGAATTCGCCATTCAAACGAGCAAGATAATAGTAAATTTCGCAAACAACACTCAGACTACACTCTGCGAAATACAAAAAAGAGTGCACGTACGGCATAGGTTGGCAAAATAAATGGAACTCATTCGGACTAACTCAATAACCACATATAAAAATATTTTGCTTTGGACTCACTTGGACTGAGACTAACTTGGGAGATGTCGTGGGGAGGAGGAGGGACAATTGCAAGTTTGTGACACCAGATGTGCCTTGCAGACGCGCAAGTCTAGAAAAATTACGAAGGGAGACACACATCTTGCAATAGCAGCCATTTTGTTTTTTTATGTTGCAGGTTCTTTTTTAAATATAAGAATTAAAATCATGCCTAGAAATCAAATTGACAAACGAACGTAGGTTCCCAGCACTCGTAATTGCATTCTTCTATTGAGACTTTTCCGGAACTAGTCGAGAGTGGCAGTTGCGATTTCAAATGTCTCACACAGCTGATGGGTATTGAGCACGTGTACACGCTACAAAAAAGCATTAAAAAGTTGAATGTTTTATACATACTTATCAAGCATTCTTATTTGTGAAGTTTTTAAGAGAAATTTTAATGGGGCCCACTTGCAAGGGGTGTCCCCCTCCCCTGACCAAGCACAAAGGGGTCGGGGAGTCAAGGTTCTCTGCAGGCGTGGTCAACGGGCGTCCAGGTCGTGACCAGTATGGACTATGTATCTGAGCAAATATTTCATTTGCTTTCATCTGCCCATATGACCATCGACAGGTTTTTGTTTCGGGGGTATGCGAACCCTTCTTTCCACTTGCATCACGGCTGAGGGAGGGGGTCGTCTTGGTGTCTCTAGAGTGGGTAGCAAGTGCTGGTGCGGCTTGAAGGGGTCAAGTGCCCCTTTTGCACCACCCGCCTCGCCCATGCCCATGTCTACACTTCATTCATTGAACACTGCGGTGAGGACTAGTTGACTAAATGTGCAGACTTGTTTTCTTCCGCATCTTATACCGCTGCATAAAACATTCTCACATTGTGAAAAGTAGGTATTTTGATTAGTTTGAAGGAAATAACATTCAAGGCATGACAGATACTCAAAAAAAGTGGTTTCCTGCAATAGCAATAAGAAAACTCGTAGCATAGGTGCTTCTTTTTTCATGCAGCGTACAATGTAAAAGTGAGATCCTATCCGAAAAAATCGAATTGAGTGACGTGCGTTTGTGCTTGCTCAATGTTCAATGAAAGAAGGTTTCACAAAGTTTGGCGTAGCCAACAACAGAAACAAACTGCTACATCGTAAATTAAAAAAAAACAAGCAAAGTGCTGCGCATTCATGGTAGAACATGGGCATAGATTGCAATACGCGTATTTTATTATGAAAGCGAAATAAAAACTATTTTACAAAACGCTTTGCATTCAGCGTGATGTTGACACATCTGTGAGTGTCATTTACGCTATTTGGATGAAAATCCCTGAATTTCAACTAATTCAGTAACATGTGGCAGAATAGCCTTTTGAATTTTTAGTTTCGGTTTCCGCGCCGCCGCCGATGAAATAACCGGCGTGCGCCGACGACGCCGCCGCCGCCGACTCTGGACGACCCCCACGCCGCCGCCGGTCGAAATCGCCTCGGCGCACACCTCTATCCCAAGGAGGATACATAAAACTTTTATTACAGTGTACTAGAATAGAGGCAGTGTGCTCACAGGCGGCGGTGGGTGACCCACTTCGTGTCGACGCCGAGAGGCGGCGCGGTTCGCAGCGTCACCTGATGTACGCAGCGTCACCCAGGTGTACGTTTGGGCACGAGCCTACAGGAAGCCTTGGGTTTTAGGCACAACAATGGAAAGCTGAACACACCCGCGATTGAAATAAGTAAGAGACGGTTAGAGTATTGGTGGCAGAAAATTAGAGAGAAAGGACAAAAATAAATATTGGAAAAATAAAATATGGACAGTGTGCCGTAAATGGCAGAGAACTTAAGCTGAAAATGTACCTTTTTTTCCATTAAGATAGAATTTATCGAAGTAGAGGCATTAGGCCAACATAAAAAAAGAAAAAAGGGTTTTTTTTTTTTTTGTCGAGCCTGGTGGCATACTTGTCACCACCCCGTTATAAAGGGGACGCTCATAGCATCCATCTATCCATCCATCCTGAAACTCCTTTGCGCGCCGAAGTAGAGAGCCACAGCGCAATTGTTGAAATGCCAGAAATTATGCAACGTTCGCGACATGCAATGCACGACACTTCTTTGGGGCATCTTATCAGTGTGCAGGGCGTGAAGCAACTGACATCGTATTATTTTCCTACCGTTTAAATGTTCAAAATGGTTTCGCTTATGCAGCGGTCATGTCGACTGCGGTTCCGAGGAGCGAAAAACACTACGCGCTTTTTTTTTTTCGCAATGTCAGAATTAAAATTTTGGAGTTTAACGAGCCGAAGCCACACTTCCGCTATGAGGTGCGCCATAGCGGAGGGCTGCAGGTTAATTTAGATCCCTTTAGAATTTTTAACGTCAGCCGAAATGCCGACACGCGGCTTGTTTCGTTTTTTCTCCTCCTTCGGGAGAACAGCCACCGCGGCTAGGATCGAACACACGTCCTTAGGTTCAACAGTACAACGCCTTAGACAGCCTCCACGCCGGGTTTTTCTTGATTACGTGCCTGCTGCAGGAATGCGCGCCCTAAACCCAAACTTTAACCACCATGACAACCACGCACGACGTTTAACATTCTAGCATCGCTGCTTGGAGACTTTAGGCGATGATTTGTGTGTGGCGTGATTCTTGCTGTAAACAAGACGTAGCATCATTATTGTCAACAGCCTGTTAGGTCCTGCAGGACAGAGACCTCTTTCATTGATTTACACCCGCTCCTGTCCTTCACTGCCAGAGTCCATTCCATTCATTGCCTCTGAATTTTAATATTTCGTGTATCCATCAAGGTAATGACGTAGCAAGTTAAAAAGAAATGATAAAAATCCATGTAAATTGATGAAATAATGTTTATTTACAAATAAGTGATGAAAGAATTTGCACAAAAAATATTAGGGTAAAAAAAGGCTGAATAATGGCAAATCGAGACATTTACACATTGATATGCACCATTGAACATGCACCATGCAGGTTTGCAAAAAAAGGCTGAATAATGGCAAATCGAGACATTTACACATTGATATGCACCAGTGAACATGCACCATGTCATTGGCACCAGTGACATGGTGGCACCAGTGAACATGCCTCATTAAGTTTTCGCAATCTTCCGGTGTGTCATGCTCTTCCTCTTATCCAGTTTCTCAGAATTAATGCCCTTTGAAAAGAAATGAAGCCGCGTTGTGATGTAAAAGCTAATTACATCCTTGGTGAGCCGAGCTGAATGCTCACTGCAGCCTATTTGGCGTGTGCACTTTGCCCTCATCAGACTCAGCACATCCAATATGCTATCAGCATGCAGTTCTTTCTTGCTGAAGTGTTCTGTAAACATGTCTTCAAGCATTTTTACAAACGAAAAGAGTGTGCCGCGTGGATAGAGAAGTCCACCTCGATCCTTGTGCAGCGTCAGCGCAGCAAGCCCAGGATTCTCATCTTCAGATGGCCTGGTGAGAGCATCCATGCAGTCTTGGCAGTTAGTTTTCATTACGCACTTTCGTGCAACGTATCCCGCCACATAGTAAATTAGGCGAGAGTCGCTCCTCTGTATGTGCTCGTCATGCTCCATCGAAGACAACACCACTTCGGCTTCAGGTAAATTCCCCGAAGCAATCAGAACATCTACATGTTCCCACAAATTGTTGCTGGGAGGGCAACTTGTGCGGCTCTGCTGTGTGTCTAGCAAGGCACTTAGTGCACATGGATCTGCATTACCGTATCTAACGGTTTTCACTAAACTGTAGAAAGATATGCAGTTCATGGTTATGAGAAACTGAGTGGGTGTCGGATGATCGTTACAGCCAGAGGCTTGCCTGACTATCCCAAACATATTCTCAAGGGGGTCCTGACAAAGTCTGGATGTCATAAGGTACGAATAACCTAAACTTTCGAGGTAGGAAAGAAGCTCAAGAGTGCTTGATATCGTGACACGCAGGCCAATCGCAGTTGACTGGCTCAAGAACCCCCCTTTTTTTTCTGTGTGCTGCTCCCAAGAATCCAGGTACTCCAGAAAATCCGAAAGAGCTGTTGCTGAAGAGGAGTTGGGTTTCAGGGCTTCTCTTGGGTGCCGAGACGTCATAATGGTGATCAGGCGGTTGATCCTCCTGTCAAAAAAAAAAATTCGAATCATTATGAGTTTAAGTTCCTTCATATACATGTTATATTATGGCTTGCATGGCAACCGCACCTTAACTTTGCACTTTGTACTGTCTTTGTTAGTTTAGTTCTAATCTATGTAGTGGCACTTCTGTACAATACGTGAAGGTCCTATGACTAAGGAACTATCTATGAATAAGCATGCAAACTAACTTGCTCACATCCAAATAACATCTCCAAATTTCTTACTTGAAAAACTCCTGTGTGCCATTTATGGGTCCTGTCTTTGCCTCAATTTCATCCTTGTAAAGGTGGAGCCCTTGAAGAACTCTCTCCCCAAAGAGTTGGAATGCGTAGGAAACTCTTTGCTGCTCGAATGAAGTTGGCTGCACGTGGCACTTGGTTATTCCTGGCATTGCCTTTAATGTAAGGCTCTTGAAGTCAAGATCGTAGGCTTTCTTGACATGCCACAACGACACCTGAGGAAAAAAAAAATGCTTAGTAAAGCTGGGAAGCAAAGCAAACAGCACTTTTTCTTTCACCAGGTGGTTTGAAAGATGTAGAATTTCGTAAACATGTGCCCTTTTTCATAAATGGCAAAAGAAAATTACTTACGTCCCCGTCTGGTGTGTTAAATGAGCACTTCAAAAGTCCGTTCCGCAAGCACTTTATGAGGTGGGGAAAGTCCGATACAAAGTGCAAATAACGGCTTTCATCAACTGGATGTTTCACTTTGCACTTCACGCTGCCACGCGTTCCCTTTACACCGAGCAATGTCCACATCCGACGGTTCCAAGTGGCGCCGTCACACGTTATAAAGTCAACAAACAGCCCGCTCTTCTCAGTAAGCACTGTGGCCTCTACCATTATTTGAGCTAGCAAATCGCCTTTGATGTTGCCTCTGGTTGCAAATGTCCCGATCACTTGCGTCCATCCACCGACGAACGGAACAAATAGGATCACCATGCCGTGATCCGAATGCGTGGTCCTGTCTGCTGCAGAAGTGAACGGTCCTAAATCTACAAACCCTTCGATTTGACCTGACTGCTTCACAGATATATGCTCTGCAAGCTTGAGCTCATACAAGAAGTCCGCCGTGCTTTTTGAATGGGTCCATGTCTTGCGTCTTGTTCTTCAATTCTTCCAACACTTTTTTGCTGAAGCCAAATGCTGATTTGTACAGAGCCGTGTATCGTTTCAGTGTTGATTTGCTCGGAAGGGAGAGTATCTCATTGTCCCTGATGTGGTCATAAAGGCGAGAACTCTTCATTTTCATTATGATGCATTCCAGGATCCACAGCTTGCTATAGCGGAAACCTTTCTGTTTTGCTGCTGCTGCGGCAAAGCATTGTCTGACGCATTCTTGTTGCTTCTGGGGAAGCTTCGAAATCTGATCACTTAGAGTCTCTTCGGCTACTGCTGCATTGGATGCCCGCATCTTTTCAACATCTTCCCTCATTGTGGAAATCCGTGAAGCGAAGCGCTTGTTTTTACGTGCAAGGAACCTGAGCCTTTGGGCAACACTTTTGGAAGCCCTGGAAGGTGTTCGTTGTACTCTTGACCTCCTTGTCAAGAGAGCCTTCCTGAAGTATTTGCAGCTCATGCACTGTCCACCTGAAAATAGAAATGTGCGGAAATTGTAGCAAATTCTGACTGGGACGTGAACAAGAAAGCACTGCCAGTACTTATAGGCGCCAGAATGCGCCAGCAAGTAATACATTATGTAACAAAGAACTGCACTACTTCAGTTAAGTGAAAATCGGGCGACTCGTTACCCACCTTTGGTTGTTACTTTGCCGCTGCAGTTGATGCTGAAATATGTCGCATGCTTGATTTTGAGCTGCTTCTGGAGTCCTGCTGTTAAAAAGCAGGTGTCATAATCTTTGGCATTCAAAGCACCAATACAGAGTTCGGTAGCTTCCACGCTTTCCAGCACGCTTTCCGCTTCTTCCTGACATTTAATGATGCGCTCCTCAATCAGCCGCCCCCTCACAAACACCTTGCAGTAGCCATCGGGCGGTTTATCGCAGAGGAACAACACAACTTTTTCGGACGTGACAACGCCTTCTTCAAGGTAAGTCGACGAGCAATACATCACTCCGTTAAGGTCAGGATGGTGATGCATACTCCAGTACTTGGAAGGAGTCTTTAAACAATAACAAAACGACAAGCAATGCTCGGGCTCCGCTGGAACGTCATCGTGTGTCAAGTCGCAGTCCTCCCCTGAATCACCAACAGCAGCCCGTGCAAATTCAGTGCAGTCAGTCTCGAGAGCACTTCGGCTCTTTTTCTTTGCGGCTGCATGGTCATTTTCGTACATCTTCCTTTTAGCTCTCGGTTTTGGCATCTTCTTCGTGAGGTACTGCAGCAAATTTGGAAGAATCGTGGGGACGGCGTTTTCCGACAGCATCGGTTTATCACGAGGAATGCGTACCTCTTTGCCATCTATATGGTGCACGAACTCCTTGATAACGAACCTCGGTTCGAAATGCAGTTCGCAGACCGCAGAAAACTCATCCAGTTTCTTATCTGCACGGTGGAGATTTCTTTCCCACTCCTTCCGCCGTTCTTCATCACGCGGGACGCTGAACAAAGACGCCTGTGGTGCATCCTGCACACGACTGTACCCAGTTCGACAACCGGGCGCAAAACAGTAATTTCGACGGCGGTTAGGCATCTTCACGAACACATACTACACAATGATCCAAGCATAAAGCACAGAACACGCACACGGGGTACCCACGTTGATCCAATCGAACCGATCGAACTGAACTGAGCGAACCAGCCCCGTCCGCCAACACGAACCAAGAGAAGTTTTTCAGGATGGATGGATGGATGGATATGGCTGTACCCTTTAGATCGGGCGGTGGCTAGCGCCACCAAGCCGTAATATCTAATGAACCAAAAACTATATTTATTTATTTTTCCTTAAAAAGAGTTTGAGGATTCGTACTTTGCAGTGAAGAGTTTAATTTTCACTCGCGCCTTGACTTTAGCCACCAATCAGATAACCTCCTTCTAGTGAAGTCTACCCGCTTAAAGTTTATTTTGCCCTCCCGGTCCCCAAACCCAAGTGCTTTGAAAAACTCTGCGCCATCATCCTGAATTAGGAACAACACAACTTTTTGTGCGTCAAGCGTCAGCGCCCCTGGTGGGCATCGTGGCAGTCGACACAGAGTGCGCCACGGCGGAGCGCCGCAAGGATAGGGCAGTGAGCACACTGCCTCTATTCTAGTACACTGTACTTTTATGTATCCTCCTTGCTCTATCCACGACTCGAGGTGCAGCCTGTGCAGGTGTCGTCTTCTATAATTGTTCAACGTGACGTTATGTTGGCGCTAGCTGTCACCTTTAAAACCAAAACATTTCTTACTTTAAAAAAAAGTACATTGTGTATGTGCCTACAATACCAATATTTTTATGTTATAAGGTGCACATTTTAAAAGTTGTACTTTCTCTTCTAATTTTTTTTTCAATGAGACAGCGTTCTCCGCCATAGAGATTCATACAATAATACCTAGAGAGGAATCTGGCGCTGCAATCTTGTACCCTCTGAGCATGGAGGAAGAAAAGAAACAGAGGAAAGAAACCTCAGTGCAACAGAGGAATTATGTACAGGCTTCGGATAAGATCATATTAGCCAGCAAACTCTACGAATTTTTTTCAACAGTTTCGGTTTCGTTATTTGTGTGGAGTTGGTAAAGGTATGAGTGCAATTGACTGAAACTGCGCCTTTGTTGTTTAAAGAAGCTGAAAACTTCTAGGCCTCTCAATTTACTGCAACGCTGGATTGACAGTTTGACTGAAGCGTCGTCTACTCACTGCTGTGCATAGATGTAGCGTCCCATGCTAGTGCAGGATATTACATCGCGTTCACGTTTGTTGTTGGTGCGTCTGGTCAAAACTCGTTGAAATAAACTGCAAAACAATGGCGACGTGAAGTGGACGCACCACCACGCTCTTCTGATTCGGCTTCACAACAAAACAAGAGGTGCGTTGGGGGCAGACCACTTGACATCGCAGCAGACAAAACGTTAAGTGTTTCTCACTTAGTACTGCGCTGTTATTCACATAAATAAATATTACGTACTTTCGAGGGCAAAACATAAGTGTTCGTTTCGAAATGTTTCAAAGAACAAATAATTACACCTGTTGATGCCAAATCTCGAACGCTGGATGGATGGATGGATGGATGGATGGATGGATGGATGGATGGATGGATGGATGGATGGATGGATGGATGGTTGAATATGACTGTACCCTTTAGATCAGGCAGTGGCTAGCGCCACCAAGCCGTAATACTTAATGAATCAAAAACTAGATTATTTTTCTTTAAAAAGTGAGTTTGAGGATTCGTACTTTGCAGTGAAGGGTTTAATTTTCACTCGTACCTTGACTTTAGCCACCAATCAGATAACCTCCTTCTAGTTAAGTCTACCCGCTTAAAGTCTATTTTGCCCTCCCGGTCCCTAAACCGATAGATGATGTTGAAAGAAAATGGGAAACCTTTCTAAGCTGTAGAAGGGATGCATCCCTTCTGATTAATGAAAAGATTAGAAGAAAAGGAGCTCAGTGGCTGGCAGAAGTACATAAAAAAAGATAGAAAGGCAGCTGCGAAATTTTGGAACCATCTAAACTCCCTAAGAAATGAGACGAGCCTAGAGCAGAGGTTTATAACTACAGCCCAAGGTGCTAGGCTAGAATGGGACGAAGCTATTGAATATATAGAAAGAAGAGTGACAGAAAAATTTCAACAAAGAAGTGTTTTATGCACCACAATAGACAAGGACGAACCAAGTGGTGCAATGGCTCCATTTTCACAACGTGAGTGGGAAAGGGCTGAGAAAAGGGTTCCTAGTAGTACATCAACAGGTCCAGATGGCATTCCAATTATGCTGATAAAGACATTACGTCCGAAGTCTAAGCAGGCTTTGAGAGAGGCAGTGAGCAAACTAATAAACGATGGTGAAGTTCCCGATGGATGGAAACTTAGCAGGATGAGCATGATCTATAAAGGAGAGGGGGACAAAGCTGATATAAACGACTACCGTCCCATAACAGTTACATCAGTGGTCTACAGGCTGGCGATGCAGATTATAAAGGAAAGACTGCAGGCATGGATAGAGGATGAGGGGGTGCTGGGGGAACTGCAGAATGGGTTTCGGAAACACAGGAGGCTGGAAGACAATCTGTTCTCACTGACGCAGTGCATAGAAATAGCAGAAAAGGAATACAGGCCCCTGTGGCTAGCATTTTTGGATATCAAGGGAGCGTACGATAGCGTGGTTCAAGAGGAATTGGAGGGAATACTGGACGCACTAGGCGTGAAATATGTAGTCACTAATCTTTTAAAGGATATCTATAAAGGTAACAAGGTAGTTATAAAGTGGGAAAAACAGGTATCCAAGCCTGCAGAGGTAAAACGGGGGCTTAGGCAGGGGTGCCCCCTGTCACCCTTATTAGTCATGATGTACCTACAAGGATTAGAGGCAAAATTAGAGAGAAGTGGACTGGGCTTCAACCTCTCTTTAGTCAAACAATGAAAACTCATTGATCAGGCACTACCAGCATTAATGTACGCAGATGATATAGTGCTAATGGCCAACAACAAGGAAGATTTGCGGAGATTGATGGACATCTGTGGTAATGAGGGAGATAGGTTAGATATCAGATTCAGTAAGGAAAAATCAGCAGTCATGATTTTCAATGATAACGAAGGTAGTAAGCTTAGAATACAGGAGGTCACGCTAGAGATAACAGATAAATACAAATATCTGGGCGTATGGATAAGCAATGAGACCGAGTACCTGAGGGAACACTAAATATACGTGACGACTAAAGGTAACAGGAATGCAGCAGTGATGAAAAATAGGACACTGTGGAATTACAATAGGTATGATGTTGTGAGAGGAATATGGAAAGGGGTCATGGTTCCTGGGCTGACGTTCGGTAATGCGGTCTTGTGCATGAGATCAGAAGTTCAAGCAAGGTTACAAATTAAGCAACGTGGAATAGGTAGGCTTGCTTTAGGAGCTCACGGGAATACACCAAATCAGGGAGTACAAGGTGATATGGGATGGACATCATTTGAGGGCAGGGAAGCTAGCAGCAAGATAAAATTTGAGAAGCGATTGAGAGAAATGGGGGAGGAGCGTTGGGCTAGGAAGGTTTTCAGCTACTTGTACATGAAGAATGTCGATACAAAATGGAGAAAGCGAACCAGGAAGTTGACTCGTAAATACTTAGAAAACAGCAGGTGGCCAAACCAAAAAGAACTATCGGTTAAGAAGAAAGTGAAGGAAACGGAGACTGACATGTGGAGAATTGGCATGATTAAGAAGTCCGCACTAGATATCTATCGAACTTTTAAGCAGGAAATTTCCAAGGAAAGGATCTATGATAATACTCGGGGTAGTTCTCTACTGTTTGAGGCCAGGACGGGAGTACTGCGAACCAAGACATATCGGGCCAAATACGAAGGGGTAGACACAGTATGCAGTGCGTGTGGAGAGGAAGAAGAAACTGCCGAACACTTGATAATGTTCTGTAAAGGGCTTCACCCTATAGTTCAGGATGATGGCGCAGAGTTTTTCAAAACACTGGGGTTTAGGGACCGGGAGGGCAAAATAGACTTTAAGCGGGTAGGCTTAACTAGAAGGAGGTTATGTGATTGGTGGCTAAAGTCAATGCACGAGTGAAAATTAAACTCTTCACTGCAAAGTACGAATCCTCAAACTCACTTTTTAAGGGAAAAAAATATAGTTTTTGATTCATTAGGTATTACGGCTTGGTGGCGCTAGCCACCGCCCGATCTAAAGGGTACAGCCATATCCATCCATCCATCCATCCATCCGGGTAGGGAGCGGCGCACTTCCCTGTGTTTGCTGCAGGTGCGCTGGGATTTTCTTCGCAAGCAGTCGCTGCATTGCAAGCATGCCATCAGTCAGTGTATGCACTAGGTCCCTCTGAAATGCCCGAGGATGTCAACGGTAAAAAAGAAGACCCTGCGTTGGTGCTTTGTGCCTGGGTGCCGATAGTGTCGACAGATCATGCATCGTACCATGCTGAGCGAAGTGACTCCCACCTTTTATATTATGTCGCAGGCTACGTTGCGAGAAAGCGTATACTTAGCAATAATTGTGATGAGTGCAAGAACGCCTGTCTTGTCTCGAGAGAAAATGTGCAAGGAAATCTCCCAGCCGAGGGAAGCAAGCTGTGGGATCTGAGTGGACTTTTTTATCCATCGAATTCCTTTTATACTCTCATCCTGCACCTTGAGGACAAAATCACTCGTTTCTTGAGCTCAGCGCGTCTTCACGCCAAGTCGGCCATAGAGATGCTGAAGGGGATTGGCGAGACACAACAAATTGGCGGCCCGAAGCATGGTGCTCTCTTGACCAATTTTGTGGTGCGATTTTATTGCCTCACTCGTGTCCCTTTTTTTAAAGGCATGAACCAAAAAGAAGACGAAAAGAAAGGGCGGAGAGTTAAGCCATGTGTACTCTAGTGGTAGAGCATGAATGCCTTGGCATGCATGAAAATAACGTTATGTTTTTGTTAAAAAAAGTGTCTGCTCTATTTCTGCTGCTGGGGACAATTCTCGAGTCACAGGCTTCACGGCTTACGTAAGTTTTAGCGCTCGTACAGTGTTACTCGTCTAAGTTAATGAACAATTGTAGGCTGCTAAAACTTGTACGTACGGAAACCGATAATTGAATGCCAAGTGGGAATTTAAGCTGCGACTCGCACAAGATTGTGCATTCGCGGTGGAGCAGCAAAACGAGGCTCTTGTACCGACGTTTCTTCTCGTGGATGAAGGAACTTAACATGCGCCAAGTAATATTAAGCCTTCCAGTAATCGCAACGTCTCGTAACACCCCTGCAGTTAAGCCGTGAGTAACCGCAATACTACGAAATCCACAAAAGTTGGTGTCGGGTCTCGCTCATATGCCATTTCGAGAATTGTTTTCAGAGGCGAGAAAATATAGAGATACTTAAACCGCGTAAGACATTACGTGGCTTAAGTATCCTAAGTATTGTCGTACATTGACTCAATAAAAAAGGTTTTCACCAAAAATAGGCGACTGCCATATAGCGTGAGAGCAGGCTCGTAGCCAGAAATGTTTTTCGGGGAAGGGGCACTTGCTAAAAACTAGGAAGGAAAGAGCCCCTAGCTCCGGAGAGCAGCGCGCGCTCATTCGTATGTCGCCTGCGCAAGGTTACCCGCGCCTCTGCGTGCAGCGCTCCAAGCGGCATCGGCGCGCTTTGGGGACCGGTTTCAACGGCCGCTTTTCACACCTCCTCATTCTAGCCACCCTACCATAACTCCCATTGTAATGTACTAGAATATTCTAGTACACTGTACTCCCATGAGGGTACAGCGCTGCTGAAGGGGTCGGCGTAGACACTATAGTAGATCCCCCTCTAGGTATTATTGTAAAAACTCTGTGTTCTCTGCGGTGTCCTGTATAAAAATACAAATCTCAAAAGCCCTGTCTTTCAATCGACTGTCCTCTAAGCACCAGTTCCACCCGCTATGCCGTACTCAAAGATGCGTATCAATAAAGTAATACAGTGCATAAAATAAAGCAGTGAGTCTACTAGTCGCAAGCCAAAGGGAAAACCGCAGTCTTTCATGCAATGATGCCCTCCAGACCAGTGTTCGTTACGCGCGAAATTCAAATGTGTCATGCGAAACTAGATTTTGAGTAAAATAGTGACATAAGACGTTTTAAACAAAAACTATCTTCAGAAAGTGAATGTCACAATGCATTTGGGTGCATTACTGCAAGAAATAAAGCTGCCTGTATATCGTCTAAGCTTGCACACTTCGTCGAAGGAAAGCCTCTTCGCGGTGCGCTTTCAGTGGCTGATCTAGGTAATTCCACACAATGAGCCGTATATTCTGGAGTGAGAGATAGGCGCCTCTATAAGGCTTATGCCGTACTTCCACTAGACAGCGTCGCCGCCACAGTATGCACAAGGTCACTGCAAAGACCAATATCGTAAACAGCCCACGTTCTGTACCCATGCGCACTCTGCGAAAGCCAAAGAGGCGTCGTTGTACCATGTGCCAGACGCCTTTCGCCACCGAGCCCTAAAACAGCGCATGTTGTGCCGTCTCTCTGTTGCCGCAGTTTGGACATCGGTCATTTGGAACGACTTCCCAATGTGCTAACCGGTCGCGCGTAGGCAATGCCCTCTATCTTCTCAACCAGTCAAACTCGCGAACCTGGTTTATGTACGCGATTGTAACGCCATCGTTTCCATTTTTTTCATGCAGGGTGCTTTTTCTTTCTCTTTTCTTAGTATGCTACTTGTTACTATTCCACTTATTTACCGCGATGAAACATTTTCCAGACTGCATGAACCTATTGATTCCACTGTTCGTTTTAAACCACTGGCAACTCTGTAAAGCAGCTACTTCATGCTCTTTAAACATCGGACCACGAGCGGAATTGCGCACGTAATCCAATGTATGGATTTGCCGCGAAAGTTCCTTTTAGGGTACTGCTCTAGTACATTAAGAGCCTGTATCCGGGGTAGTTTCCGGCATCAAAGAGCTTCTGTATGGTTTTTGCAGCCACAGCTCTCGTGAATATCGGTATGTTTTGGAGACCCAGGCCGCTACGATTTGTGGAAAGCTGTAAAAATTTTCTTTTTACCTTTGCTGGTTTTCCTGCCAGAAGAAGGTCCCCGCAATGGAGTCGAGATGCCCTGTTACACGGCGAGGTAGAAGGGCAAAGTGTGCTATGTAAAACGCAAAAGCGCATACCTGTGCCTTGATGACTGTTGCTTTTGCCGTTAGTGACAAGTTAAAATGAATGGCTGCTGATATGACATCGGTGGATCTCTGAAGTACGTCACCCAGGTCCTTTTTGAGACATCTCCTTCCTCAAAGTAAATACCTAACACCTTATCAGCTTGAATTTAATCTACGTTTCCTAGTAATGGTTGTCTGAAGCTTACAAAGCGCAATGCTTTACATTTGGCGGTGTTTAAAAGAGCACCAGAAAGATAGAAATACTCAGCAAAAATGATTGATTGATTTGTGGGGTTTAACGTCCTAAAACCACCATATGATTATGAGAGACGCTCAGCAAAAATGGCAAGGAATGTAATATAGCCAGAGAAGTTACGAAGAAAAACCGAAATATCATCGGCGTATGCGACAATTTTGAAGATGTCTTTGCCTGGCAACGGGCAACCAACTATGCTCTCGCATCTTGCAACCTTTCTAATGAAAGGATCTTGAGACAAAATAAATAATACCGGAGACAACGGACAGCCTTATCTCACTCCTTTTTAAATTGCATAGTTTCTGGTCACTTCATTTATGAAGTAAAGACAGCCTGACAGGTCCTGATAAAGTCTTTCTACAAGTCACACAGACTGCTCTGGGAGGCCGAAAATGCACAGAATAGTGTAAAGATACCCGTGTTTTGGCCTGATCAAGAGAAATAAATACTCCTGTGATGTCTTTTTCTTTGGCATATGCAAAGAGGTCTTTGATTGCTAGAGGTACGAATAAGACGGAACGTCCTGGTACTGCACATGACTGCAAGTGTGACACGACCTCTTCCAAAAAGGCCGCAGCCACCGTGATAGCAGCGTGGCTATACTAACTTATAGTTTGTGTTTAGCAGCGTAATAGGCCTCCGTAATTTAGATCTGACAGCTCCATACCTTCTTTCAGCAATAGAGCCACCCTTCCTTCGGAAAAAGACTGTGGTGTTTGACCATCACTTAAGAAAATATTCACCAGTCAGTGATCGCATCTCCCCAAATATCAAAGAAAAGCAGGTAAAACTTCATGAGTACACCGTCTCATTCATTGATTTTAGGGTGTACTATACCTCTTTTTTTATCAGTTTCCGTATTTAGTACTAAACCGTCTTCTGAGCCTAGTGATGGCAAACCTTTGCAAAATGCTGAGAGTTTGGCACTAAGATCGTCGCCCTAAGCGTGATGCTCTGCAGCAAACACTTTTGCAAAGTACTCTCAGAAAACTTCTTGAACTTACTCCGCGTCATTAACAATGGTACTATTCTTTTTCAGCGCCTCATCGATGTAGCAGGGCTGGCATTGACGATCACTGTTTCCTTGCGCATAAGTCAAGTTTTCGGTTTCATCTGTGGATAAGCGCATTGCTTGTACGAGCCTTGTAACCTAAGACCTCTACTTTGAAAGATTTCGATATTTCATTTTTTGTACTTCAACGTATTTGAACATAGCGAACGTAGTTGACCCACCTCTTTCTATGATTTGAATGCGTTTGAGAATCTCATTCCTCTTGGCCGTGAGGCAAGCATGGAGGGCTTTTCTTGCCTGCTGAGCTATGAGGTGCCGGTGAGATTTCAAGTGGCCCCATATAGTCGGAGTCGTGCAACCTACTTCTGGCTCTGAGGCGCCAGCTCAGTTTGAAGCCCGGGAATGCTTTCGTCATCATGAAGAATAGTTGGGTCCATCCTCCACGATTTGTGGATTCTCGTTGTTGTGCTCACGTTAAAGGTGAAGAGTAACGGAGCGTGATCGCTAAGTTTCTGCTGGCTTGGCACAAGCTGGACCACCTCACATGCTTGTAGGTTCACTAAAAAGTCATCGGGCACATAAATTCCATACATTCGGCTTTGGTAAATGCCACAAGCGTGGGTTGTAACGAGCCTGACTCAATGTAGAGTTAACCAGCCACCTGCTATATTGAGATTATTAACTAATCTGCTGTAGTTCTCTGGCGTAAAAATTGTTGGCGCCTTGATCGAGATCCTTGACGTCTCGTGTAGTATCAAACACGCACTTGAAATGTCCGACAAGCACATATTTCCAATGCCCACGGCCTATAGGTGGCGCGCCGTGCAATCCACGATGGCTGCGGAGGGTTTATGAACCCGTGAACTCGCATAGGAAAATATAGGACACACTGATGTAATCTCCGTGCCGCCTTCACCAGATGAACTCTTGATCGTCAAATGAATGTATATTGGACCAAATTACTTTCCCAAACTATAGGAACTGCTGAATGTTTGCTACCTCGTTTCGTGCCGCACTGCGAATAGTGGTAATGTCAGCTGATCGTCCGTGTATCAGCGATGTTTTGCGTAATACTGTACGTGCTACAGACAACTGTGTGAACTAGGATTCACGTGTGAAGTGAACGGCACTCAGATATAGTTTGTGCCGTGCCTGCCCGCCGAGTTTGCCACAGTAGTAGGCCCCTAGCGAGTAGTGGGCCGTCGCGGCTGCACAGGACTGAATGTTTAACGTAGCGATGGCTTGCAAACATATTACGCTGTCGTCATTACTTGCGCTGTAAGCATCATGCAGCTGCTTCTCCAACAGAACACAAGCATTTAACTTCCCATCAAGTAGCGCTTTTTGTCCCAGCCATGATCAGACTAACAGTGCGCAATTCGCTGAACTCGGATGTTGCAGGTTCTATCAGCGTGATAGGAACAAGGATATCGAAACGAATACATGCCTACGCTTTTCGCAACGTCAAAATTGTGAAAATTTGTGGAACAACAACGTCTTTTGGGCGGCACCGGGGAAGTGCAGGAGAAGTTAGCGTGGACTGTAGTCGTAACTGCATATTTCATTGCTCTAATCAATTCGCTTCGCTGGTCGAGCTCAAGCGCATTGGCAGCTTGCAGCGTTTTAATATTCACTGTAATTATCCTACATGTAATGCACAAGAACTGTTTTCTTTAGCTCGCTGAAGAATAATATAAAATAAATGCAATCAAAGTGACTTGCGAGCGTGAAAAAAAAAACATCAACGCACGCCAAGACGAGAAGTGGAACTCGCTGCTCGCGAGCTAGCAGCTGATCGTTCATCGTCAGCTGCTAGCGAAGCTGATATGTGTACTTTGTGGGCTATAATTGAAAGCGCGAGTTGCCACGTATTTTCACGAAAACTTCGCCTCTCGCACGAACGAATCAGATTTATCACGTCACGGATGGTCCAGTATATTCACTGATGCACGCAACATACAAAGTGATCGCCGAACAAGGGAGCGTTCAGAGCGTCTGCCTAATGATCTCAGATGAGAGGACGCTCCTGGATTCCGCTAAGCAGCGTGACAGTCCATGAACATTGTGAATAATATCGGCTCGATCAAAAAATTTCGGTCACTTTCATAGAACCCGCTCGTTTCTGAACTCGTTACGGGCGCATATACGTTGCCATATCTGACTCGTTAGCAGTTAAGTGCCACTTCTACCATTATTATGTGGCCTTCGGTGTCAATAGGACAGTGAACACCCTCCTCAGCGTTGCGCCATGAAAACAGCTCCTGTGTCACGTTCAGGCGCATCTGTAAGAGAGAAGAAGACCTCTACTACTTGAAACCTTTCCCGAAACTCTGCAATGTTAGCCTTAGTACGAATTTGTCTCCTGCAAAAGAAGTAAGTCTACTTGATGCGTCCGCGTGGGGTCAAGTACTGCCTGCTGCTTCACCGAATTTCAAAAAACCGCAAACATTGAACGACATAAAAGAAAGTGATGCCATTGTTGAATTAAAGGCGAGGAAGCTGCTCAAAGGAAAGAAAGGTAAGAGTGAGGAGAGCCAAATGCTAAAGGTACTGTGACGTCCCCGCAAACACGGACTGAACCCCGGCCCTTTAAAGATGTTTACGTTCGTTTCTTAAACCCATGCAATTAAAAAAGAAAGAAAAATAAAACCTTGGGGTAACGAATGTGCATTCTGGAGTGGAGTACCTGGGAGGATTCTGTCGACGGTTCTCGCCCCCCACCCCAACACCCGCGCAAACACCAGGACCGGGTGGCGGCCTGTTGTCTACGGACAGTGTGACAGTGTACGGTGGCAATACGCCGCGCGCACCCTTCAGATTTGTGGCATGGGGGAGCTGCAGAGCACCTTTTGTTGGTTCGGTGAATGCGACCCTGCTGCAGCGTCTGTGCCGGGCCCAGCCTGACTTTTCGTCAGCCTCCGTGGCTCCAGGGCTCATTACTGCGTTCTGCGCGGATGGCCACCCGCGGAATTGAATGACGAAGAAGCGGCAGCTGCGGAGAATTTCTCGGGAGACACCAAGCTGCATGGAGACGTTCATACTTGATCTGGACAATGGGTCATCGGGGGCCAGAAACCTAGGCAATTGGTTCGGCCGAAAACATTTCCGCACAACACTGGAAACTCCGGACGATGGCCATTAGAGACGACGCTCTTTGTCGGAGCATTGAGACCATTGTTCGCCCGTAATTCACGTGTCTTCGGACAGCTCGCCCATCTCTCTCTCTCAGGTTTGAGTTTGTACATAGTTACTTGCTCGGCTATGCTTGGGAGAGGGTTTTCCACTGGTGCGGGCCCCGGGGGCGGCCGTCGAAGATGACACACACTGACTGACAGAGAAATGTGTCGTGTCAACAGTGGCAATTGGTTAGGTGCCACGGGGGGCGGAGTCGGGTCCTACGAAAAGGGACTACAAGACAATGCGAGGAGAGTCAGGGAGACGGAGCGTTGAGATTGAGATGGTAGAGAGACGGAATGGAAAAGGAAGATAACGTTGCGAAGAGATAGCGATGAGAGGCGAGGAGATGATGACTGGGGCAAGGACGGTACGATGAGGAATTAAAGTTAGGGATAGGAGGCGAGTGAATGGAATGTTACGAAAGAGGGCTAAGATGGAAATCACTGAGAGGCACGACGAAGGTGACGATGACGAAGACGATGAAGACGCTGACTAATTAGACAATGACCCCAGGAAGAAGCCCTGAGCCCCGACTCGAGCAGCCAGCTCCGAGGCCCCCGTTAACATGGACCTTTCGTGAGACAGACTTTATGCACCTTATTTAGATTTGCTTTGCGGGAAGGGAGGTGGCCTGTTGAGACATTGTGGGTTTTGGTAACTGATAACTTCATCGTGTTTGTGTCGTCATGCGTTTACTTTGTATTGTCGCACCATTGTATTGCCAAAGTTGTTTCCCTTATGTGTCCTGCGTCACACGTCGCGAGTGTCTAAACCATGTGTTATAATTTTGTGTAGCGGTTGTTTTAAGAGGGCAGCATATTCGTACGCCGTTTACAATTGGTAATAAATGAAATGCATCAGTAAACAGGAACAGATCATAGCGTCTCTTACTTTCTGGCCCTAGCACGGATCCCTGTATGTGGGAAATGATTGAGACATATAGCCAAGAGGGAACCAGATAGACAAGGGGTTGAGTGCTCTTCCCTCTCTCTGGCAATCGGTGGCGTAGCGGGGGACGTCACAGTACATATCGTCACCGCTCACGGTTGGTGACATTTGCCGAGGCGGTGATCCCACGCGGGGTTTCTTAAATGTTCCGTGTTTAGCGGAGTCGCTGCCACTGCTCCAACTGCCTGGTTTGGAACGGCGTTGTGAACTCCAAGAGCTTGATGCGCCTGCAGATTGTGCGGTTTTAGCAGAAACCTAGATGTCCGCCGGTTTGCTCCGCGTTGTTGGTCGGCTTCTTAGCTGCTTCATCGAAGTCGAAGGCATGGCGTTCATGCTATCGAGGGTCGTAGATATTCCAAGGTTAGCGTTCAGTGTGTTGTCACTGGCGTCCGTCGCTGTCGTCGCAGAGGAAATCAAAGCAGTGCTTTCTGCGATGCCTCTTAAGGGGTACCTGGTCGGTAGGCGTATGACGCTCTTCGGACACCATTGATGCGCTGCAGTTATGTCGAGTTTCGATGCTGCCTGCTAGTGAAGAAAAATCACTGGACGTTTTCGTGGAACTCTTGTTTGAGTGTACATGCTGCGTCTGAGTGGGCAGTTCATCGGTAGTTGCACCGTCTGGCATACTGGCTGACTTGACGCGAGTAGCGTCTTCCGACTTGGCGTCTACGAATTCTTCTGTCAGGCTCTCTTCCTCCCAGTGATCTGGTGTCTTAGCTCGTATCGTTTTCTTTTGCTGACGCAGTATTTCATAGGATCTAGATTGCTTGACCCCACTTGAGGAGCTTCAGGTAGATTCTTCCGGCTTTGGGAAGTCTTGTACTCTCGATGACGACGCCTTCTGAGCTGCGACTGCGTGTGATTTATGCCTGAAACACTCTTTGGTCGGGTGATCACCTCCCCACCTTCTGCAGGCTTCAGTGCACTAATCCACAACGTGTCCGTACGCACTCTATCTACGCTGTGACCTGTGTAACACCTTTTTATCAATGTGGCCTTCATTGTGGCAACGCGCACAGACGCGACGCGTGCCACGGTGCTCCAAATAAAGCGGCGTCCATGGATTGAAATGAAGTTCGGTGTAGGCTTTGCCATTTCCATCTTCACCACTCGTGTACGGTAAAGTGTAGACTGACGTCGTTGCAGAGGAACGAACGTATGTTATACTATGTACTTTGCCGAAAGGCTGCAAAACTGAGTCCGCCACGTCATCGGCAACCTATGGCGGCAGCCTGCACACACTCATAGGCGTACGAGCCAGTGTGGCGAGAAAAGCGAGAGCCCCCCCCCCCCCCCCCTACTGTGAAAAGACCCCCTACTTTCGACAGTGGTCACTCTTGGCTGCACGCTGGGGAAACGAGCAAGTAAGGTGTAGTTTTCCATCACAACAGTAATTACTCAATTATGTTCCTACGTTGTTGCGAGGCTACGTTACTACATAGTAAAATTTCGCTGACATTGCAGCTTAGTTTTTTCCTTACAGACACACACACACACACACACACACACACACACACACACACACACACACACACACACACACACACACACACACACACACACACACACACACACACACATATATATATATATATATATATATATATATATATATATATATATATATATATATATATATATATATATTGCAACGAGCAAGGTTGCGTAAAAACACAGGTTATTATTCCAGAAACGTTAGCCGCAACAAGCTGGTACAGGCAGGAACCCGGCAAGCACGAGCCACACACGGACGTCAACGTCTTCTTTCACGCTGGCACAGAGCTGGCGCCACTATGCTTCGGTACAATTACTCCCCGCGCAGAAAGGAGCCAACCTGGCGACCTAGGGAAAGGACACGACAAGGGGGTCATAGCACGGTTTGAGGCGTGATACGTGTACTGTTTCACGCCCACGGCAGCGTTGGTCCGAGGGTGGATCAATGGGCTCAACTTCATAGTTGACAGGAGATGTTTGCCGCACCACACGGTAGGGGCCATGGTATTTCGACGAAAGCTTCGGGGAAAGACCGGGAGGGGTAGACGGGACCCAGAGCCAAACCAGCATTCCTGGGTTATAGTGTACAGTAGACGCAGAGGAATCGTGGTCAGTTTTCTGGCGCCATTGGTCTTGTGCGGTAAATGAGCGAGCGAGTTGACGACACTCTTCGGCATAAGCAGCTGCTTCGGAAACAGGCGTCGCTTCGGAAACATCAGGCTTGTAAGGGAGAATGGTGTCCATGGAGCATGATGGCTCACGTCCGTACAGAAGGAAGAAAGGAGAAAAGCCAGTGGTTGTTTGTGGCGCAGAGTTGTACGCGTACGTGACAAAAGGGAGCACTTGGTCCCAATTAGTGTGGTCGTCAGAGGCGTACATGGCAAGCATATCTCCAAGGGTACGGTTAAAGCGTTCTGTCATGCCATTGGTTTGGGGATGGTATGCCGAGGATTTCCTATGGACAGTGCGACATGCCTTGAGTAGCTCGTCGACGGCGTTCGAGAGAAACACGCGTCCACGGTCACTGAGTAATTCACGAGGTGCACCGTGTCGCAAAATGAGATGGTGAAGAAGAAAGGACGCAACGTCTTTCGCAGTGGTAGCAGGCAGCGCAGATGTTTCAGCGTAGCGTGTTAAATGATCCACGGCGACGATAATATACCGGTTGCCTCGAAGACCGCCTCAAAAAATTTTTCTTCCGTCCGGGCCCGTCCCGTCAGTGCAAAATATTCGGGTTCTTGGCCTTCACCTCACATCGTCCTTGGATCCAAAGGGCACAATAGCAGGCCTCAGACGCACCAGCGAACAGGTGAGCCGCATGATACGGCGAGTTTCTACCAAGCGCGGCGGCCTCCGCGGGTCTCAGTCCCTCCGCTTGGCCCACGCGTTTGTGACCAGTCGCGTCCTCTACGCCTTGCCTTACCTTCGCCTGCGTCGTCGACACGAGCATCAGCTGGACGTCCTTCTTCGTTCAGTATACAAACGCGCTCTGGACCTACCTATTGCAACTTCCAACAGCCGATTCACGGCTCTGGGGGTACACAACACCTTTGCAGAGATGCGCGAAGCTCATCGCGTTAACCAAATCAATCGACTGTCACAGACGCCTTCAGGGCGCCGTCTTCTACACAGACTTGGCCTTAACCCGATATCTGACCAAGACCCTCTGCAGCCGGTACCAGAGCTCTGGCGTCAAAAGCTATGGGTGGAACCTCTACCCCGTAATATGAACCCTGACCTCCATCCTGGCCGTAGACTAGCACGCGCCGCGGCCCTTCATACGCGACACTCCGATCGTCCTGGTGTTTTCTAAGTGAACGTCTCGGGTCCCTCTCCCTCGGGTCACTTCACGGCTGCCGTGATTACAGAGGGCAAACACGTAGATGGCCTCTCCTTTCGAGCAGACACAGTAACGCACGCTGAAGAGGTTGCCATAGCTTTGGCCGCCTCTCACCCTGCCTCACGCACCATCCTGACGGACTCGCGCTCGGCCTGTTCTCAGTACCTTCAGGGTTCCATTGCTCCGCTGGCGGCTAGCCTACTACAGGCAGCCTCTTGGCGCTTTAACCCTCATCCCATTCGTATAGTGTGGACCCCAGGCCACTCGGGCCTGCCCGGCAACGAGGTGGCAAATGCCGCTGCCCGCGCTTCTCCTGTCCGGGCCGTTGCCCCTCCATGTCCCGAGACGGAATCTGGCAATACCAACCTGACGCGCTTTCGCGAAATTTTGGCTTATTACCGGGCTTCGCGCCGCCTCTACCCGGACCCCGCACGCGGTTTGGAGAAAGCGGACGAACGACTGCTACGCCGCCTGCAGACGAACACCTTTATCAGTCCGGCGGTCGCCAGGCACTTTTTGCCGGAAATCAATGGCACCTGCTCGACCTGTCATGTGCTCGCCGACACATATCACGTCGTAGCATCGTGCCCAGTTAATCCCGTCCCTTTCTCATCCCCTTTTCCTATCCCAACTAGAGAGGCTTGGGAGGAGCACCTGCTCGGCTGCTCTACCTTGGCTGCACAACGCTCCTTGGTGGAGCGCGCACGGGCAGCTTCCAGCTCCACTGGCGTCCCGGAATAGGGTCTTGCCACTCTAGCACGCCGATGGGCCACGTCGGCACTCTCTAGTAAACTTTTTCTGAAATAAATGTTTTTTACCACCACCACCACCTCGAAGAGAGTTGGGTAGAGGACCATAAATATCAATTCCGACGCGGTCGAATGGTCTCGCTGGGCAGGGTAAGAGTTGCAAAAGGCCAGCAGTGCTGTGAGAAGGCGTCTTGCGTCGTTGACACGTGGTGCATGACCGAACGTACTGGTGAACGTGCCGATACATGCCGCGCCAGTAGTATCTTAGACGAAGGCGAGAGTAAGTCTTAAATACTCCAGCGTGGCCACACTGGGGGTCATCGTGAAAGGCAGCGCAGATGTCCGAACGCAAATGACGAGGGATGACAAGGAGCCACCTACGGCATCCGTCACGTAATTGCGGCGATACAACAAGCCTTCACGGACAGCAAAGTGTCTTGCTTGACGAGAGAGGGAGCGTGAAGTCGTTTCTGACGAACTGTGAGAGAGGACGTCGAGCAAAGAATTGATCCAGGGATCCTTGCGCTGTTCGGATGGCATGTCAGTGATGCTCAACGATGACGAATCGCAAATGGCAGTTGATAAGCAGGCAAGGTCAGGAGGCAGTGGAGAACGGGATAGTGCATCGGCGTCTGAATGTCTGCGTCCTGAGCGATAAACAACACGGATATCGTATTCCTGAAGGCGTAAAGCCCAACGAGCGAGGCGGCCAGTAGGATCTTTCATGGACGCTAACCAGCATAAGGCATGGTGATCTGTGACAACATCAAACTGGCGTCCGTAAAGGTAGGTGCGAAATTTTCCTATAGCCCAAATGATAGCCAAGCACTCCTTTTCCGTGACGGAATAGTTGGACTCTGCCTTCGTTAGTGTACGGCTGGCATAGGCGACAACGTACTCGTCGCAGCCATCCTTGCGTTGAGCGAGAATGGCACCGAGGCCGACACCGCTTGCATCCGTGTGAATTTCAGTGGGTGCATTGGGATTGAAGTGGCGGAGAACTGGCGGAGAGATGAGTAGCCGGCGTAGCGCCGTGAATGCCTCATCGCAGTGGGAATTACAGCCAGAGAGGTCCGTGCTACGGGAGAGAAGCTGAGTCAGAGGGGCAATTATAGAGGCAAAATTGCGAATGAAACGCCGAAAATAGGAACACAAGCCTATGAAACTACGAAGCTCCTTTAGGGTAGTAGGCTTGGGGTACTCAGCAACGGCACGCAGTTTGGCAGGATCTGGCGATATTCCTTCTTTTGAAACGACGTGGCCGAGAATTGTGAGTTTGCGGGCGCCAAAACGACATTTCTTGAAGTTAAGTTGCAACCCGGCTGCCGTAAGGCACTGGAGAACTTGTTCCAGACGGGAAAGATGAGTTTCGAAATTCGCCGAGAATACAACTATGTCGTCTAAATAGCAAAGACAGATGTGCCATTTAAGTCCCCTGAGGACACTGTCCATCATTCTTTCAAAAGTCGCAGGCGCATTGCAAAGACCGAAGGGCATTACATTAAATTCATATAAGCCGTCAGGGGTCACAAACGCCGTTTTTGGACGGTCTGGTTCAGCCATTGGTACTTGCCAATATCCAGAGCGCAGATCCAGTGAAGAGAAAAACTCCGCACCTTGAAGGCAATCCAAGGCGTCATCAATGCGTGGCAGGGGATAAACATCCTTGCGTGTGATGTTGTTTAGTCGACGATAATCCACGCAAAACCTGATGGAGCCATCCTTTTTTCGCACGAGGACCACTGGCGAAGCCCAAGGACTGTGTGAGTGCTGAATAACACCACGTTGCAGCATCTCGTCGACGTGTTGAGTGATGACGTCACGCTCGGCCTGCGAGACGCGGTAGGGGCGCTGACGAAGTGGAGTATGATGACCGGTGTCGATATGGTGAGCGACAACTGACGTGCGTCCCAAGGGAGGTTGTCCGTGGTCGAAGGAGGCGCGGAAACGGTCAAGTAGTTGAATGAGCTGATTGCGCTGGTCTTGCGTAAGGCCGGTGTCTACGCTGCGCAACAAAACGTCTTCGTCAGGTAGTGAGGGCGCGGTGCCAGCTGTGACAGCATCCACGGACATCGGTGTCGTATCAGAACGGGCATCGAAAGGAAAGATGTCATCATAAGTGTCAAGACTTCCAATGCATTCGCCATGCAATAAGGTAGCGGGACAAGGGAACGGATTGCACACGTACACGGCACTGGAGCCATCGGCAAGTGTTATGACGGCAAACGGGACGACAAGGTTCCGGCGACGAGCGCATTCTTGTGACGGCATAAATAGGGCAGTTGAATCGGAAACGGAGTTGCACAAAAGAGATACCGCGGTGACCGAAAAAGCAGAAATGACGACGTCAGCGGCGACGATCACCTTTTTGGGTGAGCGAGGGAGATCTATGAATGTCGTGCTGAATGGAAACAAAACGAGTTGAGCACGAGCGCAGTCGACAACCGCATGATTAGCGGAAAGAAAGTTCCATCCCAGGATGATTTCATGCGACGCATGCGGAAGGACGACAAATTCTACGATGTAAAGCACCCCTTGAATCACAACACGAGCAGTGCATGTGGCAGAAGGTTGGACGTGTTGCGAACTCGCCGTGCGTAAAGAAATTTCAACCAGTGGAGTCGTCACTTTGTTCAGTTTGCGGCATAACACTTCACTGATTATACAAATAGCGGCACCTGTGTCGACAAGAGCAGTTGTGGCGAAACCGTCCACAAACACGGCAATCTCGTTAGGGGGCGATAGATGAGGCCTTGGAAATTTCGTCGGTGGCGCAGCTCTTGCCTCAGGAACTGCGACTGTCAGTTTTCCTCCTGGGCGTGGTTGGAACGGCGAAGCATGGGGGAAGGAGACCGAAGACGGGGTGAAGGAGATCGACGTCGGCTGAAGTCTGGTCGACGTGAGCGGGGGTCATGCGAATCAGGTGTCACATGCGATTCTGATGGCCGAGGTATGTTGCCGGAATGCTGCACATCATTAAAATAGAATCCACGGCGACGACAGTAGCGCGCGACATGTCCTGGAATACCACAGTTGTAGCAGATGGGCCGGTTATCCGGAGTACGCCAAGAGTTGGCAGGTGCTCGAGGTGGTGGAATGGGCCGATTTACCGGATAAACTGAAACTGGTGACCTGTAGTAGTTGGTGGATGGACTGTATGAAGGGAGCGGCGGTTGGGCAGAAGGTCGGCGGACGGCTTCTGCATAAGTCAGCGGTGCAGCCACTGATATTGGGGATGTGGGCGAAGGGAGAGCCTCGGCAACTTGCGTCTGAATAGCACGGCGAAGTGAGTGGTCCAGTGTTGTGGGGGTCTCGTTGATGGTGGCGACAAGAGAGAGCTGTCGAGCAACTTCCTCCCGGATGTACTGTTGAATTTGAGGCATTAACACGCTGTAGTCGGGGCCACTGCTTTTGCACTCCAAGGCCGAAATATCAGCTGTCTGCGTATTAGCGCGACGTGTAGAAACTCGTTGCTTGCGCAGCTCATCGAAACTTTGACACAACTGAGTCAAGGCCGTGACGGTCTGTGGGTCTTTGGCCACAAGCATATGAAAAGCATCGTCATCAATGCCTTTCATTATGTTCTTTATTCTGTCAGCCTCCGTCATCCTGTCATCAACTCGCCTACAGAGGCTGATCACATCCTCAATGTAGCTTGTGAAGCTCTCACCATTTCGCTGAAATCGTCCCCGCAGTCCCAGTTCAGCGCGAAGCTTACGCATGGCTGGACGACCGAAAAACGAGGTGATGGCCTCTTTGAAAACCGACCAGGTGGGGATGTCGGCTTGGTGGTTGGTGAACCATAGGTTGGCCAAATCCGTCAAGTAGAAGATGACGTGAATCAGCTTCGCAGGGTCATCCCACTTGTTAATCGCGCTGGCATGCTCGTACTCTGCCAGCCAGTCCTCGACATCTTGATCTTCAGCGCCGTTGTATACTGGTGGGTCACGCAGACGAAGTACACCAGAACACATGACGGGTGGCAGCGTGGAAGAGCCTTGTGGGGGATCGACGCGCTCGGTCATCGTGGACTGAGATGGTAGCTTACGGCTGCGGAGCTCCAGGACGTTACCCAGCACGTTTCCACCAAATGCAACGAGCAAGGTTGCGTAAAAACACAGGTTATTATTCCAGAAACGTTAGCCGCAACAAGCTGGTACAGGCAGGAACCCGGCAAGCACGAGCCACACACGGACGTCAACGTCTTCTTTCACGCTGGCACAGAGCTGGCGCCACTATGCTTCGGTACAATATATATATTCTGGCTGACGAGTGAGGTAGGCTTGCCCCCTCCCCCTTTTGCGAAACAGTTGTTACGCCACTGTAACACACTCATGAACACACTTGGTGGGCCGATGACTTCCACTTAAACTTTTTATTGCGATAGCAATTATATGGACACTCCAGGCTGGATTTTGCCGCCAGCGTCGATGTTGACATCGATGTCATGCACCGTATATGTATACGTATCTATATATATGAAAACGAAATGTCGTTAAACACTTCATGCCAGACAGGGGCACATACCCATGGGTGGGTTTGTGCCGCTGAAACGTGGGTATGTGCAACAAGTAATTGACACTTAGTATCTAGCCAAGAACGACGAGAACACACATGGACAATTTTAAGGCACGAGCATTAAAAATTCCCGACATCAGTAGGGTCAACCCGACGAATGCAAAGAACAAATGTCAGGGTCTCAGCTGGAATTGAACCCAAGCATTCTGCGTGGCAATGAAGCATTTTACCCTAGAGCTATGCCAGGTCTCGGAGCTACTTTTCGAACAGACGGTAATCTTCGTGAAGGGTCAATGGTGGTTGCAGTGCTGCCCACCCAGTTTTGTGTTAACATTACATATGTGTTTCTTTGATACAGCCGTCACGTCATGTTAACGTCACTTGTCTTGTGGTTAGTTGCCATGCGCTGAAGTTGATTCATGTAGCAGTGCCGAGGGCCACCATCCTCGCGAGCATCAGCGCTTCGTATCAGCTTCTGGTGTTGCTAATGCGTATCTTCCAGTTGGCATCGTTGCTCAAGTGCAAAAAACTGGTTATATAAACATCTGCCACTCTTCAACGTATATCTGTGCGTGCAACATTTGTACATATATTTGCCTCATTTCACGCTGCGTCACTCAATAAAAAAAGTACAACAGTCTCCTTCCCTCCGCATGCTTCGCACAAGGTCGATACACAGGTACGTGGGATCTTCTGAATTTTTTTTAACACTGCACTCACACAATAAAACACAAACGGTGATTGAAAAAGAGAAGTTTATTGTACACTTAACTCGTACGCACGCAAACTAAACTTAGAAAACTAGTGAAGACCGTGAACACATCTTACAAATGAGCCCCAATATATAATTATTAATTGATCACTGCATATCCAAATGTTACAAGTCGAAGGAAAATAAAATAAATAAAGTTAATCACATTTTACAGAGTACCACGTATGCTTGTGTACTAGAGTGGGAGCATCACTACTACGGAACTGGAAACTTCTGCTGTCCCTCTCTCACTCTGAAGAAACGTGTGTGCCATCGTCGAAGGAAAGCCTCTTCGCGGTGCGCTTTCAGCGGCTGGTCTAGGTAATTCCACACAATGAGCCTTATATTCTGGAGTGAGGGATAGGCGCCTATATGAGGCTTGTGCCATTCTCCCACTAAACAGCGTCGCCGCCACAGTAGGCACAAGGTCACTGCAAAGACCAATCTCGTAAACAGCCCACGTTCTGTACCCATGCGCACTGTGTGAAAGCCAAAGAGGCGTTGTACCATGTGCCAGACGCCTTTCGCCACCGAGCACTGAAACAGCGCATGTTGTGGTTAGAAAAAAGCGGGTAACGATTCAGAGTACTAGGTACTCTGCTATGGGAGATCACCAAGCCATCCCAAGGGCCTCACACTTCATGAGGCTATATCACCACTTGTGGCGGCTTAGAAAAAAGTGGCAAATGACTTAGAGTACAGGGTACTCTACTATGGGAGAGCTTAAAACCGTCCCTAGTAAAGTCGAACAGTTGACCAATACAACTGCTTTGTCTGCGTGTTTAGGAAAATTGGTTAACGATTTAGAGTAAGTGGTACTCTACTATGGGAGAGCATAAAGCTGTCCCGTCCACGGTAACGATCCCCCTTAAGCTAAATCTGTGTTTAGAAAAAAGTGTTCAAGACTTAGAGTACGAAGTACTGTACTATGGGAGAGCATAAAGCCGTCCCTGGCGGCATAATATGTCTTAAGGAATCATTGTTCATCTGCCTTTTACTTGCCAATGTTCCAAAATTGGAACATCCGAAACCTAATTTTTTATTTCCTCTCCAATATATCGCATATTAAAATTTTATGTTCACGCATACTCATTGATGCTTGTGAAAAACGCAGCAGTTTTAATTTCTATTATGAACCTACGGAGAATCAATAAATAAATTTTTAAAAACAGGCATATTTTGCGCTCCTTGACCACCCGATGTTTGTTGCATTATTCCGCAGGAAAAAGTAATGTTGCAGTGAGCAAAGCAGAACTGAAATATCGGCAAATAGTTCGGGATTACGTGGCAATACAATAAAAAAAATAACAAAGACAATCTAGTTTTCAGCTTGAGAGTTTTGTGCGGATGTTCCTTTTTTGGAACATTGGTGTTTCACAGTGTCAAACGCAGCGTAGACGCGCGCGAGCATTTCGCCTCGTTCTTTTTCTTTTTTTGCCTGGTCGATGGCGCCCGCTGGGCAGCGCTTGGCAGAAACTTGAACATAAGCTTTCCTGGGCGTCATTTTGAGTTTGCCAGACACATGGTAAGAGCAGCATTGAACTACAGTGCCTAGCTACACCAATCCCTGTGAATGTAGGTAGAAAACTACCTTGCGGCTGGTTTTATTTTTGTAGTACTGTGCTTTACACCGCAATAACTTTCGTTGTAGAACGCTTCCTCAGTTTGGAGGCAGCAATTGACCTTTTGTTCAGCCTTCCTGATGACGAACGCGAAGGTGCGTCTGTATGCCAATTGCCGCCTGTTGGAGATAGCAATATAACTGACGAGGAGCACGTGAACGAAAACGACTTTTCTGAAGTTGTTCCCGATGATGTTTGTGGGCACGTTGAAGTTATGCAGTGCAGCGATGAAGACGTTGATTCGCCTTCTGCATGTTCGAGTCCTGAGCCACGACGAAAGAAACCAGCGGGGCGGCAATTCGCTGCTGGAAAAAGGATGCAAAGCTTCAACAAACACTCGGAAAACAAATGCTCCGTAGCGTTCCCATACACCAGTATGGGGTGAACATGCCACGTTTGACAAAACACTTCCAGCGAGAGTCCTCCGTTGTTGCTAGAGGCATTTTCTGATCTTGCAAACATGAGCCCATTTATGCTGTTCAGCAAATTTATTTCTCCAGAGTATCTTGGTTCACTGGCTCAACTAACTGCAAGATACGCACTCCAAAAGGGGGAGGTGGTGGACGTCACAGGAGCGGCCATAGGTCAGTTTATCGGCTTCTTACTTTTCAGCGGGCACCACTCCGTTTTGTCTGAGGACTCGTATTGGAGCACTGCTGAAGATCTTTGTGTGCCTATAGTCACGACAGTGATGGCCCGCAATAAGTTCCGGCAGCTGAAAAGGTTCTTTCATGTTGTTGACAACACTCAGTTGAAAGCAGGCGAAAAAATGGGCAAACTTCAGCTGTTTTACGACGAAATCTCCAAATGTTTCCGCCAGTTGGATTGTTCAATGAAAGCCTTAGCATCGACGAGTCAATGGTGCCCTATTAATTATGGCCACCACTCGTGCAAAATGTTCATTCGCGGTAAACCAATTCGATTTGGGTACAAAATATGGATGATGTGCTCTTCGAATGGGTACCCCTATGCGATGTAAATATATTGTGGGAGGAACGAGAAGGACGACAAGACACCTCTCGGGATCAGGGTTGTTAGCAATATGGTATCGGTCCTGGAAGCGCCTGAACATCACGAAGTCTACTTTGACAACTTCTTCACTTCGCATGGCCTCTTGACGAAACTGGCTGACCAGGGGATTCGAGCTACAGGGACTGTGCGAGATACAAGAACAGGTGGTTGTCCACTGAAGAGCTTGAAAAACATCGAAAAGGAAGAAAGAGGATCTTTCCACTACAAGTGTGACGGGGTAGTCTGCGCATGCAGGTGGAATGACAATGCAGTCGTCACAGTTTCATCTAACCACCTCAGCCAAGAGCCTGTTGGAAGTGCGAAACGCTCCACACGACGCTCAAACAAAAAGGTGGACATTCCTCAACCATAATTGATCAGAAAATACAATGAGGGCAAGGGCGGAGTAGATACAATGAGGGCAGGGGCGGAGTAGATATAATGGACCGCCTCCTCGGAAGCTATCGACCGAGACTGAGGAGCAAGAAATAGTGGTGGAACCTTTCCAGCAATGGTTTGAACATAGCTGTCGTCGTAGGATGGCTCCTCCACTGCGAGCTTCACAAGGGTAGTGATGCCGCCATGACGCACATCGCCTTTCAGCGGGACGTCACCATGTCCTTGCTGCAGTTCAAGCAGAAACTCACTGTCAGACCTGGACCCCGGGTTCATCCGAGATATGAGGACAGAAACACTGATGGCCACTACATCATCTCAACGACTCAGGGAAGGTGCACGGAATGCAAGAAGAATACAACGAATCGGTGCCAGCAGTGCAAAAAGCGGCGGCACAAGAAAGGCTTTGCCGCTTACCACGGTTTGTGATTTGCTCACTGTAGTACAGCCAGTAGTATGAAAGAAGAAATTTTCATAAAGTGTCGTTATAAATATCTATACTTTTCAGAGACATCGTATGACGCCAAATATTAGTCTTCCGTTATCCTGAATAAGAAAACCCGACTGAAAAGTCAATAAAAGTTGTTCCAGAGAAAATGTGTGTTTTGCATATGGGAAATGCCAATAGGGAGTTTTAGTGCTGGGTACGCCGGCGGCTTGCGTGCGCAGGACGATGGGGCGGCGGTATTGCGCTTGCGCGAAGCCCCAAACAGATGCGTCGCAAGATCGCTGGGGCGATGCGTCTGTGCGCCCATAAACAACGCTGCCGCCACCGGCCTTCTAGCGGAGATAAGTGGAGATAAGCCAAGCCGAGGCTGGCCAGAGCCACCACTTCGACTTGCAAGCACAAAAGCGCCAAATCTCGCACAGGATGGATCAGCCGTCTTCCCAGATTCCGCCTCCAGCGAAGAAGCGCAGCGCAAGGATTTACTTTACGCCGGAGGTGGACATTTTTCTTTTACGGGAGGTGCTGGCCGTGGACCCATTTGAAGATAGTTCGAGATGGGCCGCCATCGCTCGCAACTTATCGGCGGTGTTGCGGAGGAATGTTCATGCCCGGAGCCTTCGGGACTGCCTCGATTTGTTGCTCGCGCAGTTCGCCGCGCGCGACAGAGAAAATCTAAGAAGGTAAGTGTTCTGATCGCTTCCCCTCTCTAATAACCTATGTGTACATACGTGCTACGTCATTTCCAATCTTATCTGCTGCCGCAGCACTTGCGCTGCTGAAGGCCTAACTGCGCTGAGCTGTGCTCATGTGGATCTCTATGATATGCAATATGCAAAAGCACAATCTGGTCAGGAAGAAAGCTAGTGCCTAGGAATAGCCCTAATAAATCTAAAACGTTTCCTACTATAGGCAGCGCAACAAGTAAAAAATAATATAGTCAATCACGAAACGTGATTCTTAGGCCACCGGTCCAAATTTTGCTTGCTCTTGAACGCATTCAGTTAGGAATGACCTGTTCCTGGCAACTTTACGCGAAAAGTCGATCAGAACGAATGCCTAAGTGTTTGAGAGTTGCTCATATGCTTCACCCTACCGTTCCAACAATATGCATGTTCGAGGAGGCTATTTACTATTGGCATCATACAGCGGCTTAGAGAATAAACATGTGGTGTGCATGCATTGAAACAATTGACAACTTTAAATGGGTTGCCCAGAGATGTCAAACAGTTGAGAGAAATGTGGTTTGTTAAACTTCCAAAGTGCACAAACTTGCCGGTAGTCAGCGTTTCTTCTGTCCTTAACATTAGCGAGTACTGTTTGTAATTGTTATGGGATATTAATATTATTGCTAATTAATCTCCCTTAGATCTGGAACAGAAGAAGAATATAATGAAAAAGAGAGGCTGCTGGCAGAGGTATACCACTTAGCACAGAACAGTGGGTACTGATTAAAAGGTAGTGCCGTAAGGAAAGTTGCAGCTGCAGCAAAACAGCAGCTGAAGCAGGAGCCAGCAAAATTGGAGCGCCCACCTACAGAAAAGAAAATAGCTGCAGCAATCCGAGACCTAGGCGCCTCAGAATTCGAAGTAACTGGAAGGGAGTGGATGTCTGTGGATGAGGACGTACTGTCTTCGCATGATGAAGACAACATGTGTAAGTATCTTGCTCCTTACTTAAAAATCAGTAGTTTGATTAAATGTTTTCTTAGTTTAGCAATTAAATGAATGTCAAGACAACAAATAGAAATTGTTAAGTGTCATGACTTATACTGTGACATCATTAAGGTTAGTGAAGTATTGGAATGTAGCAGGCAGAACGAAAGAACATTTATTGCTCAGTATTACTGACTTTATAACGAAACAGAAAAGGTTCGCTTCCCGGTTCTTCCAAACATCAAACTGAAAAGTTGCTCACTGCCTAGCTCACATGTTTTATTTGGCCAGATGTACGTTTTCATATTTACCGTACACGCTCAGAATATTCTGAGGGCGTGCAATATGCTCACTTATTCTATATGAGCGCCTGATTTCGCTTTTTTTTTTTTTCACTCGAGGGTTTGTTTCCTGTGCACAGTTTTCCAAGGAAATGTGGTTGTCGAGGAATTCGCTTTTAATTATCTTGGAAAACCTGGGAAAAGTCAGGGAATTTGAAAAAAAATCAAAATGGTAGATACCCTGACTGCTTCTTCAAAAATATTACGTGGGACCTTCAGAGTCCTTCAGTACCCCTGAGTTGTTGAAGTCTGTACCAACCACTAGTAAAACCATATAAAATTGTACATTTCCCCAAATTGCTGGTATCACCAGATTACCTTGATGTCTCTGATAAGCTAAATAAACTATGCGCTACAACATTTACTCTTTCTCAGGGTCCACAAACGTCTGTGACCTGGGGGAGGCCCAAGCTTCAGCTACCTGTGATGACTGCGAGGTGCTGGCATCAGTTCCACAACTACCCGCCAGCACCTCGGTGAGTACAACAGGGAAGACGGCTGCATCCAGCAGCGGGCTGGTTCAGGACCTCTCACCCAGCCCTTCACCTGGCATCCTCCATGAGCCAAGTCCACGCCCTACCCTGAACACCACCCTTGACCCCACCTCTACCCGCCATCCTAGCCCCATCCTTGATCCCACCCGTGGTTCTACCCCTGCCTCTTCCTCTGGCCCCACTACTGGCCCTACCTCTGGCCCCACCTCTGGCTCTTCGCCAGGCCCCACACAAGGCCCCACTAGTGGCCTTTTGCCCACTATTGCAAAGGGGTATATGCGTACACCACCTGGCATATGCCTCAAAAATCGTACGTTTCAGTTTACTACTGTTTGAACATTGTAAGACGGCCTTGCCCATCCACCAGCTTCTGGCAAAGCATGACTAATTTATGACACAAAAATCACCAATGTATGTTTGTATTTGACAAACAAAATGCAACTAGCCAGACGTTTCAATGTGGATAAACTAATAGCTATATTCATTACTCTGACATTTTGAGTTGTTTCTTAAATATTCATTACTGCATGTACAAAGAGCGCATCTAAATGAAACGTATAGATGCTCTATTTTATCTGTAACCAACATATTACAGTGACCTGTGTGATACTGCTTCTACTAAAACATTGTCAATGCGTTACTTCAGCCCATCTAGCAAAGTCGTGTTCTTTCTTTCCTTTTTTTTCTTTCCTTGGGGCATTCTCCTTTTATTACCTCGTAAGCAGCGTGGAATAGAGCGGAAATGGATTATGATATTGTGAGCATATACCTTCTTTACCTGTTCACAATCATGATCACAGGGTTTTTCTTTTCTTCATGATCATTGCTTGTGGGGACTCATCCATATATTGTTCACCCACATCTTGAAGGCGATGGAGGCGAAAATGTTGTATGCCCATGTGCTCAGATTTGGGTGCACGTTAAAGAACCCCAGGTGGTCAAGATTTCTGGAGCCCTGCACTACGGCATATCTCATAACCACATGATGGCTTTGAGACCCCACACATCAATCAATCACATCTTCAAGGCATATTAAAGGCCTGACATCTCCTTTGTCACAATGTGCACACTCAAACTGTCAGCACTAATTTAGGTATGCATAAAAGCATCAGATTATGTGCAAGAAACTGAACGATGGCAAAGTGAAGCGTCTAGGCTTTTTCCTGACATTGGACAATATTTTAGTATTAAACTATGGAAGGCAGTTTCAGAATGTAAACCTACTAAAATTGTGAAAGAAAACTTGATTTTCACTGTAATTCACGGCCTTCACATTTTCACCAGGACCTAATCATTCATCCCAGTCTCTTTGACTTTGCGCAAAGATTAAAACATGATGATTATACTTCTCATGTTAATTTAGAGCCTTTCTGGGTGCTAAATTAGAGGTGCTTAAAAGCTCCTCGGCTGTCTTTGGTCTGGGAACTTCTACCTCTGTATATTGACAGCTTAGATTGCCTCTACATGCATGTGATCCCAACTTCCTGGTAAAGTCTAGAAACGAAGAGGTGTTACTTCTGTTACAACCTTTAAGCAGTCTACACTTGCTCTAACCTATTTTACTAGCCAGTGCAAGCATTATGTATCTTGCAGGCAGGTCAAGCATGTTGACAACATGCTTGTTGACAACAAGCATGTTGACAACATGCGGTCAAAACATTCAGTGGATAAAAAAAACCGATTTCGTGCAGCTTGCATATACCTACCTAGATAGCGTATGAAAGCAACAGTGAGAATGAGTGTAGCGAGAGAGCATGCATGTTCTATTTCTCATGGAAACATCCCATAATGCTTAACATTTTGCAATTACAGGAAAAAGGCGTGAGGATCCCCACTTGCAGTTTTTCGAAAAAAGGCTGCAACATGAGAAAGGGGCCCGGAGCAGGGACAGAGAAATGGAAAAGGAGCGGTTGGCCCTAGAAAGGGAACGCCTTGCAGTCGAGGACCGCCGCATCACTTTAGAACGAGACAGGCTCACCTTGGACAGAGAGGTATTTCTCCAAAAAAAGAGGGAGTGGGAAGAAACCCAAGAGGAGAAAAAGGAAGAGCGGCTTGCCAGGCAAAAAGAAAGGGAACAAGAAAGAGAACTCTATCTCCGACAGCAGGGTGCCCTGATTGACTTGGTAAAGTCTGTCGTTGAGGACATCCATATATATATATATATATATATATATATATATATGAACGAATGCTTAGTAAGTCTTATGCATTGTAATAGACACGATTGTATCAGGAAAAATTGTCGGAAAAAAAAAAAATTCCGGACCCTAAAACTTTTCCTTTAGAAGTTGACCGCGATTGCAATGTCCTGTTCCCCTAGTGCGTACTTCAATAGCCAGCGGTTAATGTAAGTGACCAATTAAGGACCATGCAGGGTAAAAGAAAAAGTGATGAGTTGTTTTAACAGCATATGATAATTTTGATGCACAAAGAAAAAAAAAGAGAATAGATTGAACTTTTTGAATGAATTAGACCTATTCATAATGCATTATTTTTTGGTAGGTTAAATAGTGCAGTGTAGTACTGAAAATGTAAATTTAGGCTTGGTTACTCAGCCTATTACTCAGCAAGACCGGCATTCCTTTTGCTATCCTTCGTCATTCTTTGGAGAAGCGTGGTATCCGCTGCATACTTGCAAAAATTTTTCAAATTTTTTATGCAGCGGCTGAAGACGAAAAATTATGCCCGACCAAAGTGGGTAGGCGCCACAGTTGATAAGAGATCAAAATTTTGTATGGGTTGGAGCATTGGACATCTCACTTGTTAAGCAATTTGTGTTATGTCACAGTTTATTTTATTGCTGTTTGAAATTCCTTTCTTACTCATACTATTGTGATTCCTTTCCTGACATCAAGCCTGCCTTTGTGATCTCATAGCAGCTTTTGCTGTAATAAGTTTCTACCCTTCGAAGCTGCACTGATGTCTCGCATCACTCTCTCTTTTCCTGCTGTGGTACACTCCATGTATATGCCGTACTAATTTGGTGAAGCATATGCAAGTTTTGTACTAGGCAGAAGTAGGGACAAGATAGCACAAAAAATAACAGCAAAAGCGTACCATATAGGGAATGGGAGGATGTGCATCTGACACATTGGTGTAGCTTTAAAAGGCAGAAAGTGATTTTCTTTATTTATTTACAGAGTACCTACATCGCCATATAGGCATTACGTAGGGGGGGAACAAAAAGCAGTCAGTACAAAGGAATTCGTAGCAAAATACATAATATACATAAAAAATAAAAATAAAAAAAGAACCACCGCCACATTTATCAGAACATAATAATGCATCACAAAGTACACTTTCATACACACAGAACATACATAATGCAAGAAGAATTTCACAGCATAGAAAAAAAAAATCATTATTTGTTATATCAACCAAGTCGTCACTTAAGCTGTTCCACTCTCTTACCGTATATACTCGTGTAAGGGCCGCACTTTTTTTTCGAAAATTTTGCTAGGTGCGGCCCTTACACGAATCAGGCCGATTTAGTACAGGCAGTACAGGCCAAAGGTCTGTACTGTTTATGCAACAGTAGCAGAGTGCAAGAGTCACAAATGACATGCCAGAAATGTTTTTATTCGGATTCCATTTCGCTGTCCTCGTTCTCGGAGGAGCTCGCCTCGGCGTCCGCGTCTTCCCAGAGACGGTCATCTTCGGTGCCGTTCATGGAGTTCGAAATTCCCGTTACCTTGAAGCTTTTAGCAACTACTTCTACTGACATGGCACGCCACGCATTCAAAATCCATTCACACACCTGTTGGAGCGACGCCCGCTTCAGCCGTCCTGTAGGGGTCTTCTCGTGGACGCCTCCAGCCATCCATTCAGAGTAACATCGGCGAAATTCCACTTTGAATGGTCTGTTGACGCATACGTCGAGCGGCTGCAGCACACTCGTCAGGCCACCGGGAATGACGGCCAAGTCCGTACGAGTTGCGGCAACTCGGTTCTTGACGCGGTCGGTCAAGTGGCCCCTAAAGCTGTCCAAAACAAGGAGGGCTTTCCGTTGTAACAGCCCTCCAGGTCTGTTTGCCCAGACGGTCTTAATCCAGTCAACGACCAGTTCCTCGGACATCCAGCCCTTCTCTTGCGCACGTACGACGATTCCCTGAGGGAACTTCTCTTTTGGGAGAGTCTTCCTTTTAAATACGACGTACGGCGGAAGCCTCCTGCCGTCTGCCGTGATGCACAACATCACAGTGCACCTTTGGCGTTCTGCACCAGTCGTGCGCACAGACACACTTTTCGCACCTTTTAAATCCACTGTGGTGCTTTCCGGTGCATCGAACCACACAGGTGTCTGGTCCGCATTCCCAATTTGGGACAGGTCGTATTCATGCTCCCTCCTGAGAGCATTCACGAAGCGATGAAACTTAATGACGTGGTCTTCGTACTCGCGCGGCAGTTTTTGGCAAATCGTCGTTCGGCGCCGAATAGAAAGCTGGTTACGGTTCATAAACCGCGTAGCCCAGCCCCGACTTGCCTTGAATTGTGCCGGGGGTATTTCCATGTGGCGAGCGATGCTGAGGGCTTTGACGCGTATCATGTCAGTCGATACGGCGTAGCCGTCCCTTCGTGTGTCGACGACGTAGTTGACGAGCTCGCTTTCGAGTTGCGGGTACTTGCACTTTTTCCCGCGAAACGCCTTTCGGCTCCTGTTAGTAGCGGCGAGGGCATCTTTCTGATTCATCCAGTAACGCACGCGCTTCTCATCGACGTCGTACTTTCGTCCAGCTTCCCGCTTCCCGTGCTCCTCGGCATAGTCAATCACTTGCAGCTTAAATGCTGCAGTGAATGATCTCAGATGCCGGCCCATCGTCCGTCACGTGCGCTGGCTTCTGCAGGGTTCACTACAACCAACAAAGTGACACCGACGACACCGATCTGAAGTCGCGCTGCCAACGTATCGACACGATGCTAGGAACGATGCCAACAAAGAGGCCGCACAAGGCAAATATGGCGGCGCGCTGTCAACAGCGTGGTCGGCGCGTCGGCGGAAGTAGAATAAAAGCGGAAAAGCGTGCAGCGCCATCTGGCTGTAAATGAACTAACTACACTTTTCTGGCGGGACATTTTGAACTTTTGTTTTTTTTTTTTTCGAAATATCCGCTTTCAAAGTTGGGGTGCGGCCCTTACACGAGGGCGGCCCTTACACGAGTATATACGGTATTGTTTTTGGAAAGAATGAGTGGAAAAAGTATTGGATCTGCATTTGAAGGTAGATATCTTTTTGCTATTGTCACAGCGAGTGGATTTGTAGGGGGTTGAACAAGGTAGCAATGGTGATTGATTCCTGTGATGACTGCTATATGCTTGTAATTGTATTTTCCTTTATTGTACATTCTTGTTCATGTAATTATCCTTTTATCAGTATAATACACTTCATTGTTAAATCAATTAATGTATTCTTGTTTACTTGCAATCTTGTTTTTTTTTATTTTTGCACAATGATTCACTATGGTCCACATTAGTGTACACTCGTGATCTTCTTGTATATGTATTTGTTTTCATGATGCTAGTTTCCCGTATAGCTAGTTCTTGTCTTGCACTAAAATTTTCTAGGAACACTATTGTGGTTGCTGTTGTGTTTGTACTAGCAAAAGAAGTGCCATGATCCAGGCAGTATTGCACATTGTAATTAGGAGCCTACATATTAAATGGAGAAATAAATATTTCACTGAACTGTATCAAATGTGAAAACCCTCATACTCAACCTTTTGGTTCTACTTGTCCCTCTGGCAAATGTCATCATTAACTTAAAGTAGGCTATCTCAGTAGACTTAATATTGCTAGTTTTGCTCCTTCACTACACTCCTTTTTAATTTCTCGCTTGGGGATGACATTACAGTCATTTGCACAACAAGTCCAAAGTAACAGCTTTAGAGGGCTCCTTGCAACTAGGTCTGCTCACACATTCGTTGCATTCAACACTTCGATCTTGCACATGTGGGGGTAGGTTAGGGGCAAATGCAATGTTGCAGTTGCTTTTGGGATGTTACTAAATACCAATTTTCAATTTTAACAGACTTAAAGGCTTTTCTGTTTTGTGAATAGCCTAATTTAAAAGAATTAAAATGTAATTGCTTCGTTAGTGATGGAAGTGACCTTGCTTTTTGGAGCAAAATTTGAAGCAGCCATAAAAGTATTCGGAGCAGGAAAACATGCTAGTTTACATGACAATAGGTATAACGCGAGAACAGAACGACGACAAAGAGACACGAAAGAGACCTTTTTTGTCCTGTTCTTGCGTTGTACCTATTGTCATGTCATATCAACTAGCCCAAACGCCCACACTGCTAGTTTACAGCAGCTACCAGTGTCTTAGGAGCAGCTATCAAATTTGCCATGCATTAATTGGAGTTCAGAGCATTGTCGAAAAATCTTGGAAATATTTATTATTATGAAATGTATTTACCAGACAACAATCAAAGTACATGTTATGGTGCAAACAATGGCAGTTTGTTAAAAATGTGCTGTGAAATGAGCCACAATTTGAAATACTAGTATTTGGAGTAGAAATATTTGATTAAGTAAGCTGCCAATTCCTCAAATCCGTATAACAGTGTATAGAAAAGAATTTAACATGACACTTTCTATGAGAGAAATATAACATGCAGATGCGATGAAGGCAAACAAATACAAGCACAGCTGTGCATCTGTTGGAAATCCGGCACTCTTAGATCACCAGATTGCTAAGGTGAATGAAAGCGTTTTCAATAAGTTGAGAAAACTTTTTGCACAAAAGAGCACATGTACTCAAGTTCGTCGCACGTGATATACATACCATCTGTCGAACACGCACTCCGATACACACAATCTAATAGTGGCATGCATGAGCACACACTACTGAGAAAATCCCCCCACCAGTCTCACTTCTGGCCACTGTATGCTGACTGTGGCACACACGAAAAGTGCTGCTAGCTACAGCACAACAAAAAAGCTAAACAGTCTTCCACAATGAAGCAGTGATGGCAGTGCACGGTTGCCTATTTGAACGAATTTCAGAGGCACTAGTACTACCTAGTGTTGGTGCACATTAAAAAGCCTTTGCGGTCAAAATTTCTACAGTGGTGTATGGTGGTTTTGGGACGTTAAACTCTACATATCAATCATAATTACACACTTAGCCGCACCTCAAGTATTCCTGTAGGTCAGGTGCTCGAAGGCCAAAAAACATTCCTGTCTGACTTCCGTGCAGACACGTGTGGCAATTCGCGAGTATAGTGCCAACACGATACATTTGGCCAACGTTTTGTAGCAGGAGTTTTTGGTTCTTTTTGAAATCTAAAAAAGCGAACTCTGCCACAGTCTTTCCAAATCCCCACTCGACCGCCTGGCGAACAGTGCTCATATGCCTATTGAAAAGGGCTTGCGGTCGTGTGAGGGTGGCTCCAGCATAAGGCCTCATGAGAAGAGGGCACAGTGGGTATGCAGGGTCACCATATATCCCATATCAGTAGCTCTGGGATAACTTTTCCAGCTTCTGGTACAGTCCGCTTAGGCGTAAGATGCCTGCAAAAAAGGGAGAAAAAGAAGTTTCTTGAAATGCATTTCTTTTTTAACATGCCATTTTCAGTGTCATCTTGGAGTGATCTGTTGCAAAACATTCATTTTAGATTATCCTATGCGGTGCAGGAGGCTTCCTTCCATACATACACACACACATGCACAAACACAGAAAAAAAGGTCTGTTTGGGCCTTGGAGATAGCCAGGCTTCAGACACTAACAAAACTTTAGGCTACTTTATGGTGATTGTACTTGACAGTTCTATTATGGAAGTCTAAACAAACAAAGCACATGATTACCAAAATGTGCTTGTGACTTATAGCCTAAAAGCAGGGCTGTACGTTACCTATCTCGGTCTGCATGTAATCGAACAAGTACTTGTTGCCGCGGAACACTTAGCAGAAATTAAGGTACAGGAAGGTATAGCGCTAACTTTGTGTCAATAGTTTTAATAGCACATGTGAAAGGAATGCCTTTGCATTATCACGCAGAGATTAGGCACTGCCAGGTACAAGCAGCTATAGACTATAGGTCTAGTCACGATAGCCATTAAAGGTGGCCCAGGCATTTCATCCGAAAAGTGTCCACGAGATGAATACTGGCTGACAGCAAGCCAAAGTAGTGGAAGCATCTGTAATGCTTCAATGTGTTGGCTTATATTGGGAAAGGCTTTCAGCAAAGTATCATTGGGAAAAACTTATCGGGCATCAAACATGTGGTTAGGGTATCAAGACTCAATGTCACAGGTTTCAATTGGAAATTTAGCCTTTAGGACATTTTAGTTACACTTGTTAATCACTAAACACCTTTCAATTGACCTCAACACTCGCGTCACTTAGCACTGGAAGAAAAAAAAATGGAAACATGAGAATGGACTTAGCACTTGCATAATTCCTCTAGAGGTATGTTGATTTTTGTCGATTTGCACTATGTGATAATAGTGTTTGGTTAATAAAAAGTACGAACCAACTAGCCTAAGAAACACAACACTTGCAAGCTACCTTACTCAAAATCACTGTACTGCGCTTGCAACAGTTTTTGTACTGACTCAATGAACCATTTTTATGCGCTTATTATGCTAACACAGTGATCGGCAGGATTCACTGTGACACTCGTATTAGTAACTATAAGCAAACAGTATAATGAATGAAGGCACACTGACCGGCATCATGCTTGTTTGTGCCCTGCATATGGCCCATCAAGCTGGCACACAATTCCGTTTGCACACATGACCGACTGATACTTTACAGAATGCTGCCTTTTGTGGCCTGAAAAGTATATCCGCTGGTTGACTGTAGGGCGGCAAATGGGCCTCGCCGTGCCGTCCACAAAGCCCCAGCAGTTGCGCAGGGGTGCACCTCTGTTGTACACAGCCTGCGAAGACAAGGAAAACATACCTGAAAATCTTGCATATGACCGAAGCACTAAAATCGCGCAGCATTGTAAAAAAAATTGAACAGCTTGACAACCTACATAAAGATCAAGAACTATAGAGCAGGGCTAGAACGTGCGTGCATTAAAATTACACAATATGAATATTACGTGCTTACTTCGGAGTACTCTTCCAGATCATTCAAGCTCAGCCAGCTGTGGTTGTTGACATCCGCAAGCAGGTGCCCGAAGGTGCTATCGATGTGGCCGAATAATTGGCTGACTATATTAGATAGCGCCGACGAGTGACGGCCAAAAAGGGGCTCCAAGTCCCACCATCTATTGGGGTACGCGAGCCTGCGCAACCCCATCAAAAGCGCTTTTTCTCCCGACACGGTGACGCCTTGGCTGCTCCGAATTATTGGAATCTTCAGGGCCTCGGTCAGAACTTGCAGGTCTTCCTTGTAGAAGCGGAATTGCCTCCGGAAGGCCTGCTCGTCGATTTTGTTTATGTCTATATGGCCACCGGCTGATTTCCAAACCCTTTGTCCAGGCGCGCGGTAGCCGAGGAACAAATATTCTATCTCTGTCCAAGAAAGATCGAGGTAGAGCAGCTGGTCGCAGAGCACGCTGCAACGTCGACGACGCAACGGTGGCATAAGTCTCAGAAGAACAGACGACGCCGATGACAAGGTCCTATTCGCGTACGTTGCCTCGTTTTTTACACGTTGTTCTGTTAGATTGTCGCGCTTGTCGGGCTGGATTGCTTGGCATCGGCGGCACCGGCTTTAGTCGCAACTGCGGCACATATGAAAAAAAAGTTTCTTTAGTGTTGAAAGCTGTCAGAATAATAAAAAAATGATTTCTTGATAGTAATTCACGTCATTTCACTATGTACGTTAAATTTACCACTTTAAATCGTAAAAATAATATAAAATATACTTACGTGACCGGACGTTATGGCGCTGCGAGCGCATGTGACTTTCGTGCGGCTCGCGTTTGCGTGCGTACCACCGTGGTGCCAACTAAAAGGAATTCCGGTTGGGTATGCGTTGGGCACGCAAAGCCGCACGCTCCCAAGCCCGCAAGGCCCCAAGAGATTGCGTACCCAGCACTAAAACTCCCTAATGTTCCAAAAATGGAACAAACGAAAAAACATGCTTAGTCATTGTGAATGTGGCTGTATTTTTGATTATAGTTAATTTAGAAGGCCAATGCAAATTATCAACATAAATTTCAGTTTTTTTCCTGTTTCTTCAAAGTGCGGCATTTAAAAGGTTAATTAAAAGGTTAAAAGGTTAATTAATCTGCAGAAGTAGCGTTTTTCTTGCACAACCAACGAGTTTAACGTGATATTTTAGACTCAGATAGCGCTCAAAGTTCGTCCTTTCGTTGCCAGTTTTCTTTAGTGAGCCTCAAATTAAAGGCAAATTATATTGGAAACATGATAATCCTGACATCGATACTAGTCTCTGCGGATTATTTCCTCGGAAACAACCACCTTTTCATTTACATTTAACATAGCCTTTAGACTAACAAATCAAAGCCACTTGATGTCTAAATGGGCATCACTAGAAAACAGCATGATTCTGAGATCTTTGGAGGACAAAAGCAGGCTTCACTGCTGCTGGCAAAGCATTGCCGGGGCTTCCACTCAAGCAATTTATTTAAATGCGAAGCATTTCTTAGCAAACTTCGGTGACTTTGAGCGTATCTATCTATCTATCTATCTATCTATCTATCTATCTATCTATCTATCTATCTATCTATCTATCTATCTATCTATCTATCTATCTATCTATCTATCTATCTATCTATCTATCTATCTATCTATCTATCTATCTATCTATCTATCTATCTATCTATCTATCTATCTATCTATCTATCTATCTATCTATCTATCTATCTATCTATCTATCTATCTATCTATCTATCTATCTATCTATCTATCTATCTATCTATCTATCTATCTATCTATCTATCTATCTATCTATCTATCTATCTATCTATCTATCTATCTATCTATCTATCTAGCCAGCCACCTACGACTTTTTAGCTCTCCTGGCCGTTCCGATAGTGGTACCGATACCAAACTTGGTATGACATAACATGACTGTATGAAGAACATATTTGACTTCTCATAACATCAAAATCCTGACATGTATGTCATGAATGTCATGATTTACATTTCATAGTCCTGCAGCTCTTGCGGTGGTTTCTTTCACATGGTGTGTTGCAAAATTGGTATGGTTTGACATGATTACATAGCGAACACAAACGACAGACCCCAACAAGAAAATCATGACATGCGTGTCATGTAACAAGATTAAATGCCACGCTCATGATGCGCTCGCGGCCGTTTCGCTAGTCACATATACCAAATTTGGTATTACGGTACGTGAATGAATGACAAACGTATATTACTGGTGCAAATTTGATAATCATAAGATGCGTGTCGTGGAAACATGACTACATGCCACGCTCATGAAGCGCTGGTGGCAGTTTCGCTAGCTTCACTTATACCAAATTCGGTATTGCGGGACGTGAATGGATCACGAAGGTATACCGCCCCACCGCGGTGGTCTAGTGAATATGGTACTCGTCTGCTGACCCACAGGTCGCGGGTTCATATCCCGGCTGCAGCGGCTGCATTTCCGATGGAGTGGGAAATATCGTAGGCCCGTGTGCTCAGGTTTGGGTGCACGTTAAATAACCCCAGGTGGTAAAAATTTCCGGAGCCCTCCACTACGGCGTCTCTCATAACCATATGGTGCTTTTGGGACGTTAAACCCCACAAATCAATCAATCAAGGTATGATACTGGTGCAAACATGATAAACATGAGATGCGTGTCATGTAACAACATGACTACATGCTACGCTCATGATGCGCTCACGGCCGTTTCACTAGCTTCACATGTACCAAACTCGATATTACGTGACGCCGATTGATGACGAAGGTATGTGACTAGTGCAAAAATAATTATCATGAGATGCGTGCCATGTGAGAACATGACTACATGCCACAGTCAAGGCACTGATACATTTCAACATAATGCGGTGCGCGTGCTCGCCGGCGTTCATTTCGACGCGTCACGCCGGCGTTGCCACTCCAGGTGCCGGTCCTGCCATATACTCGCAGGCACGCGCCACGCTGCGTTGCTGTGACGCATGCGCGTTTCAGCGCGTCCGGTGTCCCTCTCTCACGAAAAGAGGGAGACGCAGTGTTGTCTGGTCAAGGCATCGGCATAGAGCTGTGGTAATCTATGGCATGGGCGCGAAATGCTGGATGTCGAATATCACGCCGTTTGACGTCAGGGCGCGCCGACGGACGCTGGCCGCACCTGGCGTCAGACTATAGAGTGCTCGTGTTTTGCTAACGTAGCGTCGCTGTGCCCAGCGTGCGCGTGCGTCAACGCTACATTGGAGTATATTGGGCCCTTCATGATGCGCTCGAGACCGTTTTGTTTGCTCCAAGTATACTAAATTTGGTGTCACGTGAAGTCAATGGATGACGAAATATATGACTGGTGTAAACATGATAATCCTGACACGCGTGTCATGTAAGAATATTAGAACACACCAAGCTCATAGTGTGCTCGCGATCATTTAGCTAGCTCCTCATATACTAAATATGGTATCACATGACGTGAATAGATGACGAAGGTAAACCACACATCAAAACATGGTAATCATTACACCGAAGTCATGTACGGCATCATTTACCACCACCTTCGAACTTTGCGCTGATTTTAAAGTGACATGTCAACCTTTCTCATGAATGCTTCGCATATCAGCGATGCCCAATGTTTGTGAGATCTGTCAATTTTTTAAACCTCCTTGATCGTTTCCCAATGTGATGATGATGATATGATGCCTGCACTATAGCTCTGCCCACTCAGGGCGATTGGCCAAGATTTGAAGATATGGCATTTAAGGCCTATCAAATGATACGTAATCGTAACAGAAGGAGAATAAAGCACACGTAAATACAGAAAAAGTGACTTTCAGCTGAAAATACAGAAAATTGACTCTCAGTAGTTCACAGTAATTTCATTATTTTTAGAAAGCACTGTTACACAAAGGAGCTCTTTGATACAAAGACGCCCACTTCCACCGAAAGCTTTTCGCTAGAAAACGCGAAAAAAAAGTTTTTGACAGGGAAAGTTTCGCACTTGATATTGCTCCCTAAATTTCAAACAGACTATATCCTTTGCACGCTGTACGTTGGTGTAGTTCGAATATTTATTTAGGATCAG